>NW_028141945.1:19420012-20020012 GCF_025532165.1 Camponotus vicinus
ATAATTTACAACAGTTAACTATCATTATTTACAGTTTGAAATAAATACAATAAAAACATTTAAAAGATTTACAAAACGGCATAAAACATAAAATAGAAATTAAAATTTTCCGTTAATAAAATTTAAAAGAGTGACTAAAAATTTGTGTGCATTATTATTTATATCCGATCGATTTATATATATGAATTATTATATGAACATTTTTATAAATTATTTTGCCATTCAACGTGTATGTTTTTTCTAATCAGACATTTACTTTATCAAATATTAATTTAAATCTAAATTTCATTATATTTTATTTTATTATAAATATATACATAGTCTCTCAATTTATTTTTCGCGAAAAAATGTGTGAGCTGTAAAACTGCTGTTCCACAATTTCAACATTTAAAATGATTATGTCTTTAATTTCAGACAATTGATACGAAATTGCAATTCTGATAATTATTCAAAAGAGTGCAAAATTGGTTTCCAATTAAATTTTCTTAAAGAAAGACCCAAGCCATTATAATGAAAAAATTATGGATTATTGTATATCGAATTTTCACGATTTTCATGTTTGGTAAGATGATATTTCATATTATTTAAAATTTAATTTGCTAATTAACAAAATTAATTTACAACAAATCTTTGTGTATGAAAAATTGCTCTACAGATAATAATTTTTTATTTATTAACAAATTTATTTTGTGTATTTATTGGTAATCTTAATTTATATCAATAATATATATTTATTTATAATAAATTTTTATTACTAAAAAATTAATGATGGATGTATATTGAATTATCAATTATCTTTTTATAAATTTTGTAATTATTTTTTGTAGACACTGTAAAGATGAAAGCAACGAGTAATGAAGATATAGAAAACAATACAACGTTAAGTATGGTAGACAAAATGGAATTAAATGCGGTAGACAATGCGAAAAATATTACAGAATTAAATACCGTACAAAATGTGATATTAAATAATACAAATATAGGATATAATTTCACTGACTATGATGAACAGAAAGAATATGTAGTCATGAAAGAATTACATAAGAGATACAGACAAGGTTTATTTATAGCGCAAATTACAATACAAACTGTAGTAATAGCAATTATACTAGTGATTGTGATCATTGTGATTATCAAGAGTAAATATATCAAGTAAGTAAACTTTTTGTGCATATATATATATATATATATATATATATATATATATATATAATATGTATACTTATACATTTTCTAATCATATAATTACGTAAGATTAATTAGTAAATCATTAAAGTTATTAAAAAATTAAGACAAAAATGAAATATGCAAAAGGATGGTTATGGGAACTTATTTCGTATGTTTCGCAAGATACACTATGCAAACACATTCGTTTTATTCGAACAGACTGACTTATCATTTTTGTCCTTTTTTGTCGAAACTTCCTTATCTTATCTCTTCTGCTTCTTCTGAGTTGCTTAATTTAGTATCAACGTGCCTCATGATATCACATTCGGCTGTTTTGGAATCCATCAAAAAGTTTGTTCTTGTGATTTATCACGCAATCAATCGATTATTTCGATCTATTTGCACTACGACATGAAAATTTAAATATTTTGTCTATCTATCTTATATCCAATTCAGATTCATCTCAGATCAAACTGAATACGCAACTGAATCATCTTTTTTATAGATCATAAGTGCTTTGAGGTTCTTATCATGATGTATCTGATTTTCCTCTGGAATGCTTAATAGATTGTAATTATATTGATTATTAAAATTACGCACAGTTTTTCAATCTGAATAGTTTGTTCTATCAAAGTTATCGCTTCGCTATCAACGTATTTTTGTACATTTTTGTACCGATCAAAGTTTCGCAAGCTATCATATAAATTCTATTGTAATAAATTTATTCAAATTTCTTTGCATCTGATCTCTATTTTTTCTTATATTATTAATTTAGCAAGCACTAATTTCAAAATAAGAATTTACTCACGATTTATTTGCTTAACTTCTGGTGCTTTATGTAATTTTTGGTGCTTCATGATAATGATATGTTTATCTTCTGATATAGTATCTTCTTTCACACAGTAATCTTTAAATTTGGCTTATATAAATGCTGCGCACATCTCTCATTAAATAACATGCATTAACTTTTCAAAAGTAACATGCATTGACTTTTCAAAAGTTTGCTGCTACTGTATTTCGATTTATCGATAATTTCGATAGTTCTAATTGTTTAGCTAACTGTTTATTCAGTTGAATATATTCAAGTAAATTTGGAAAAACATATCGATAATTGCAGATATATATAAAATACTTGTACATTCTACTCATCACAATCATCGATGAGTAAACCTTAAACGATTCACAGAACCGGTATGTACACAACCGGACATCTCTCTTTGGAATTGGAACAAGGTAAGGATTAAGAAATGCAATCAAAGCGAAAACCTTGTCCATTTTTCGATAACTTCGACAGTGAAATTAAGTAATCTTCATGCAGATAAATTTACAGAGATATTTTGTTGGAGAGAAAAAAAACTCCAAACTTGATATATTTATTCTTATTACATCAGAAATTTCTCACCAATTTCACCTCAAATGAAGGCGAATGTTCTTAACCATCTTTTACTAGATGCTTTTTAAAGTAAAGAAAATTTTATTTTTTCTATTTTTTTATCTATTCTAATTAATCCTAAAAACATTTTAATAGCTGTGTTACAATCTTTTTATCATTATTATATATATATATTTTGTAATATTTTTTTTTATTCTTTCAGTATTGCACTTACATCCACGCAAAATTACTTTACATTTATATTAAAATTTCGTTAAAATTTTCTGTCAAATTTAGACTCAATTCATTCCATCGTGTCGCACGAGAATACTTTCAGAAGATGCGTTCTCGTTCATATATAATTACTGTAAACAATATTGAAGCAGGTAGTATTTGGGACACTCGGCAGACGTACAATAACATGCTTGCAAAGCGCAGAGTACGGGAGGCATTAAGATCGATATTTTATTACGTGAGTAAAATGATTACACGAGTAAAAAATATTTGCAAATAAATAAATAAATAAATATATATATATATATATATATAAATTTATTAAATTCACTACTTTTAATTAAATTATTTGTTCAATAGAGTGCACAACAAGAACCTCATGATGATAATATGGAGTTTGTTCGAATCGAACCTCAACGTCAAACAATATGACCATATGATAATATTTATCCTCTTTATTGTTTGACAAATTGTATATCAATTACTTTTTATATAATATTCGTATTTATTATATTAGATTTATATTATTAAATTTGTATCATTTTTAATAATTAAATAATTTCGTAGAGAATTTGTTAAATATATTCTTAATTAAATACTTTTTTTTATTTTTTTATTTAGCTTTAAACTGTAAGGGTTATTATTATTAATGATCTAGTATTTTATAGTTACTGTATTTATCATCCATTGAAGTTTATATTAAAATCATGAACGACATTGTTATTATGGCAAATTGATATAACTGTCTCTGTTAATCTGTGATATTGCTGAAGTCATAAACGTGAAGATCTATAGCTACAGTTAATAGTTGTCTACAGCTAAAGCACATTTTATACGCACTAGAGTAAATTTAATTCGCAATTTTAAACTACACATATATTAACAACGCAATCTGTTTATAAGATAAAGTACTTTTCTAACAAATTTCTACTGTGTAACAACGATAAGAAAAGTCGGCATTTAAAATTATTCATTTAAAGTAAATTTAAAACTAATTAATTAATGAAAAGTAATTAATTTTAATCAGCATAAAATAATATAACTAATTATTTGATTGATTCAAATTAATTGGAATTTCAAATTTACAATTAATTAGTTTTAAGTAACATTTAAAAAAATGTAAATATATGACTTTTATGTTACAAAATATAAGTCTAACAAAAGGAATTACATTAATAAATTTCTATCCTTCTATATTCTTCTCTTTATATTCTTCTATATTCTTCTCTTACTTTTTCATTATTCTTTCAAAAAATTTTATATTTAAAAAATAAAATTTTTAACGTTGTCAAATGTAAAGAAAATTTAATCAAGTCTTAGATTTTAATGGTAGAGTACATAACATATAAATAATAAATATATATAATAATGAATTGATATCATCTGTCACATATTGATTGAAAAATAATTTTAAAATGACAAAATCTAAGATTTTATTAAAAGTATCAAATTATTTATTATTCACGATATTAAATAATTTATTTAAAAGAAAATCTAAGATTTTAAAAATAAATCTTAGATTCTTTTAATTTACGCGCATCATTGTATGTATTATTATAACAATGTCAGAATAATGAAAAATATTAACGATTTTCAAATCTGTCATTCGCCTCTCTTTCTACACAAATATGATATTTAAATATATTAAATATATAATTTTATATTTATATAAGTGTTCATTTTAACACATATATAAATAAAATAATATATTTGTGTATTTACTGTGTCGGTTAGATTGTTAAAATTTGATCGCCATATTTTTAATAAACAAATTGTACATTAATATTAATGATTATTTATGTGCTACATTTTTATCATTATTTGTTGTAACTTTAATTTCAACAGTTAATTCCAGTTATTTCCTTTATGACAAATTGTATAATGTGTATGTAATAATAAAATAATAAATGTGAATAACAATATTATATGAATAATAATTTTAACTATATGGTAACAATTTTAACTATAACAAAACTATATGAATCATAATTTTATAAGTGTCATATAAATTCGTAATTTAATTTTAATACCAAAATGCTTTTTCGTAAAGTTGATTAATAATTTTAAATATTACATTAATTATAAATATATTTAATAGTTGTGAAATGTAAATTCAATGTTATAGAATGTCATGTTAATAAAATGTTTCAATCAATAATAAATTATTAATAATAAATCATTAATAATAAATTATTTTATTATTTTATGATATTTTGTTTTATGTACATTTTGTCTTATTAGAATATTGTAACTTATTTCTTTTCTTTTAATAGCTATTAATATCTTTTCTAAAATGAATCAAAGAAAATCTTTTATTTTCTATTTATCATTATAAGATAATTTTTCTTTTAGTGACATCACATTTATAAACAATATTATTATTGTGTTTTGATGTAAAAAGTTATTAATAAAATTTTTAATTAAATACTTCGAATTTTTTCAATAAAAAGCATGGAATACGAAAAGAGTAATAATTTGATTTTAGATATAAATTTGTTTCGGAGCTTTTTTTTACTTTCGTACTCGCAATAAACGCGAGCTAAAGAGACATAATTAATATTTAATATAGAAATTCAAATTTCTTGTTACAAATTATATGGAGTATTGGAAATGCAATGTAAATCTTCTGACAACAGAAACTATATTAAAGCGAATTACGAATTTGTGCAAAATTTATGTAGTTTATAATCCTTCCAGGAGGATTATACATTACATAAATATGTTTATGCTCTCCTCGAGTTTTTTCTAAAGATCTTCAGGTTGCAGTGATAATTGCAATGCTCGCGATTATCTGTTGGGATCTAATCCCTACTTCCCGGTAAAAAATTTTTCACGTATATTCATGCAGAATTGAATATAATTGTACAAAACTATATATAATTATGCAAAAATATGTATAATTATAAATGATAGAGTACAGGACATTATATATATTTACATATAAGTGCAATAACTGTTACATATAATTATATATAAGTGCGCATTTTGCATATTTATATATAATGTTCACAATGTTTTATGTATAATTATATATGGATTTCTGTTAGTTTAATATATAATTATATATAATTATATATAATTATATATAAGTCTTGCGTCATATATAAATATATATAAGTAACAAATATAGTTCAGATACAATCATGCATAATTGTATACGATTCTATATAAACGAGAAATTTTGATCGAAATGTATATACAGGGTGACCCATTTTAACTTAGGCAGCCAAATAACTCGAAAAATAAGCAAGATAGAGAAAAATGTTTTAGACAAAAGTTGTATGGTTTCGAGGGGGCCATAAGATGGTATCATTGGTTTGACCTTGAAGAGTCATTTGAAGGTCACGTGAAGGTCACTTCAATTTTTTTAAATGGAATACCCTATATATTTTTGTACATTCTTGTAGCTTATTTCGAGAGCTTTCCAAAACACTATAATTAAGTACCTTTCCGTTAAGTACTTTTTGAGTTATGATGCTTGAAATAATTTCTTAATTTTACATAAACCGTAAAATATCTTGTAAAATATTCATTTTTCGATTATCTTACCTTAATACTTTTATGTACAAAATAATGAGAGGAATCAATTGGTGTAAAGAAAACACATAGTTGTTTTTAAGAAAAAATATGGAATTGTTAATTGCAAATTACATATTTTTTCTTCGAAACAACTATGTGTTTTCTTTACACCAATTGATTCCTCTCATTATTTTGTACATAAAACTATTAAGGTAAGGTAATCGAAAAATGAATATTTTACAAGATATTTTACGGTTTATGTAAAATTAAGAAATTATTTCAAGCCTCATAACTCAAAAAGTACTTAACGAAAATGTACTTAATTATAGTGTTTTGGAAAGCTCTCGAGATGAGCTACAAGAATGTACAAAAATATATAGGATGTTCCATTTAAAAAAATTGAAGTGACCTTCACGTGACCTTCAAATGACCCTTCAAGGTCAAACCAATGATACCATCTTATGGCCCCCTCGAAACCATACAACTTTTGTCTAAAACATTTTTCTCTATCTTGCTTATTTTTCGAGTTATTTGGCTGCCTAAGTTAAAATGGGTCACCCTGTATATCTTTTCCTCAATGCACTCATGAACAACGGATAGGTGAAACATTTTGTTTTGTGCTTAATAACCCACTAAACATGAAATATATATGCAATGTTTCAAAATGCTTCATATAGATTTCAAATGAGACGTTTCATGTCTATGTTTATAATATAATTCATAAGTGTCACAACTAAAATGTTTCATAGTCAGAAATATTTCAAATGAAATATCGTAGTTGATATGTATCTGAAATATTCCAAAATTATATTTCATGTATATTTACAAATGATGTAATTCATAAGTGTTACAATTGAAACATTTTATTTTTGCTAATTTCAGAAATATTTCAAATAAGATATTTCAATTGATACATTTCAGAAATATTCCAAAATTATGTTTCATGTATATTTACAAATGATGTAATTCATAAGTGTTACAATTGAAACATTTTATTTTTGCTAATTTCAGAAATATTTCAAATAAGATATTTCGATTGATACGTTTCAGAAATATTCCAAAATTATGTTTCATTTATCTTTACAAATGATATAACTCATGAGTGCTACAATTGAAACATTTTATTATTGCTTATCCCGGGAAAAAAAGTCCATGTCTATTTATATAAAAAAAGTAAAATTATATACAGTCTTATATAATTATATATAATATCACATATGATTTTATCAGAGCATACGTTTTTGTATATGCTTAGATATGATGTCCATCTCTGACCATTTCTGATCATAAAAAATGATATTAGATAACTCACGTCATTTTGTACAATTAGACATAGTCAGATATTGATATCATATCTAAGCATGTATAAAACCAAAGCAAAGGTTATCTTGCATTATATATTTAATTAATTAAAAGTCCTCTAGTTTCATGTATGCTTTGATATAAATCATATATGATATTATATATAATCATTTAATATTATATATGATTTTACCTTTTTTTATATAGACAAATATAATTTTTCCTAAAAATTATATCTTGCATTATATATTTAATTAATTAAAAGTCCTCTTTATAAGTCCTCTTAATAAATATTCTTAATAAATATGAATATATTCTTAATGAATAAGAATATATTCTTAATTTGCGACTTCTACGCCGCAACTCGATTTTCGTGTGCGCGACATGTTTCTTCATTTGCCGCTACGCGGCGACACCACTCTTAATTTTTCTCGTATTCAATATTTATCATGAAATGTATATAAAGGACTTGTATTAACGTAAGATCTAAAGTATATTTTTTTCCCTTAGTAGTGATGCGAAAGAGAGGACGCGGCTCATACACAGGTTTTCTGTGTGCACGTGAGCCGCATCCTCTTTCTGACATCACTGTTTATCAGTTTAATTTCAAACTGAATTTAAAATAATTTATTTAATAATCTGGATTCCTTGTTGGGATTCAGAATATTAAACAGATTATTTGAAATTAGGCGGAAAAAAACTTTTAGACCAATAATTAAATTTATTTGACTTCAACAAAATTTATTAAATCCAAAGAAATATTTTTTTCTGTATATTAAGAATATCTCTTTAGAAGATTTTCCTCTTAACTTAAGAGGATCCTCTTGGCGCCTATTTTAGTGGTATATATTCTAAAGATAAATGGCATATTCTTAAGTTAAGAATTCAATTTTTTCGGTGTACTCTTAGTGGTACTTAATTTTCAGATCTGATAATATTTATTCATATATGACTATATTTGGCAAAACATAATTAGATATTGACAAAATCCATATATGGCCAATTTTATATGGACTTTTCTTTCCCGGGCATGATACCGCTATATATAAATTATTACAGAAATATAACATAGCAACATTTAAATATCATTTCTCAAGTATGTTTACGACACTATCTTGAAAAATGTTTTTGTAACATTTTTTAGGATAATGTCGTAAACATTTTATATCAAGGTGTCTGAATGCGGACATTAACTGTTTATGCAATGTTTCTAAAACGTTTCTGCATGCATCTCCGAAACATTTCATGTTACAAAGTAATGTTTCCGAAAACTATCTGATATATTTCTTTGTATAATGGGAACTGTGATTGGGATATACTTATATGTATACACATTGCAAAAGATCTAGATACGATGTCAATAAATAAATAATCATAAAATTATCTCACTGTTGATATAAATAAATGTAAAATAAATTTTCTTCTAATATTATGCTTTCTACAACCGTTTCGCTGTTGCTTTCAGGTATATATATATATATATATATATATACACGGTGAGTCATTTTAATCTATAATCCCAATTATCTCGTTGGCAAAGCATGACAGAGAAAAAATTTTCCCACAAAAGTTGTTTGTTTCTTTGGGGGCCATAAGATGGCACCATTGGTTTGACCTTGAAGAGTCATTTGAAGGTCACGTGAAGGTCACCTTCAATTTCTTAAATGGAACCTACATTTTCTCATTACATATTCTTGTAGCTTATCTCGAGAGCTTTCCAAAACACTATAATTAAGTATTTTTTCATTAAGTACTTTTTGAGTTATGAGGCTTGAAATAATTTCTTAATTTTACATAAACCGTAAAATATCTTGTAAAATATTCATTTTTCGATTATCTTACCTTAATACTTTTATGTACAAAATAATGAGAGGAATCAATTGGTGTAAAGAAAACACATAGTTGTTTTTAAGAAAAAATATGGAATTGTTAATTGCAAATTCGAACCAGGGACGTAACACTTGCAACAGCAGTTCAGGGAGAACATGGAGACACGTCGGGAGCTGAAATACGACGAGATTCCTTTGAAGACTTACCACAACGTGATTGTCGGGACGACAATCTTTCGAGAGGGGAGCAAGTGTTACGTCCCTGGTTCGGGTCGCGGTCGAGTCCGTCGTGGAAAGAGAAGAAGTCCGTTGTCAAGAGGTTGTTGACAGCGGCGGCTGACATTTGAGTCTGGAGCCAGCTGTCAGGCTGTGTGGACGCGTTTCTCTTACGAGTCGATCCGTGTTATTAATATTGTGTATTTACGTTCTGAGTTACCGTTTGTGTTGTAATTTTGCAGTGCATTAAAGTTCATTAGTTTCCTTAAGTGCTTGTTTATTTAGCGCGTCCCGCGAGCGGCCGATCTCTTTACCGCGCGACTTCGATATCTATCGAAATCCCCGCCCCGGGCGTAACATTTTGGGGGCTCGTCCGGGATCGACGGGATACCGAAGGATCAACCGGGACGTGATTTTGCCAACTTTGTGAGGACGCTGAATTTAGAATGTCGACGACAAACATCGGGCAACAGGATCCAGCCACGGGCGTCTCTACACGAAAGAGGATACGAGCCGCGACTCCCAGCCCGTCGGCAGAGACGATCACGCTTCAGGCGGCGATGCGAGAGATCCGGGAGCTGCGAGAGGAACGCTTGCAGATGCGAGCCGAATTTGAGGCGCAGCTCCGGGAGCGAGACAGCGAGCTCCGACGTCTGGAGGGGAGATTACGACAGGATCAACAGCTAAGTCCTTCTTATAATAGTCCGCGATTAGAAAATTCGAATCTCGGCTTGGGCCTAAAATTAAAAACCGATAATTATGACGGGAGTGTCCCCTTGCGTGAGTTTCTCACTCAATTCGTTTTGATAGCGCGGGCAAATAACTGGAGCGATTCTCAGAAAACCGTGGCCTTGGCTGCTTGTTTGAGGGGAAAGGCACGTTCGATTTTGGATGGGATTTTTGAAATAGAGAATCTAAAATTCGACGAGCTGAAATCGAAGTTAGAGTTGCGTTTCGGGGAGGGGCATTTGGCCCAGACTTACTATACCCAGTTTACTAATAGAAAACAAAAGAGTTCGGAAGATTTGGCTACTTTGGGTGCAGATCTGGAGAGGCTTTCGCGTCTTGCTTACCCTGAGTGTTCTCACGAAGTGAGGGATAAGATCGCTTGTGCCCAGTTTATAGCTGCGCTATCGGACGGTTTCCTGAGAAGAACTCTTCAGTTAGAGAATATCACTTCTTTAAAAATCGCGATGGAAAGAGCGATGGCTGTAAAGGTCATTCAGGAGAATAGTTTTACGAGGAATAAATTCAATCAATTTAATCAAAGTAACGAAAACAATAAATTTAACAATAAACTTAACAAAATTAACAAATTTAGCAAGAATAATAGATTTAACGGGCAGAGTGAGGAGAATAAAAAGAAGGAAGGGGAAGGAAATAAAGAAAGGTTTTCAAATTATAAAGACAAAAAGAGTAAATTCCATCTTCAGAAGAAAGAGTGTTGGCAATGTCGCGCGTAAAATGTTACGCCCGGGGCGGGGACTTCGATAAATATCGAAGTCGCGCGGTAAAGAGATCGGCCGCTCGCGGGACGCGCTAAATAAACAAGCACCTTAAGAAACTAATGAACTTTAATGCACTGCACAATTACAACACAAACGGTAACTCAGAACGTAAATACACAATATTAATAACACGGATCGACTCGTAAGAGAAACGCGTCCACACAGCCTGACAGCTGGCTCCAGACTCAAATGTCAGCCGCCGCTGTCAACAACCTCTTGACAACGGACTTCTTCTCTTTCCACGACGGACTCGACCGCGACCCGAACCAGGGACGTAACACTTGCTCCCCTCTCGAAAGATTGTCGTCCCGACAATCACGTTGTGGTAAGTCTTCAAAGGAATCTCGTCGTATTTCAGCTCCCGACGTGTCTCCATGTTCTCCCTGAACTGCTGTTGCAGGTTACCGAACCACACGTCTTCTTGGGATCAAACGACTTCGCAGATTCCAACGACTTCACTGATTTTCTCCTTAGAGAAAAATCTTCAGGCAAGAGGGGGGTGACCTTCCCGTGGACCCTCCGTTCTCCCAAGAGAACTCCTCAGGCCCCTGCCTCGGCATTCGCCCGAAGACCCACGGGAAAACCACGGGTCAAAAACCGTGGGTGAGGCAGCTTAGATCCCTTTCGGTTCCGCTCAAACTTCAGTTTCTTCAACTTTCACTTTTATTTCACCTTCTTTGTCGAGCTTCTGAAAGAATTTAAAAAAAAAGGAGCAGAAAACTTAGCTTTTCTAAAATTAATTCTTATTAAATAGCGGGCTCCCGAAAACTCCTCCCAAAACTTCGTTCGTGAAAAGGGGCCAACCTATCGGAATGAATCACCTTACATCTGTGTCTATTCGACTTCCTTATTCCGAAGACAACATCACTAAGCTTTCTAACTATTTCATAAGGTCCCTCCCAATTACTTTGCAATTTAGGAGATTTTCCCCTTACCCTACGAGGATTATAGAACCAAACCTTTTGACCAATATTAAAATTAACTTTCCTAGCCCTTTGATCATAACGAATTTTGGAACGAAGAGATTGAAGATTCAAATGCCGCCTAGCTTCACTATGTACGTCATTTAATCTCTTCTTCAGTCTTTGAACGTAGCCTTCAGAAGAATCTTCCTCCCCTCTCTCTGGAGGGCTTCCCCGTAATAAATCCAAAGGCAACCGTAAATCGCGTGCGAAACAAAGTTCCGCAGGAGAGGCCCCCGTCGCCTCATGTTTGGAAGAACGATAAGCTAACAAATACATGGGAACCCAATTATCCCAGTCCTTCTGATCCTCCGCAACAAATTTAGCCAAATAATTCAAAATTGTTTGATGATGACGCTCGATCTGACCATCTGACTGTGGATGCAAAGCAGTCGTCCTAGTTTTCTTAATTCCCAAAAGGTGCATTATTCCCTAAAAAATATTCGATTCGAAATTTTTCCCTTGATCTGTGTGGACTTCTAAGGGGACTCCGTGGCGGGAAATAAACTGCTTCACAAAAACATCCGCTATTGTAGTAGCTCTAATATTCTTCAAAGGGAAGGCTTCAACCCATTTAGTGAAACAATCGATGACTAGTAGTAAATAGCGATTTCCTGCTATAGTCATCGGAAGAGGGCCCAGTATATCCATCTGAACTCTCTCGAAAGGAGAGCCCGAATCGTAAACTTGCAAAGGAGATCTCCCCTTACCCGATGGGCCTTTCTTCGCCACGCAGACTCTGCAGGAACGACACCAATCTTCCACATCATTCTTACAAGTAGCCCAATAAAACCGTCTACGGATTTTCCCCAATGTTTTGTTCACTCCAAAATGGCCTCCAGAAACGGAATCATGAGCCTCCTCCAGAATCTGTTTGATGAAATTCCTGGGAACGACTATCTGAAAAATCTCAGATTTGAAATTCGGAGACTCCCATTTCTTGAATAAGACTCCCTCCCTTAAAATTAACGCATCCCAATAAGTCCAATAAATTTTCGCAGAAACGTCATGTTTTACCTCCTGCCAACTGGGGCGTACCCTAAGTTCTTTTCCTCGCAAAAACAAAACAATGGTAGGATCCCCTTCTTGTCTTCTCCGCCACTCCTCAAGATCCTCGCCTCCCAAAATTATTCGAGCAAAAGAACTTTCCTTCAATTCCACCTTCGCGCAATACGAACAACCGAATACAGAACAAGGGCGCCTTGACAATCCATCAGCATTCTGGTGAAGATGACTCTTACGATGGACTATCTCAAACTCGTATTGCTGTAATCTTTCTAACCACCGAGCTAGTTGCCCTTCCAAATCTCTGAAAGACATCAACCATTTAAGAGAAATATGATCCGTCCGAATCTTGAATTTTCTCCCATACAAATAATGGTGGAAAGATTTTAAAGAGGCCACAATAGCCAACAATTCTCGTCGTGTAATACAATAACTCCTTTCAGCTTTATTTAACACTCGACTATAGTAAGCAATAACCTTTTCTGCGCCGTCTTGGACTTGTGACAGGACCGCCCCTACACCGTGATTGGAAGCATCCGTATCTAAGATAAATTGTCCTTGCTCCTTGGGAAAGGATAAGATCGGTGAAGAAATCAATTTCTGCTTCAATTCTTGAAATGCTTTTTGGCAAGAAGAAGACCATTCGAATTTTACCTGATGCTCCGTAAGGGAAAACAAAGGTTTAGCCATTAACGAGAAACCTTTAATAAACTTCCTGTAATAGGAACAAAACCCAAGAAAACTACGAAGCTGCTTCCTATTCTGAGGAATCGGCCAATCCTTTACAGCGGAGATTTTCTCAGGATCCGTGGAAATTCCTTGCTCAGAGACGATATGTCCAAAATATTTCACTTCCCTTCCAAACAGAGAACATTTTTGGGGATTAATTTTTAAATTTGCCGAACGCAAGCGAAGAAAAACCTTTCTAAGATTAGACATCTCCTCTTCAAATGTCCTGCCAAAAACAATAACATCATCTAGATAAACCAAACAAACTTTCGATAGGAGATCTCGTAAAACTTTCTCCATCAGCCGCTCAAAAGTTGCTGGAGCATTGCAAAGGCCGAAAGGCATGACCCTAAACTGCCACAACCCATTACCTATAGAAAAAGCCGTCTTTTCCTTGTCCTCCGGGCTTACCTTCGTTTGCCAATACCCATTCTTTAAATCAAGAGTGGAGAACCAAGAATTCCCTGATAATTGATCTAGAATATCTTCAATACGAGGCAAAGGATATGAGTCTTTTACCGTAACCGCATTCAACTTCCTGTAATCTACACAGAATCTAAGCGAGCCATCCTTCTTTCTCACCAAGACTACAGGGGACACCCATGGGCTCCGAGATTCTTCAATGACTCCCCGTTGCCTCATCTCTTGGATGATACGCTCGACCTCCTCCCTAAGGTGTAACGGGATTCTTCGAGGAGCCTGCTTTATAGGTTCCGAATCTCCCACGTTAATCGAATGCTCCAAAATCTCACAATTCCCTGCGATTAAATTTTCTGAGAACACATCCTGAAACTCCACTAGGAAATCGGCGAAAATATCTTTCTGAAAACAAGACAGATTTTTAGAGTTTTGTTCGAAAAACATTTGCAGAGAAAGGGGTACTTTTCCTTCGGAAATTCGGAAACAAGGAAATTCCATTTCATCCCTTTCTTGGGGTTTCCCGAATTATGACTCGAAGACCCTATCTAGTCCCAACTTCTCAAGAAAATCCGACCCTAATATACATTCGTCAGAAATGTTTGCCACTAACATCGGAATTTCCAAACGATACTTCCCTAATTCGATCTCAACGATAACCTTATATTTGACTGGAATGGTCTCTCCAGTCGGATATTTAAGGAAACAATTTTTGATCTCAAAACGACGCTTCGGCCCCTTAATCATTCTCTCACTTGCAACAGAAACGTCGGAGCCCGTGTCTATTTTAAATAAGCAATTCTTCCAATCAAGAAAACCTTTGTAAACAAAAGAGCTTTTCTTAGGTCTACTTATCCTAAAACATTATTCAATTTCTGGGGCATTGGCCATTTTAGTCGAACCTGTCCCATAAAGTTCGACTAAACCTTGTTTCCCGTCAAAGACGGGCATTCTGACCGGAAGTGCCCCTCCGCGCCACATTGCCAACATTCTTTCTTCTGAAGATGGAATTTACTCTTTTTGTCTTTATAATTTGAAAACCTTTCTTTATTCAAAATGTTACGCCCGGGGCGGGGACTTCGATAGATATCGAAGTCGCGCGGTAAAGAGATCGGCCGCTCGCGGAACGCGCTAAATAAACAAGCACTTAAGGAAACTAATGAACTTTAATGCACTGCACAATTACAACACAAACGGTAACTCAGAACGTAAATACACAATATTAATAACACGGATCGACTCGTAAGAGAAACGCGTCCACACAGCCTGACAGCTGGCTCCAGACTCAAATGTCAGCCGCCGCTGTCAACAACCTCTTGACAACGGACTTCTTCTCTTTCCACGACGGACTCGACCGCGACCCGAACCAGGGACGTAACAT
This sequence comes from Camponotus vicinus, assembly GCF_025532165.1. Classification (NCBI taxonomy): domain Eukaryota; kingdom Metazoa; phylum Arthropoda; class Insecta; order Hymenoptera; family Formicidae; genus Camponotus; species Camponotus vicinus. The sequence goes on from NW_028141945.1 coordinate 19,435,654, forward strand.
TTGCTCCCCTCTCGAAAGATTGTCGTCCCGACAATCACGTTGTGGTAAGTCTTCAAAGGAATCTCGTCGTATTTCAGCTCCCGACGTGTCTCCATGTTCTCCCTGAACTGCTGTTGCAAGTGTTACGTCCCTGGTTCGAATTTGCAATTAACAATTTCATATTTTTTCTTAAAAACAACTATGTGTTTTCTTTACACCAATTGATTCCTCTCATTATTTTGTACATAAAAGTATTAAGGTAAGATAATCGAAAAATGAATATTTTACAAGATATTTTACGGTTTATGTAAAATTAAGAAATTATTTCAAGCCTCATAACTTAAAAAGTACTTAACGAAAAGGTACTTAATTATAGTGTTTTGGAAAGCTCTTGAGATAAGCTACAAGAATGTGCAAAAATATATAGGGTGTTCCATTTAAAAAAATTGAAGTGACCTTCACGTGACCTTCAAATGACTCTTCAAGGTCAAATCAATGGTACCATCTTATGGCCCCCTCGAAACCATACAAAACATGTCTGAACCATTTTTCTCTAAAATCAAAAATGAGAGAGATTGGGGTGGACACTTAAAATGGGACACCCTGTATATATATATATATATATATATATATATGTATATATATATATATATACCTGAAAGCAACAGCGAAACGGTTGTAGAAAGCATAATATTAGAAGAAAATTTATTTTACATTTATTTATATCAACAGTGAGATAATTTTATGATTATTTATTTATTGACATCGTATCTAGATCTTTTGCAATGTGTATACATATAAGTATATCCCAATCACAGTTATTAAGCACAAAACAAAATGTTTTGTGCTTAACCTATCCGTTGTTCATGAGTGCATTGAGGAAAAGATACATATACATTTCGATCAAAATTTCTCGTTTATATAGAATCGTATACAATTATGCATGATTGTATCTGAACTATATTTGTTACTTATATATATTTATATATGACGCAAGACTTATATATAATTATATATTAAACTAACAGAAATCCATATATAATTATACATAAAACATTGTGAACATTATATATAAGTATGCAAAATGCGCACTTATATATAATTATATGTAACAAAGTTATTGCACTTATATATGAATATATATAATGTCCTGTACTCTATCATTTATAATTATACATATTTTTGCACAATTATATATAGTTTTGTACAATTATATTCAATTCTGCATGAATATACATGAAAAATTTTTTACCGGGTGTTGCTTAAATATAATTAAAATATACATAAATAATTAAATAAACAAGTAATTGCGTAATATACTTATTTATATATATATAAATAAGTCACCAAAACATTGCCAAAAGTATATTAAATGAAATCATTATGATTTTTCTATGACTTAAAAATGACTTTTAGATGTGACGTCATAATGATGTCATTATGAGTTTCATGTTCTACCTAGGCCTGGGTTAGGTCATCTTTAGCAAAATATGTAAAAATACCAGTTTTTGTAGTCATCTTCCAGAATTCGGAGGCACGTCCAAATCTTTCACAGATGTTCGTCGTGATAAGCCTTTAAAGGTGCTAGCCATATGGAAGTCAATATACTTCAGTCACAAGAAATCGATGATGCAAAATTCCATCACCCTAGATGCAACAATTAATGTTGTGAAATGACGAAATTAGGAAAGGGCGAAAATGAAAATCAAACAAAGAAATTAATGAATGAAAATTAACGAATGCAAATCAATGAAAGTTATCAAAAAATCAAAGAGCGTGCACACTTCAAAATGCGAACATTAATAATCGAAACATAGGAATTTCGTTAAAGAGTCAAAAGGATGCTACAAGTTATGTATAATAACCCCATACAGCACAGACCATTGTTGTTACATTGCAGCAATATTGCAGCAACATTGCAATATTGCCGCAATATTGCTGCAAGGTAACAACAATGGTCTGTGCTGTATGGGACATCAACAGACAAATACATACAATAAACATGCGCACACCAATTTAAATTTTCTTAAGACTCAATCACTGAAAAATATGCAGAATGTAAAATTCAGTTCAGTGTCACTTTGCAAATTTAGCGCATTTTGTTGTCTGTTTAATAAAAATCATTAACCCATACAGCACAGAAGCTTGCATCAACATTGCTGCAATGTTACAACATTGCACATAGCAGTGTAATGCTGCAGAAATATTACAGAGACATTATTTTGTAATATTACTTTGGCAATGTTGCAGCAACATTTTAACATAGCGAAAATGTATAACATGTGTTTCTTTACTTGCCGCTACGTGGCGACACCAAACTTAACTAACTCGTATTCGAATTTTCATCTAAAGTGGATATAAGGCCTACAAAGGACTAATGTAGTAATTATATTTTTTGTCTTGTGTCAGTTAAATTTCTGATAAACTGACTTGATTTATTTAATATTCTGAATCCTAATAAGGGATCTAGATTATTAAACAAATAATTTGTTTAACAATCTAGATCCCTCGTTGGGATTCAGAATATTAAACAGATTTTTCTTCATTGAATCGGTAAATGGGAAATAATTCATTTATTGCACGTATTAAAATATTCTGGTACCGAGTGTATGTAAAATAATTGTATGTATATTATTGAGATAAATATTTAATAAGACACATTTGATAAAAAACACTAATAGATATTTTTTTTCAAAGGCGGTAAATGTTTTTTTTCCTATCTTTCTTAAACATTTCTTTATATTTTTAAAGTTTATTTATTAAATTTAAAACGGTCTGCATTTGCAATAGCAGAACGCGTTTTAATATTGCAAATACGTTGTACCGTAACATTACTACAATCTTACATTGTAATATTTCTGAGGGCGGACATTTCAACGTTGCTGCAAGCTTGCAGTAATGTTGCAGAAACATTTCGCAACTTCTATGCAATATTACAATGTTTCAATGTTAGGTCTATGCAACGTTTTTGCAATCTTTCGGTGCTGTATTGGAAATTTAACGCAGCCCATACAGCACAACAAGATTGCAGAAACATTGTGGCAACGTTTTATCGCAATATTGCAATGTTGCATAAACGTTATAAAACGTTGCTGCAAGAGTATAACAAGGTTGCAGCAACTGTAAAATGTCCGCTTTCAGAAATATTAATACGCAACGTTGTAGCAATATTGCAGTAAAATATATATGTAATATTACTTTAGAAATGTACCAGTATCCGATCGGATTGAATTTTTTCTGCCTAATATTTTTCGCGTGAATTTATGTACATTTTTCCTTTAACAAACTATCCGTCTGTTACTATCGGTTTTAAAACGCATCCAAGTTGAAGTTAGAATAGCAATCACATAAAATTTAATTATATAATTGTACTATTTTAGCTTTAGCTTGAGATTACATTTTAAGACCGACAATAACGGCGAGTTTGCTAAGGGAAAAATAATATACATAAATTCACGCAAAAAATATTAGGCACAAAAAATTATACAATTATTTTACATACACTTGATACCAGAATATTTTAATACGTGCAATAAATGAATTATTTCCCATTTACCCATTCAATGAAGAAAAATCTGTTTAATATTCTGAATCCCAACGAGGGATCTAGATTATTAAACAAATGATTAGTTTAATAATCTAGATCCCTCATTAGGATTCAGAATATTAAATAAATCAAGTCAGTTTATCAGAAAGTTAACTGACACAAGACAAGAAATATAATTACTACATTAGTCCTTTGTAGGCCTTATATCCACTTTAGATGAAAATTCGAATATGAGTTAGTTAAGTTTGGTGTCGCCACATAGCGGCAAGTAAAGAAACACATGTTATACATTTTCGCTATGTTAAAATGTTGCTGCAACATTGCCAAAGTAATATTACAAAATAATGTCTCTGCAATATTTCTGCAGCATTACACTGCTATGTGCAATGTTGTAACATTGCAGCAATGTTGATGCAAGCTTCTGTGCTGTATGCTCTTAGAGAATTTAATATATAATTTCTTGATGGTTTTCTGCAAATTTTTTTTTACAGATGACAATATCATAATCAAAATTAAATCTAATAAAGTCTAACACACCTTTAATACCAGCATAAGCTAAATATGTAAAAACAACTAATATAAAAAGCAATGTAAAAAGCTCTAATACAATCTTAAATATACATTATAAATACAATATTTAATTTAATTATTGATAGATATATTGTATGGTAAAGCCATTGAAACTTGAAAAACATATAATATTATATAATATAAATGTTAAAATAATGCAATATAATATAAACAATAAAATAATATTAGTATAAATATTGAAATAAAACAAATGGCAACATGCATAATTATTTAATTTATTTTATTCTTGTGATTAAAAATATTAAAAGCATGCTAATATTTAAAAAAAATATTTGATTAAATCGAATCTGTCACGATCTGTTTAAAATACGAACCTGTGAAGCTAGTCACGTGTTCGATGACATATGTCACGCATGCGCACGAAAGTTCGCTCCATACAATGGTCCGACAATGGACAGATAACGATGAAGCAATTGCGCGTTACGCGTACCGGCTGCATTTGACGTTTCCAGCTCAATCAGGTACAGCCAAGAGTGCGAAGAATGGATTCTTGCGAAAATTTCATACAAACACTTCAACAGGCTATCTCTGACAGAGATCCCATTGCTTTGACGAGCATTTTGAAAAGTGGTCAGGGATTCCTTGCGATTATTTCGGTTGAACGTCGTGGTGAGCGTAATAATTATATATAAACGATATACATGTATTTTATAATATTTCATTATTTTATTTTTATGTACACACATTAAAATGTATAAAATATTTCTCTTTCTTTGGCCGGATTATATCCTAATAAGAGATTCTATTCAATAATTTTGCACTCGATTTTATCTCAATCAAAAAAGATCTTAATATATGTAAATATTTTATATTTTCAAGTATTTTTAAGATTCTGCAAATCTTTGAAGCATTAAACTTTAAATTACAATTCTATTAAAGTATGGGTTATATCATCAACACTCCCTTTCAATACTGTGATTCAAAGTGCATCTTGCATATAAAAAATTATAAATATGATTGGCCTATATCATGTGTATGCTTATTATTTTAAAATTTTAGAGCTATAATATTGTAATATTGTAATAATTTATATAAATATGCATTTGTTTTTTAGAACCAGTTGTATACGCAGTATTTGATGGAGGAAGTAGCTTGTTGTGTTTCCTCAATAATGAATTTGGAAACCTTAAAAGAAATAGAACTATTGATAATGCATTCACAGAAGCATTTAATTTCCTTGAATTTTTTATCGAAAATTTTTATACGACTGAGTGTTTTGCAAAATACATCCTTGAAATTAAGGTATTACAAAATATTGACAAATTATTATAAATTATATAAAAAACATTAATAGAAGTTGAAAATAAATCTGACATATAGAATCTTTCTTAGAATTTCTGAGGTGTGTGCATGGACTTATCGTTTAGTTTTTGATGATAATGCAAGAATACGCATTTCCATGCTTCTCTCTGTCATGATTTTCCAAAGGTACATTTCTTCCGTATTCGTGCCACCTTCACAAAAACGTGATGATGTAATGAAGACGCGGATTTCTTATCTTAACTGTCAAGTTTCGTATTACCAAATGCTCATGTGAAACTTGCTTAGATTGCTCTATGAAACATGTATAGATTATCTTGTTCTTAGATATAGATACTGAAATATTTCTACTTGTATAAACCACACATACACACACCTCCTCTCTATTGTTAATATAACTTTTATGCAAGAATTTAACATTGTCATTTTTATTTAGACAAATAGTACTTTGAAACAATTTAATATTATATTTTTATACATATTTTATGTGATTTAATTATAATAATGATTCTCTTTATATACATATATAATATGTTGTAGAAAGTGTGCCAGTCAGCGATAATTAAAAAATGTTCCTATTATACCCAGAAATCTGCTTGTAATGCTTTTACAAAATTGATAAAATTATTTAGAGATCATGAGTTGGAACTTACTAAAACATTAACAGACTTTGTTGACATATTTACATTAAATTTTAAAGCATACGAAAGTAAAGGTAAATATGTAATAATTTCATTTAAATTTACATATAAAAAAATAATGATTTCATGCCATTCTATTATAGAACAAAATTTTGTTATAGAAAGAAGATTGATATTCCGTATCTTTGGTAAAATAATTAAGTACAAAGGAAATGTATGTCCATCACGGATATATTTGAAGTCTATTTTTCAACAACTGCTTTCTGATGTTGAAGAGGTAAAGCTCATAGTAAATAAATAGTATTTATTTATTTATTAATATTGTATTATAATTCTTTGTACACAGCATAAATTAAATGATTTGCCCAATGATTTCCATACATACTTTGATGTTTTCGCGGACATATTAGAGAGTATTGAACCGCCGGAGGAAATAAAAAATAAACACTTCTGCAAATTTTATGAATGGATTAAGAATATCACTCAGTTGGATAGAGAACAACCCATTATATTGAGATCGGCGATCAATCTCTTGAGCCGTCATATGAAATTGTTTCAAGATTATTTGTATCCCGATTGCCAATATTGGTATAATTTTCTTCGGCACTTATCGCGCAAGACAACCGCTTCTGGTACCTGTGGACAGAGCGCATTGAAAACATTTTATCAAGTTATTGGACACATTCTTTCAGAAAGAAATAACGCAGATACGCGAAAGTTACTAGTGGTAAATAAGATATTGTGCAAGAGAAGCAAGAAATTTTAAATATATTTTCTTCTTTTCCAACTTATAGAATAAAATTCTGCAATTTTCACTCTTGTAATCTGTAATGTACTTGTGGTTTTAGTATTTCCTTGAAGACTTTGAAAAAGAATTCAAAAATACTGACTTAGAGCTGACCACCTTGCAATTAGTTATTTATGGATTCAGTAAAATGGCTGCGCCATGCAAATTGCATTTGGATCAATTCAATATCAGACATATGTATTCGATTATAACCAGTTATGCACTTCCTCTTTGCTCTAGGTAAAAATAGAGATATTTGAGATATATTCCAATAATATAATAATATATAATAATTATATTAATATTAATATTATGTTGGAATTTTTTTCAACATTAATGAAATAATAATTTTCTGTATTCCTTCTTCAAGTGAACAGAGTAATTCAACACACATAGAAAGCATTTGCTGTTATCAAGAAGCGCTTTCGGAAATACTGTGTCACATGACTGATGTTACGTTTGAAAAGATTAATGTTCTTATAAAACTCAGTACCTATATAATCAAGAGATTTCCCGACTTGGTAATATCTAAAAATGCGGTCGCCGTTTCAGTATTGATTGAAACTATGAAAAAACTTGAAACCATCAATAAAAGCTTGTTACAGCAATATCTTGATAATATAAGTAAGTAGATTAATTATATAGATTAATCCTCATAATTTATATTTGATATTTCAATTGAAACTAGAAGATCGAGGTTCCTAAAAATCAGTTTATGTTTTAATTGAACGTATTTAATAGATTTTTTCTAAAAGTTTTATATTTTTTATATTATATTTTATATATTATATTATATATGTGTGTATATGCATAAAATATTTTTAAAAAATCTAAATTTCCTATCTAAAAAAAATTATGATTAGTTTACGACGGCATCGCTTGGAGCTGTTCGCACACGTTGGCGCTCGACGCAGTATTACAACAGGAACTGAACAACTTAGAGCAGTCACCAATATGCTACAAGAATTATCTGCCATTATGGACAGAGTTGCTGAATGTCAAGAGAGACCATCTCATTCGTGGATGCGAGCAAATGGTGCAACATGTGGCAAATACCCTGATGAACGTATGTATCACCCTAATTGACCGATTGGACATACGCATAAAACGAATAAACGAGGACACCGTGTACTCAGACGTGGCCCTTACTCAGAGTGCTTTGAACCAGGCAGACTTTCGTGTATTTACGAATCTCGTGGATCTTTACGTCGATGTGATCGATGTATCGGAACCATCGCTATTCAACATCAATACCGTGTGCAAATTTCTCTATGAAATTATCAGACTATCGTATAGGTATCCATTGATATCTGGGTTTTACAAGCTTGTTCGAACTGGTATGAAGATCTTTGTCACTTACGCGTCAGAAGAAGAAGAAGAGGATACTGGAGAATCGCAACGGATGAAAGAACTTTTATCCAATTATCTAACACGTACTCTTGATTTAATTCCCACGTTTTCTAATGAACTGCTAATCACGTGTCTTTACCTGATCTTGGATGCGCCTCACACGTATTTCAAGGATGCACTACCATGCACACTGCCGGTATTTAGAATCGCGTTTACTGTCGGTCTGAGCAATCTGGAGCTCGCATACAACGCGCTTACTACCCTGGAAACGTGGACTGAGCAAGAACGAAAGCAGGAGCGAATAAACGAATTACTGCGCGAAATTGTAGCTTACTTGGAACCATATTTGCGCAGCACGGAGAGTTCCGTCGAAGTCTCTCAGGATTTGATGGCAACGAGGACGAGAAGTCGCGTAAAACGCGTCGAGGTTATTGATACTGAATGTATGCTACGAAATTTTCAACGACGAGTTCTGCTGTTCCTCGGATCGCTCGACCACGACTTGCTATCAAGTTTCGTACACGATCGCGCTTCCCGGAACACCGGGGCGTCCTGGGATCGCAAGGATCTGATCAAATACACCTTACCGCTGCCGGATGCGCGACCGGACATCCATTTCGATCGAATGTTGCCACGGATAATCGCGTTGGCGCGCGAATCCAGCGACCGGCGCACCAAGATCGCGGCCTGTGAAGTTCTGCATTCGATAGTGACACTCATCATCGGTTCCACTGCGCGATATCTGTCTGATCCGGAGGATCGTCTCACTGCTCTCTATGGCACTCTATGTCCGGTCATGCTTGTGCTTGGCTGCGATTCCGACGAGGTCGTTCGCGGTCTTTTTCAGCCATTGACATTGCAACTGATGCACTGGTTCAGCTCCAGGTTCGTGCTATTGTCGCCCGTGCTCTCGTCCGTGATCTGGCCCGTTCTCGATTCGCTATTCGACAGCTTAACCGACGATTCGAATCCTGCATTGCGAGAGTTCTCCGGCATGTGTCTGGCGGAATTCACACATTGGTCGATCGAGTATGTTGGACTTTCAGCACTTTTTGTTGCCCACAAAATGGACAACTTATTTCTTTTGTAACATCTTTATTATTATTCTTGTTTTGTTATATTTTTATTGCAACTATATATTTGTGTATTCAAAAAAAGCTTATCGCAGGGAACATAACACATTGATTTATCTATTAGGCAAGCAGAGGAAGCACGAGAGTTCCAGTTGTACATGCATCGGATCATCCGAAGGATCAACGAGTTTGCACTGCACCCATCGAAGCGTAAACGCGTAGCCGCGGCCGTGGCCTTCAATCATCTCTACGCGATTCTGCGCAAGGACAACGATACCATTTCGATCTATTGGCTAGAAATATTCTACTGTTTTGTTTGCAGTTTAAATGACGAATGCGATGACCCATCGATCGCAAATGCGCTAGCTCACGTCGAAAAAGTGATGAGATTGAGGGCGAAGCTTCTAAACACAGCTGATCCATCCAACAGGAGGAAACCGCACGAATTTGAGGGCGCGACCTTGACTCATGCTCTTTACTGGTTGCTGTCGCGGTGTGGATCATTGGACGAACATTGCCGAGCGAAATGCATGGAATTGTATGTTAACATATCGCAATATGTTGATAGTTATCCGCAGGAAACGATACAGAAGTTTGTCGAGACTCACGGGATGGATCGATTGAACGATATCGTTCTGAGAGGCTTGGAGTCGGGTCTAAAAGACATTTCTATCATCGATAATGTGACGCCGCTCTTGAAGGCTCTAGATTGCTACATTTGGTTGATGGAAAACCAACTGCTGTCGATAGAAACTCTCTTTCCCGCTACTGATGATGCACGAGAACACACAATCTTCTCCTGCATTCGCAGTTTTACTCGTCAGTTCTGGCGAATAACCACCGAGGATTTTGCGGCAGAGGCGATTGCAATAAACTCCAGGGAGCTCGAACAGCTGCAGACATTACAGTGCAAAACTTTGATGGCTACGTTGAATTTTATACAAATGCTGCTGAACATTAACGTGAGTCATGCCTGCCTTTTGCCAGCTTATCGCCTAGTTGGATAATCAAGCTAATTTATCGAATCGAATTAGCGATTAGCGAATAATGAAATTAATTAGAGCAAGCTATAGTTATTGACCACGAATAAATCAATTATTAATCGGATTGTTTCGGTAAATTAACACATGTAACTTTGCTGAGCAACTGTGTTAAAACTCTGTGATTATCATTTTTCAGGTTAATGTATTACCGGAATCTTTGTGGGACGAGTCCTTGTCTGCGTTAACGATCAATTGCATAATGTTTCCGCGAGCGGTCGGCTTTGACGTCAGAAACATCGAAATGACAGACAAGATGCCAGATGTCCTGGAAATTCTATTGAATACTATGAAATCGCGGTTTACCTATGGTTTACCGAACACCTTTAAGAATTGTCTCTTAAATTTCGGCCAAAAATACGTCGCGAGACTTTTTAATTTGAACGACATCGCGCAAAACAATCTCAGCGACGATCTGATTCAACATGTTAAAGGTCTGATTCTCCTCCAACGATGCAACATGCTCAACCCAATGATCCTAGAAAGAAGCGCCTTTGCAAATGGCGAAAGAACAGTCGAGTGTATCTTCAAGTTTCTGGTGAACGAACGCATCGGAGAATGGATTTGCAGCAACTTGAACGCACGGATGGTTGAGTATTTGAGAACTCTGATGGAATTTCAACTCTCGCTGTTTTCATTGACAATTGAGGCACCGATAATGGTGATACCCAACGATGTTCGCTCGATAACTGAGACGCTGGTGAAATTCATATCCAACGATACTCTGATCATTGGCGCAGATTCCGCGCAGATCACTCACGGCGAGTATTTTCTGAATATGTTTAAGAACGCGATTTTCAGATTCATGTTGACGCACGTTGGCGCAATTACGCTCGTTTTTGACGAGATGTCGCGCGACAATCCATCCTTTTTGCTCAAGTGGCTGGAGGATCTGGTGCTGTACCTGAAACAGCACAAACGCGAATTGCAAGCTCACGTAGATGCGATAATGGACGCGATGCTGCGGCACTTCATGTGTCTGAAGAGCGCCGCCTGTAACGACGACAGTGGTAGAGAGAGACTGATGAATATTTACGGTATCGTGGTGCGTCTCAGTTCGGAGCCCGTAAAGATCACACGAGATTCCGCGTTTCGCGAGCTCTATACGTGGATTATGAACCAGTTGAGTGATCATGGCCTCGAGTATAAAACGCAGATTCTGCAAAAGTTTTTCATTTGCTTGACGGACGCGACGACTGATTACGGTGATAACGAAGATTCTGAATTGCAAAGGATCCTGAAATCTCTCAACAAAGAAAAGAAAGACTTGTGTCCGAATTTGTCCGAAACAAGCGTGAACGCCATGAAGGTAATCAACTGTTTTGAAACACTGCTGATGCTGGTTTCAACAACGAGATCAAAAATCATGCTGAAGTGCGTGATATACTTCGCAGTCGGTACCGGCGATCATCTATTTCGGAATGAGAAGGTAGAAGAGCATCTGCGCGAATGTTATCGCGAAGCGTCCAGCGAACATGCCCTACGATTATTAAAGATGACGTATGAAGTGTTTATGAATCGCGGCAATGATCTCTCAGAAACTGAGAGACTCGACGTGCTGCGCGGATTTCTCTTGCCGACATTCCAAGTTTGCGAAACGATCGCGATCGAGCGTTTCTTCGAGCAAAACATTTGCGAGTTGTACGATCTTGCTCATCCTCTCATTAACGCCAATACTAACAACAGGAATATCAAACAGACCATCGTGTCCAAAATCGGATGCTTTGAAATAATAACGACCATGATTGCCACAGTAGATATGAACAAAATAATCGGTGTAGATGCGACAATCGCGCTGAACGTTCTGCATCAACTCAACACTGGCAAGGAATTCATTCAAAAATTGCACAAACGCGCCAATAATACGCGGGCTTTGAAGATTGCACTATGCAATGCGGAATGCAAAGAGCTCATGCGTTTATTACACTGCTCCGCGTACAACTGCGAACTGGCCATCGTCAGCTTGAAGGAAGACGAATGTTACTACAAATTCGCTTTCGGCGAGAGTCACTTTCCCAATCCTCTCCTCATCTGGGAAAATATCATAGATCACTGCAAGTGTTACAACCTCAGTCAGACCTTCAAGAAATACCCGAAGACCCGCGAGATCGCCGTTAATATGAAATCCACGGCTTTCAATATAGACGGACTACAACACAGATACATGTATGTTCATAGTTACGATTTGTCAGCCTCCACGTTATGCGAGGACATCAACGCTTATGATTTTAATAGATCGGTCCTGCTGCCATTCAATCGTGATCGGTCCGCTTCGGCGAGAACTCTCGGTGAGTCGCATGGCGCAACAAGCGTCGTCCTGGAAAGCGACGATTTTAACAAACACGAATGCATGCCGTATATATGTGTCTTATTACGACGTATCAGGGAAATCTGCGTGCCGACCAAGGAGCTTCCCGAGTGGCTGCGACTTTTCCTCAATGCTTTCAGGTATAATCAGCCAAATATCACGTTGTTTGTGCTGAGGATCATCTGGAACATGGTCGATGTGTTTAAGCCTTACGCCAAGTTTATGCTGACACCGATCGTCGAAGCTGTCGCCAGGTACCTGGGACTATATGATTTGAATTATATCATTACGGATATTTTGGAAATGCTTATGGATTGGCACGATGTGGCCGTGCCGAGTGACGAGAACGACAGAAAGAAAGCTCAGGAACTCTTCGAGGAGTTCCTCAAGAGAGCATTGGTGGAAACATCTAACGAACAACGAACATCTAATGAACGACGTGTGTACGATTATAATTTCGGCCTAATAAGGATCATGGTGGAGAAGTGGCGTAGCTATCTACGAGTACCGAAATACGTTTTGCTGACCATGATAATGACATCCGCGCCGAAGGCCGCGGTACATCTTATCTTAGTGCTCCTCGAAAATGAACACATGACAGAAGAGATCATTGCGAGGGACGACATTGTCGACTTTTTGCTGGAACCGTTGCGCAACTGGAATATACCCGAAACGGACAAAACGCCTTTGCAATGTAGCAGATGCCTTGGACTATATCTGCAATCTCTGAATAAGCGCGTCGAGATCGAGAGAAAAATCAAGTATGATGAAGTAAGAGAGAAAATCATTGCTATTTTAGGTTCCATGCAGCCGTACGCGAATATAATCAAACAGGTAAAGCGCGTCGCTGCTCTCTGTCAAACTTACCCCGAGGTTGCCGTCGATTATACCCCTGTGATGCTCAATGCAATAGCTAAGAATGTAGGAAGAGCCTCCTGTCTGGAGATCTTTGCATCGTCGATGTCGAAACTTAGCGCCTCGGATGACAAACTTGCGATTCTGAATAATCTGCGTCACATAGACCTCGAGAAAGTACTGAAGAATCAACAGGTATCGTTTTGTGTGAAGCCGGCACTGGGAATCGTCGGCAACTTAGTAACAATCATCTCACCATCGGATCTATTGCCTTATGTAAAATCGACGATCCCGTACATTAAAGATGCAAGTACGGAACATCGAGAATTAGCCTATGATATACTCATGAAGGTTTACGGGAAATATTCAGTAGATACTACGGTGAACGACGAGGCGATTCATCTGTTGTTATCCATCAGCGTGGAGAATCTGCTGACTGGTTTGTTGGATCCGTCACATGAGCTGCAGGACAGAATACTGCGATTCTGGACGGAAGAGACGAGGCTCAGCACGGAGAGATCGAAAAATCGATTGCTAGGACTTCTCACTATGCATTCGATGCTTCAGATAACAACGTCAACATCTGAGGAAGATGCGTTCGCGCCTTTCATGGCGCTGTTGATGCTGCAATTGGTCACCAAATCGATGGATTACAACAAGAACATATTCGACGCGCCGTTACAGCATGGCTGCATCTTCGAGAACTATAAAGTAGCTGTTTCTTGGCGCAGACGCAACCTAAGCTGCATGACCCCAATGTTCGTCGATTCGCTCGCCTCGCAGATGAGCTACGGCACCTTTTCTCAAATAAGCGCCGATGCCGATTTACATGGCACTCGGGTAGATTCCTATTCGCATCTTCCGCGATACTCAGGTATCCCTCCGAGACTTCGTGCGACGCAGGATTTGCAATTCGAGCCGACTCTTGACAACTCTGAAGCTGCGGATGCGACCTTTGATGTCGAATTCGATCAAGCTACAATAGCATCTTCGTCGAGACAGTCGTTGCAAGACACAACGATGCGCAGAAGACCTTTTAGGATTCTAGAGAGCTCATCGGATGTCGCAAATGTCATTCGTCATAGGCAAATCCAGAAGAACGTGCAATGGAGAGAAAAGATGAAGCAGGAAAGTATCAGACAAAGAAGCAGCGTGAAATTGTACAGGTAAAATCAAATTTTGGGCCTCTAATATTTTAATTATATATCCCGAATAAATGTTAATGTTTCTTCTTCCGCTTTTATTCACAGGGATTACAGGAGCGGAAAGTTCCCCGATATTGAAATACCTCATTCAAGTTTGATTGTACCGCTTCAACAATTGATAAAACTAGATCGGGTGATCTGTAAAGACATGATTGTATCATTATTTTGTTCGTTGATCGAAGAAATGACCGAGAGAGAGAAATCTGATGACTTCCGTCAGGCCATCGTGGACAATTTAAAGAGAATTTTGCATAATTCAAGCGAGAAAGATAGTTCCTTTAACGCCGTTATTCTCGAGACATTGCTACAATTAAATGTCACCGATGGCGACCCGCGAGATATAGCAAAGATTTCCAAGACAAGTCGCTTGGATGTTCTCGGTGCTCTTCTGCTGGAACGTAGTCTGTTGCCTGACCCGAGGAATGATGACTCACCCACGTCGAGCAAAAGAATGCGAAGATGCGATAATGAAGAGACCGACAAGTGGGTGCAATTGGTATCTCTCTATAAATCGCTAAATGATGTCGATGTTGTTTTGAGTATCTTCCGAAGACAGCGATTCTTTGGCGATGACATGCAGGTAATTTAATTATGATGGTATTTGATTAACATAAAAGTATAGATTCCTTTTATAAATGAAATGGAATCAAAATAGTTTCTATTTTCAAGCTTTTATACCTCTTTTTATCTAGAAGAAAGATTCTTTAATTCTCTTTTAAAAAAATTCTTATTATTTTTTTTTTAGAAAGCGGCTTTCGCGGAAGTAAATGGCGATTGGATTCAAGCAAGAGACGCCTACACAAGCGCTTACGAACAAATCGAGAATCGGTCAATAAAGGAGCACTGTTTTCAAGGATTATTCGAGGCTGTCCAGAATTTGTGCGATTGGTCGGCTATCGATCAACTTGTGAAGAGCCGCACGAACGATGGAAAGCTGAATAGTATCTGGGATGACACATGGAAGGACTGGATGCTTCCGTATGCTTTTGATGCTTACGTACACATGTTGGACGAGAAAAACTGGAGATCAATGGATGATGATTTGGAAGTCATTCAATCGTGGATAGACGATCGAGATAAATCGAAGCATCTTAAGCATTTGATAGGCAAAGATCTGATGATATTTCTATTGAACGTAGAGCGACAGGCCGCTGATCTATTGAATGAACTTCTGGACAAAACGGGAGAACAATGGGTTGGTTTGAATCCCCTCTGCATCGAACGGGGAATACGCGAATCACTAAAGTTGCAAGCCATGAACGATCTCAACGCTTCACTCAATGTCCTTCGATACACGAACGAAGCGATCTTTCTAGATCGGCTGGTCGCGTTGTTGAATTTCTGGTCGTCGAAAGTACCCGCCATTCAAGACAACCTCGTGCAGTGGAATAAATTAGCCGCTTATCGAATGTATTCCTCAATGTTTTTTATAAACATCTTCAACAATATGACAGAAGATGACGACGAGGATAGGAAACGCGCTATCATAGAGCGGATGCATCGAAGCGGTCTTCAGCTTCGACTGGCCATCGCCAACGCTGCGTTGCATCAGAAACATCAATACATCGCCGAGAAGCATTTGAGTTACATGAACGAACGTTTAAGGAATAGCTATCCGCACCTAGAGCTTCCGTTAGAGCTTCCATGGCTCGAGGCTAGGATCAAATGTTTGCGTGCCGACATCGAAACAGACGCGCGCACAAAGATGTCCGATTATACCGCTTCCTGGGAATATTCGCATCGACTGTTGAACGAGTGCAACGAGCTCGACACCGACACAAATACCGCCATCAGGCAGCACGTCGGTGTCCTCGCTTCGAAGATCGAATCTTCAAGCAGGGAGAACGCAGAATTCGCAGATGCGTTGGCGAGTAACGCCACGATCCTGCAGAAGATAGGAATCACGGAATCGACGATCGTCGACTTGAACAACATCCAAGAGCATTTGCTGCAGTACAGCTTGAACAATCTGCGAGTCTGCTGCGAGGACGCGATGAGCACCGCCGCCACTAACGTCGGCGAGCACTATTGCGCCCTGGCCAGGCACTGTTACAATAGACTGATGTCCACTGACATGGACAGCGACGAACTTTTCCACGAATTCCTGTTATCCACCCTGAGATCTATGCGTTACGATTATCTCGAGGCGGCACACTATTTCCCCTGCTTATTGAGACCCGAACGGTTGCAGGACGAGGAGACGCGTATCACATTCGTTCGGGAGTGCGCCGAGTTGCAGCCGTGGTTGTTCCTGCGCTGGCGGGATCTGTTGTTCTCTCATCTGGGCACGCCATCGATTGCAAACGCGGTTGTACCGATCGTTGAGAGACTCGCCGAGGCGTATCCCGATGCGGTAGCCTACACGTATCACCTGGTGATCGAGAGAAACCCCAGTATTCTTCAAGATGGAAAGATTCAGAGGATACATTCACTCTTGCGCGACAAAGCAGAGAAGTACGAGCAGTTCCTGCGGGCGATAGAGTACGTGGTGCAACCGGAACTGTATCTCAAGCACTATCTCAACGAAGCGATGAGGGATCTGTCGCGAGGAAGAGGAGCGTCAGCCATCGAGTCGCTGCTGCGAAAGGTTTATCCAAGCACACAGACGGCAGGAGTGAATAATCCTCGTCCGGGCAATATCTACCAGACGATAGCAAAATATGAAAGCGAAATAAGAGCTTTGAATCCTGACAATCTCGACGCCACGCGAGATGGAATACAAAGAATACTCAAGGAATCTATCTTGGATAAGTCTCTCTTGAAACCAAAACCCGCCAACAAAAACAAACTCAACTATTACAGCCCGTTCTTGCACGAGTACATGGGCGGCGGGATCGAGGTACCTGGCCAATACACCGGTGATAGGGAGCCTATACTGCGTTATCACGCGAGGATCGCGCGTTTCGAGCCACGCGTGGCGGTCATGAAATCGCTGCGCAAACCGATTCGCATCGGCATAGTAGGTGACAACGGCAAGGAGTACAAGTTCCTGGTGAAATTCGGTGAGGATCTGACGATCGATCGCGGCCTGCAGCAACTGTACACCACCATGAACAGGACATTACGCAATGATGCCAGCTGCAGACAAAGACGCTTGTCCATAGACACATACGAGGTATACATTTTTCATACATAAATAAAATATGTATGTGTATAGTATTATTATTTATTATTATTTGTTTATTAACATTTAGTAAGTTTTTAATTTAAATACTATGCACACATATATGTCTTCATTCTACCTTATAAAATAATCTTCCCAACTTGTAGGTGATTCCGTTGTCGAGGTCATTCGGTCTCATACAGTGGATCGATAATACGAAATCCCTGGATGATCTGATACGCTTCACCCTGTCCAAGAAAGAGAGCGATCGATGCGAGAGCATTTTGGAGAGATACTCGAAGTGGATAGCTAGCGCCTCGAAGCAGCCTCGGATCGTCAGCCCCAATCAGTACAAGGAGGCCGCGGCCAGGTTCAGCTGTCAAACTGTCACGGAGCAGATGGAGCGCTTCGTCGGCGAGACCAGGCGGACGGCTCTTCGCGACGCTTTCGTCGCCGTTAGTCCGTCGCCGGAGTGCTTCATGACCTTGCGACGCAACTTCGTCGCGAGTTACGCGATCATGTGCGTGGCACATTGGCTCGCGGGTATCGGCGATCGTCATCTGCAGAACACTCTGGTGCGCGTCACCACCGGACGATGCTTGGGCATCGATTTCGGCCACGCTTTCGGGGGCGGCTTGCGAGCAGCTGTACCGGAACTCGTGCCGTTTCGTCTGACGCCGCAGATACTGGAGTTACTGCGACCCTTTACCGAGCGCGACCTCCTGGCGACGATCATGACCCACGCGATGCGTGCTTTACGTGATGACCGCGGCCCGATCCTCGCTTGCATGGACATCTTCGTTCACAAGCCCGTCAATCGGTCATCGTTGGACGATGAAATGATGAGGAGTGATGATCAAAAAGATGATGCAGGTAATGTACAAAATGAAGATGTTGAATTTTACAAGGGGTTTTGTTCACTATGGAATATCGTCATCGAATCCCGATGGCAAGTTTTCATTACATGCTTACTAATATAAGTATGTTGTACAATTTATACATCCTCATGGGCGCCGGCAGAATTACTTTTAGGGGGGTGCACTCAAAAGAGGATGCACTGGAAAAACGGTTTTTTCCCAGTTCATAATTATATTTTTGTTAACGTCGTTTATGTTATTTATTGAATTTTAATAAAGATTCATTACTGTGTCAGCGTTCATAGAAAAAGAGTGCAAGAGGAGACTGAATTTATTGATAATGTGACAAATGAATTTGGAAAGCAACCAAGACGGCTCAAGTTTTTGTTCAAACATTGATTTTTCTAAAATTGATTTCCCAAAGGCTTATTACAAATGTTAATTAATATTTAACCATTGCATTTTTGTTCAATTGAAAAAATTATCGATATTATTCTATATTACATGATTTTTTTATTGAATTTTTTCTCTGTCTCTTCCCCACTTATTTCATAGGCCAGGGCCAGGGGGGTGCAAGTGCACCGCTTTGCACCCCCCTCCCGGCGCCCATGTACATCCTTATTTGTATCTGTAGAGATAAGTATAAATTTGTTAAGTATTTTAATATTATTCTAATTTTCTTTTCTAATCTTTTAATATTATTCTAATGAAAATATTGTAAAAAGCATATGTATTAATTATTTGTTATATGAATTTATATATGCATCAATTCAATATAATATATATATGCATCAATTTTATATAATATATATATTCTATGAATTTTTATTCCATAAAATAAATAATATAGATTTATATAATATATATTCTATGAATTTTTTAATATAAATTTATAATTATTTAAAGAGAATATATTATATTCTAAATATATATTTATATTCTCATATATTATAATTTATATTATATTGATACTTATGAAATATAAATTCATAGAATATTATTACATGTATATTGATGATACATAAAATCATATAATTTGCAGACTTAACGTGGTCGTCCAAGAGAAATATTGAGATGGTTGCAAAGAAATTAAATGGAATCCATCCAGCACTCATTACATTGGAGCAATTAAAAAAAGCGCACGATGATGAATACTTTACAAGATATCATGCCATTGTCATCGGTGATGACGGGATCAAACAAGCACGAGCAAATATAAGGAATGATTGTTTGACACCTGCTGAACAGGTAATTTTGATTCAGTACTTTACAAGCATTTAATTATAAAGTTAAAAGCGATACATATTGTTTTTTTTTCCTTGAATATAGATATTTAAATAAATAAATATTTTTAGATAAATTTTTCTTTACTTCTGACATTCGAGATATTTAAATCTCTCCAAAGCAGAACTTTTGAATTTTTTCTATACCTATTAATGAATAATAATATTTCAGGTGGATTGTTTGTTAGATCAAGCAAAAGACTTTAATATTTTGGGCCGCATGTATGCGAATTGGCAATCATGGCTATAATTCTTCTATTTGAGTATTATAAATCGTTATAAAAGTAATATACAAGCGATTTTAAAAAAGCACAAGAATCATGAAATATAGAAATTTTATATATTTGTATCAAATAAGGAACTTTATTTTAACATGAATTGAGAGAGCAAAATCATGGGTAAAATTATATACAATAAAGATATGTAATATATTTTATTACAATTTTATTACATATCTCTTCTTGTACTATAGAATACAACTGATCTGATAGACAAAGTTTATTAGAGTTTATAAATATTAGTTATATTTTATACGTTTTTAAAATCGATCTATAATTAGACATATATCATTTAAGAAAGGAAATTCGTAATTATACCAAGTTTACATGTATGTATACGTAAGAAAGATTTTTTTAGAAATGGAAACTAACCTCAGATTTTTTATAATTGTTTTGCAAGTTATTGTAAATTTTAGAAATTAAAATATATTGAAATTATTTGATTTTTCATTCATATACTTCCTATTTTTTAATATCTTCTTTGCCTAACATCTACCGGATATATATTTATTGCATTTGAACTTGAATCTACGAGTGATTTTCAAATTGTATCTATCACATGTATTACTGGAAATACCAAAATCTTATTATCTATTTCCGATGTTTAAATTCCCCCCCCCCCCCCTAAGCAGTATATTAATTATATATATACGACCGATAATATTGACTACTGCCTACTTTTATATATAAATATATAATTATGTACAAGTGTAACAGACGAAAAATGTGAATTAACTATTAATATTATTCCATTAGATTAAATACTAAACTACTTTTCTAGTAATATCTTTTTTATAATTTTTTATGCTAAAACGTCGCGAAATTAATTTAGTCTAAAATAAAAATCTATAACGCCATTTAATAATAAAAATATATATATATATTCTAGTATAAAATATTTACTATTTTCTAGTTATTTTATACAGTTATGAAATGATTATGAGCTGTTTTACAATGTAATAATTTCTCTGCAAATAAAAAAACAAAGATCTGTACAGGAGATAAGTAACAGTGAATTTCCTTATGTATCACTTTTCCACAGTTTAATGGTTTTGTCGTTTTCAAGAGCGGCCGAAGCTATGATATTATCCGTTGGATGACACGTTGTGCAAAGTACCACGTCTGAAAGTATAAAAAAGTTCATGTTTTCGAGAATATATGTGTCATATAAAAGATTCTAGGACATTTAATTCATTTTTTCACATAGTAGTATTTTCTTACTATTCTTAAATTCACATATATTTACCTGTATGTCCCTGTAACTTTTGTACAATTTCCTTTGTCTGTAGATTCCAAATATATACCATGTGATCTTCAGATCCTGATACGATCCACTATATAAGAATAACAAATTATTAAAACACAATGCCTCTGTATTGATATATCTAAGATGTATAATACAAACCTTTCCACCTGTTACAGAAAAATTTGCGAAGATGCAATACTTCTCGTTTTTATGGCCTGTATATGTTTTCAAGCATTTCCCTTTACTATAATCCCATAATTTCAATGTATTGTCCAGCGTAGCTGCCAAAATATATTTTCCATTCGGTGAGAATTTGACAAATGACACGGGAGGATTGTCATCATCTATCAATGTCTTCAAACATTGCCCCGAGGCAGTGTCCCAAATTCGACTGTAACATATCATGTAATATAAGTTATCAATATTACAATTTTAAATACACTAAATCAATTTTTAGAAAACATAGTACATATATTTTTCTTTTTATAAAGTATCTCAATCGCGAAATTTAATTTACCATAATCCATCGTAGCTACTTGAGACGATTAGAGAGCCATCCCTATTAAAATGCACTGCACTTACAGGATCTGAATGTGCTGGTAAAGTTTTGAGGCATTTTCCAGTTCTAACGTCCCAAATACGTACACTTTCATCAAACTACAAATATATAACTTATATTTTAATATAATTGCAATATGTGCTGCAAGTTACAAATATATAACTTATATTTTAATATACGTTTAATTTAATAATACACAATAGTCTATATTTAAATTTAAATATCTCATGCAGAATTTATTTATACTTAAAGAATAAATTATATTTAACCTTGGGAATCTCTGCATGTAAGGTCCAGTTCCACAACTTATTCAAATCAAAGTTTAGCTTGTTAAAGGAGGATTTACGTTGCGTCCCAAACCCATTGTATCCAATCGGACATCATACATCGGACATTGAACGCAATGTAAATTCTCCTTTAACGAGTTAAACTTCGGTTAAAGTAAGTTGTGGAACTGGGCCTAAGAGATAGAAAATAGAATATTTCAAAATTGCAAATAGAAACTCATGTAACTCAATTAAAAAAAAATAAAGACTAATGCTTTACAGAATAATAAAATAGATACTTACAGAACCAGAAACTATGAGATTGGATTGTGGATTAAAATTACAACAGAAAACATAATTACTGTGGCCCTTTAATGTTTTTAAACATTTACCCTAAAAGAGAAGATTCCGAGATTAATATATCAAGAAATAATACAAACTTATGAAAGAAACTTCATCTGCTGGGCTATGTAACAATAAAACTGGCAAAACTTCAATTTCAAGTTTTATATTGGATACTTAATGCTAATTTAAACTAATATTTAATATTAAAATTAAAATATTTTTGGCAATTCATTCACAACATATAGCTTAAAGATTATTAAGATGTTTACACTTTTTTTAAAAATAAAATTGATTTTAAATTTTAATCAATATACTATCTGTATCCATTTTTATAAAACCGATTTATATATATATATATAAACATCTTATAAAATGGATTACTTACCGAACTTAATTCCCATATTTTTAAAGTCTTATCATCAGAAGCTGATACTAGTAACCTACTATCACTGGACCACGCTACATCCGAAATACCAAGTTTATGACCTGATATAGTCTTTTCAAACTTTCCATCATAAGATCCCCAGATTTTAATAAGCTTATCAGCAGCTGAAAATTAGATACTCATTGTATTTCATAGTAAGATTTGTAACTAGATTTCTAGGAATCCTTATTTACCAGAGCTCGCCAACCATTCTCCATTGGGACTAAATTTAACAGATGAAACTGCCTTAGTATGACCAGCCAAAGTATATTTTAATGTATAATTGGGTTTCTGTAAAGAAAGAAAAGCAAAGATACTACAATACTATTCTTGCATTGGCATTATCTGATTGCATTGTGAAATAATTATTAGTCTAATACAAATATAATACGCATAAAGATTTTAAAGTTTGACTATAAGTCTCTATTGTTGTATTCGAATATATATATATATATATATATAGAGAGAGAGAGAGAGAGAGATTATCTAAAGAAATTATTATAATTTGCAATTATCTAAAGACGTCTAAAAGTAAAAAAGCAACGTAATATTGATAATTCGAATTTTAATCGAGAGAATGGGAGGCACACCTGTAAGTTAAACTGCAAGTGGCAAGTCGGTTTGATCAAGTAAATCTAAATATCGGGATAATATGGGAAGGTCAATTTATGTAAATTATGTCTTTACAAAAGAATCATGTGTAAGCTGCTAAGAAACACATGACGAATTTAAAAACGAATTTCTTCATTTGAATGCAAATTCAATCAACATCTTGAGATTTCGCGTCTTTCGTAAAGACATAATTGACCATTCCTTCTCACATTATCCTGATATTTTACAGATTTATCTGATCAAACCGGCTTGCTACTTGCTAGCATAGTTTAACCTACACGTGTCTCTCCTGTTCTCTCGTCGAATAAAATTCAAATTACCAATATCGCATTGCTTTTTGTCCCGCTAGCGGCCGCAGTGGAAGAATTGTTGACGGAGGTTTGATGCCCAGGTGATGGGCCGAGAGATACCATTTTTTTTCCTTATCGTTTATCGATGAAAACTTGCACCGCGCGAACGAAACATTTGCACCAGACTCCGACATGAAATCCGAAACAAATTCTCTGTGTGTATGTGCGAAGACCAGATGTATGTGTGGATCGAGTCTGCGCAATTCGCTGCTGCGCAAATCGTAAAGGTATAGGAATTACTGTCAGTACTGCAAATTCTATAGTGCACGTTACGTATATTACATATTTTCAGTGCTGGCAGTAAACTGGCAGCAATTTCGCAACACGGCCCATGTTGACGCTCACGATCATTTTTAGCGTCATCAAAAGATATTACGTGATTAAAAATAAAATCCACGTATTGTGGACCAGGGGTTAAGAAAATTACATTTAAAAGATTCTCTCTCTGTCTTCCTGTCTCTCTCTCTCTCTGCCTCCCTCCCTTTCTCTCGATTTCTATTTATTATATATATAAAATAAGTAGAATTAAAAAAAAAGAAAAATGCAATAATATATATATATATTTATGTTAGTTCATTTTTCTTGTTTTAATTCTATTTCTTCTTGTTTATATTTTTGTTTGTCTATGAAGACAAAGGAATCAGAAGAATTGCTTTATATTTACATCAAAGTAATAGATATTTTAATAATAAATACCCTATTCCATATATTACTATTTAAGGTAAAAATTATACAGAAAAATAGTTGTAATATATTTTTAAACAAAACGCTGGAAAAAATGAATAAAGAAAAAAACTGCTAAAATTTTATAAAACATAATAAAGTATATATTTGCAAGTTGTATAATTACAAATTACAAGTTTATAATAGTTTATAATCATTATACTATTGATATTTTTTTTATTCTATCTGATAAAAAAAATTTTTCTCCCTTATTCTATTATTCATTAAGAAATTAGCAAAAAATGAGTTGTCAAGAAATTATTTATTTTATGTTTAATGTAAAATATATAATAAATTGTTCTTTTTCATAACTTTAAAGATTAAATTGATTGCTGATAAATAAGTCTAATTTCTTCATTGCATATGTTGCCATCCTTTTCCTGCAATTACATTATATTTCTTCTTTAATAAAATCATATACCTCAAAAGTTTAAATAAAATCAAAATTTATAATTAATCAGTAATGGTTAAAATAATCACTATCATTCAGAAACACGGACCATTAATAACATCATGATTAAAAAGTTTAGTTGTAGAAAATAAAAATTTATAAATATTATTTATGAACTAGTTTAGTTTTACAAAAGTATTTACAAACCTATGCATTTATGTTGATGAAATTGTTCTTTTTCATAGCATTAAAGATTAAATTGATTGCTGATGAACAGATCTAATTCCTTCATCTTATGTTACCATCCTTTTCCTGCAATCACAATATTTTTTTTCAATAAACCATATATTTTTAAAATTGAAATAAAATCGGGATTTGTAATTAATCAGTAATGGTTAAAATAATCACTGTCAATCAGAAACACGGACCATTAATAACATCATAATTAAAAAAGTTTAATCATAGGGAATAAAAACTTATATAATCATTATTTAAAAAGTAAGTTTAATTAATAGTATAATTGTTCACACAAGTATTTACAAACCTGTTCAGATTTATGTTGAGCATTTTGGGCTACGAACTTTATTTCTTCATGAAATAGAATTTTATGCCAAATTTCATAGAGAATGTCTATTCAAAAATCAATCTTGTTCAAGTCATGACAAGTCTCATGTAATTGTAAGTCCAATTGTAAGTCCAGGCAACTGATAGCCAATCTCAGTGTTCATTTTACTAACAGCAATGCTCCAAAGTGTTATTGCTCTACAAATAATAACCTAAAAAACAAGGGATATATTTTAATAACACTACAGTTGTTCCGTACATTTTACGAATCTGTAGTTATAATTTATATGTCAAAAAATGATTATAATCATTAAATCAGCAAAACAGATCAATAAATTTTCAATATTTAAATAAAACTTTTGCAGACATATGGGATGGAAAAATAACCATTTGTTAAGAGTCCAGAAGAATTTATTAAGATCCCACTTCAAAATTAATCTCTCATCATAAAAATAATAAAATGAGATATAAGGTGCTTTCCATTTACATCAAAACTCAGATAAATCTCACTTCTGTCTTTCTTTAACATGAATGTTGAAGAAAGACAGAAGTGAGATTTATCTGAGTTTTGATGTAAATGGAAAGCGCCTAATATATCAAGAAGGGATTATATTTATATTAATTTGAAATACGTCGTACGGTATAGTTAAAATGAGAAACACGTGGTCGGGAACGCGGCCGGCAAATTAATTTCTGCGACAAATAAATAATCACAAATAAGCTCGGTGAAATCAATGGAAGAGAAAATCACGGATATTTCGAGTAAGATATAGACGTAGAGGAGCCAAAAATTCCGTACCATCTTTCGTTCTTCCTTTCTTTTTGTGCAGGAGAAACCAATCGACATGTTTCCACATTGAACGATGCCGAGAAAATAGGACATCAACGCAAACGGAAAGCGGAAACAAGCTTCCTTCTATTCAATCATCTCAAAATGCGTTCAAAAATCCCATCTAAAAAATCTGTGATCCTTTTGTCCTGATTGGTCAATTAAACTGTACCCTACTGGTAGAATTTTCGAACGCACCCGTGATTTTGATATGTACGCATGCGCAAACACGTGCGTGTGACAGATTCTTGTTTAGAATGCGCGGGAAACTTTTAAGGGCTACAACAAAGTTTGTTCTTTATTATTCATGCTATTATTAAAACAATTTTTTTTATATTAATATTTGTAAAATAAAACTGTTTTTATATAATTTTTCTCTTATAAAATATGTAATGTTAATTTATTTTACTATAATATTGTTATTTTTACCTTATCATATGTTCTTTTTTCTTTATTTAAGTTATTTGATATTACTTATATTAATATAATACTTAATTTAATAATTATAATCTGGTATTTGATGGACTTGTCACTATTACTTTTTATAAATTATTATTTATTAATTATCATACATTACTGTACTTTTGCAACAGCCTTATTGGAGTGATATTTAATGTAATAAAGTAACCTTAATATAGCTGAAGGTGTCACACCTGAGATTTTATTCGCTGCAGCAATCTGCAAAATAAATCTTGTTAATATAGATCACATAGAATTATTAACAGATACAGAGATGACTATTAAAAACATGATAAATGAATATACATGTATTTCTTTAATAATAATCAGGGTTGGGAAGTAACGCGTTACTTGTAACGCCGTTATCGTTATAGTTACTTTTTTTTGGTAACGGACTGGTAACGGCGTTACATTTTTTGTTCTGTAACTGTAACGATAACGTAGTTACATTTTTTTAGTAACGATAACGAATTTAACAGTTACTTTTACCGTTACTTTTCATATTTTGAAAATACTTATGACATCGTATTTCTGTCATATTCAATTTTTAGTCATCGACCGACATTTATATAAAATTCGATAATATTTCGGATGAAATTTATTGCTCTGAGAGGTGTCTGTGAAGCTGATACGACAATCTACGAATTTAAAAAAAATACTAAAAGTTCTGATAGCACTTTTCATAGTTCTACAGTTCTTGATAAAAATTAAAGAGTTCCGCATTCCTTATATTAAAAAATCGAAATCGAAAAAATGTCGTCCTAACTTCGCGAATCTAGCACGACACTCTTCCCTCTAAAGAACCAAAACGCGTTGAATATTATTATTTTTAGCAAGAGTTTCCAATAATTCTGCTATAGTTCAGCCTATATATGCAATTTCAGACCG
Organism: Camponotus vicinus; assembly: GCF_025532165.1. Classification (NCBI taxonomy): domain Eukaryota; kingdom Metazoa; phylum Arthropoda; class Insecta; order Hymenoptera; family Formicidae; genus Camponotus; species Camponotus vicinus. The sequence continues at coordinate 19,463,467 of NW_028141945.1, forward strand.
ATATTTCAATAATTAATAATTTTTTATGAATTTTTAATGTCCTCGACCAGCACGACACTTAGTAAAAATATATCGTGTTGATGATTTTCCGTAGTTTTAACGGCAGTTCTGGACAGTTTTACAAAAGTTCTATTCTTTAGAAACATTTTTTAAGCAGAGAGATTTTTTAAATAATTATTTATAAAATAGTAAACTGTCGGAACTCTGCGTAAAAATGTTTCTAAAGAATAGAACTTTTATAAAACCGTCCAGAACTGCCGTTAAAAATACGGAAAATTATTAGCACGACACATTTTCACTAATTGTCGTGCTGGTCAAGAACATTAAAAATTCATAAAAAATTATTAATTTTTGGAATATCGATCTGAAATTGCATATATAGGCTGAACTATAGCAGAACTGTCGGGAACTCTTGCTAAAAATAATATTCAACGCGTTTTGGTACTTTGGAGGGAAGAGTGTCGTGCTAGATTCGCGAAGTTAGCACATTCTTTCGATTTCGATTTTTTAATATAAGGAATGCCGAACTCTTTTTAATTTTTATCAGGAACTGTAGAACTATGAAAAGTGCTATCAGAACTCTTAGTATTTTTTTGAAATTCATAGATTGTCCTGCCAGCTTCACAGACATCTCTGGAGCGATTAATGACATCATTGGTCAATCACAGTTATTTCATTCTTCTGAGGAATGGATGTGATTGGCCAGCTTTTAAGTTTGACGTAATATCGGACGAAAGCACAAAAAGAATGTAAATTTAACTGTATTTATAAATTTAAATTTAAATTAAAATTTTTTTACATGTGAAGTTACATGTTAAGTGCTTTAAAATCTATATCTCCTTAAATTTTTTACGGTTTTGTAAATTTAAAATAAAGAATTTGTTGCTTTTATATTAATATTTTAATAAAAAATATTACCAAAGTAAATTTTTTATTTAATTCTATCTTGTTTTAACATTAAAAGTAACGGGAAAAGTAACGAACTGTTACTTTTGAAGTAACGGTAACGGTAACTAGTTACCTTTAAAAATAAGTAACTAATAACGGTAACGAGTTACTTTTTTTACTCGGTAACGAGTAACGGTAACGAGTTATTTTTAAAAAGTAACTTTCCCATCCCTGATAATAATGTAGTGATTTAGAAAAAAAGTAGTCAAATTTACGAAAAAAATAGCAGTAGTAAGAAATTTACCGTGCTTGGGAGATACTTTTTGAGTTTCTCTCTATCTTCAGTGGATAAATTTAATTCAGAGCTGTAACAAAGATGAAACAAACAGTTAATAATTTCGTCGACATATATTATTTTCAGACGTAAAGATTTAAAGGATTATTATTTTTATCTATTTTATTCAATAGTGACTCAAATAAAATAAGTGTTTGAGGTGCGTCATATTTTTTTACCTATTATAATTAATATCATCAGGTATAATCATTTGCTCGTTCCTCCTGATATCTTCTACTTGATCCTGCTGATCTGCAACTACATGAGCATATTTTGCTTCTATCTGAAAGCCAAATTACATTATTAGTACTTATTGATGAAGATATTCTTGTTTTATTTTATTACGTTTTTAATTAAAATTTTAGAAATTTTAATAAAAAAAAGTAACGTTCTTTTTTTCAAAAAGTATAATTTATTACACAAATTCACAAACCTCTATTCTTTCTGCCAGAGTGGGATCTCTAACCAAGTGGCCTAGCAAATTCGGTAAGCAGTTCGCTAATTGTTCAAATGTAACTTTCTCCTCCGTTATTGAAAGCATCTCAAAGGCCGACTTACTTTTATTAGTTTTAGCGCTCTTAAGCTTTAATAATTCCCGCCACTTGAGGCTTAATCGAATTTCGTTCTTAAGTATTTCTATAGCTTCCTGTATTTTGCTAAGAGTTTCTCTCGTCTTGTCGAGCCTCTTGCGAGAAACGCAGCCCATTGCATAGCCTTTTTCTGTTAATCTCTGATCGGCGTTATCAGGACGCAGACTCAATCGAAATTCCGATCTGCTGGTGAACATTCTGTACGGCTCCGTGGTACCCTCTGTTGTTAGATCATCGATGAGAACGCCAATATAACCCTCGGTTCGGCTTATCAGAAGCGGTGATTTCTTAAATACCTAGATATATATATAAACCAGATTTTGCTTGAAGCATATTTAAAAGCATATCTACATATCAGATATTCTCAATCGACAACATCGGGAAATAATAAAAGACGAAAATCTTTTATAGAGATAAGAAATTGTAAATTACTTTTCTCTCGCAGTTCAAATTTTTTTAAGAATTTACAACAATTAACTTAAAAAATACGATAATCTATGCCAAACTTTTTCTCTACATGGGAAAATTTTCTGGTTAATGTGCCAATCACCTTAGCGGCTGCGTTAACACCCGCGACGATACCTTGTGCGGCAGCCTCTTCATAACCGGTGGTGCCGTTTATTTGTCCAGCAAAAAATAGGCCCGAAATCTTTCTAGTCTCCAACTGGGAAGTCAATTCTCTAGGATCTACATAATCGTACTCGACACCATAACCGGGTTTCGCTATAAATGTAAATGCAAATAATATAAGCATGATTGCATAGATAATGTAAACATTAATTAACAAAAATGTTGAATATGACAAATAAACACTAAATATCCATTTTTTTGGATTCTTTTCAGAATAATCATTAAAATGAGATTTATACATGAATAATCGAATTTTGCATAGTCTTCAAACTACTGAAAATTTAAGATATATAAATTTAAAATTAAGAAGATTAAATATACCTAGACGAGCATTTTCTAATCCTGGAATACAATTAATGAGTTCCACTTGTTTCTCTTCTGGCAAGGTGCATGACAATCCACTTGGATAAATTAACGGCGAGTCCAGACCTTCTGGCTCCAGCCAAATTTGATGCCTAGGCGTTTGGAATCGCAGAATCTTACTCTCTATGCTCGGGCAATATCGTGGACCGGTTATCTCCTCCGTAACGTGTAAATTACAGTGCATATTGTCCTTTATAATTTTCGCGACACCCTCATTTGTGTATGTCAGGTATGTTGGTATTTGTTTCTCGAGCGGTAACCACACATTATCACTCATAAACGAGAACGGCATCGGAGAATCATCCGGCAGATATTTTATACACTTGGTAAAATCAATGCTATCTTTCTCCAACCTTGGCGGTGTCCCTAATAATATGTGTAACCTAATTAATATATTATTATAATTAAATATTACATTATAATGTTATAATAACTTTAATATATGAATATATATTTTAATATAAATTAGAACACAAAATAAGAAATATGTCTATAGAATTGTACATTGTATCAATTAATAAAAGAAGATGTATACACAGAACATAACATTCTCTCTTACCAGTTTTCAATCTTCCTATTTGAAATCCAAGCCTGTCAAGTGTATTTGCTAAACCAATACTGGGCTCATCATTTAATCTACCCGCAGGTCTCTTCTCCAATCCAATATTTATTTGGCCTTTTAAGAAAGTTCCTGTAGTTATAACTACTGCATCACCAAATATTTTTGTTCCATCTCCTATGAAATAATATATTTCAGGATAATATATAATATTAATACTAATAATATTAATTAAAATTAATAATAAAAATATATACATTTTTAAATTTACATAATACTTTTAGAAAAATAGATTGATATAATATGTTAAACTCAGTATTAAATAAATGGAATAAAATCAAATTACTTTAAAATTGAATTTAATTAAAATTAATTAAAATGCTATTATTCTTTATATTGTCTTTCCTGCTATTTTATTCTATTATAAAGTTTGAAACGTACTGAGAATTACTCCACAGCAGGACAGAGGATTATTGGCTAAAATTAAATCTTCCACAGAAGATTCATAGATGTGTAAACCATGCATATTGAAAAGTTCCGCCTGAAGATGTTTCTTATATAATGTTCTATCGATTTGAGCTCTGAGACCCCACACCGCCGGTCCTTTACATTTGTTTAGAACTTTGTAGTGTATTCCTGAAATATCACATATTCGACAACATACTCCATCTAAAGCATCCACCTCTCTCATCAAATGGCCTTTTCCGATTCCACCGAAAGACGGATTGCACGACATTTCTCCTGTAAATATAATTAAATTCAAATATATTGAGTAATACTCAAAGACAGAAAATCTAAAGACAAAAAAGGTTAATAAAAACATGTTCCCAGTTTGTTTTTATCCTAGTTATTTTGATATTAATATACAACATTTATTAATATCTGTTCTTTTTTTGTCTTATAATTCTAAGTATAGAAAATTTTAACTATAAATTGTTTCTACATAACGTCATATCTGTTGTTAAAACTATACTAACTATAGCGTTCATTATGTTACATAAACTTTTTGACTTGTTATGTTTCCATATAATTTACGTTTCTACAGAAAAATTATTTCTTTCTTTAAAAAAACATTCTCTGAAATCTGTAAAACATACTTTTACAAAATAATCACATCACTTTAATACAATGTACGAATCTCAATCTACTCGAAAATTTAATAATCACTGCCAAATAATTTTAGGTATACATACCTATAGTACTTTTTTTCTGAGTGACTAATAATGTCTTTGCACCCATTCTGACAGCAGCGGCAGATGCTTCAGTTCCAGCATGACCACCACCAACTACGATCACATCAAATTTCTTTTCACTATCGTTTGTGATTAGTCTTCTCAATAATCGTAATCGCTTCTGTTTGGAACATGCGTTAAATAAAGGTGTTTTAATTTTTGTAGAAATCATTTTTCCTTGCTGGTTGCTTCTTTTATCTGTATTCTAATTTCTGCAAAAATATTTAAATACCTATAAATTCAGACAAGAAAGATAATAAAATCAAATATTTGAATATATTAAATTATTTGTTTAACTCGCTGCATAATAGTTGCATTGCATAAAGGTCTGATCAATTTTAGATATGTTTTTCATGATATGAATCCTATTATAAAAAAATTGCATGCTGTATGAAAATATTTATATAATATAATCTAAAATGTATCCTTTTCAAATAAAACTTGTCACATATTAAAGAATTAAATGATTCACCATTGATAATATTTTCTTTTAAGATATATATTGAAAAAAATATTATCAATATACATAGTGAATTAAATACGTATGTGTATATGACATGAAATTTAGTACAATCATCTCACATAAATTTTACTGTAGATAGGAATTAACTCCATTTTAAATTTTAAATAGCACATTATTTATATATCTTAAGTTCTCTTTCAAATTCATATAATATTCTTCTAATATTTTATTGTTTATGATAGAAATTACAGATAGATTCCAAATCAAATAGTTTGGTAACTGGCACTATGATATATAATAAAAAGATTATATTTTCAATTAAAATTATACTCTCTTCAGATAAGATTTGACCAGACTTTCTCTTTTAGAAGAGAAATTTCAGAACTGTTATTTCAATTTCTTTCAATAAAATATATGCAACTGTGGGTTAACAAGAACACAAACATGTGAGCAAATATTTATTGCATAAATCACAACAAATAGCATTTTATTGAGAAATGACAAAAGAAAATATATCGCGTATCAAGAATGAAAGAGATGATTCGACAAGTACTTCTGATGCTTCAAAACTCTGTACAATGAAATATATTTAATTGCGTTTTGAATTTTCGACAGTATCAATCGCTCGCATAGATCTTCCTTGCTCGCAAACTTAAGATTCGCGTACTCCAGATTATTGAGAAATTCTAAAACGAAATCGAAGCAATTCATATTGATCTCGTCGTAGTTGACGGACTTCCATCTGTCATCTCTCGACATGGATGACAGCGTTTCGTCCCATCGAGCGATCCAGGCAACCGGTACGACTTGGAAGATGACGCAACCAGTCCACCTGTCAACGTCGTTCGCTATCAGTCCATCCTTATCGAATTCGACGACGCCTCCGTCGAAATCGACTATCCCTACGTGCAAGTCGTCGCTCGTCACGTAGTCGTCCAGGAAGCTGCCGCACGAAGGTCGAATTGTGATGCTGGTCGGATTATGAGCGGCGTTCGCGAAAGGATACGGGACACGAAATGGGTCTACGATGAAATCTTGTATTCGCGATGAGCAAACCGGGCACGTCGCCGGAATGCGCCTGCAAAACACATTCTTCCTCGGGCAATGACGGAAGCACACGATGTCCAGATTGTCATTCATGTCGAGGCAGAAATGTCAAAGTTGAATTTAAGTATATTTGTCGTATTTGACCACGTGTTATTTTAGCCTCCACTTTTGATACGACATTCGCCAAATTCATACAACTTTTATACGCGACTTGTAGAATTTTTATGTGTGTTTATATTAAAATTACCCTCCAACTTAACTTAACCTAAATTAATTATTATTCAATAAATAACGAGAAAATGACGCTTCATCTCGCGATAATGCTTACACAGGTTCTCGTACTTGTTTCTTGCTACAATTAGAGATATATCTGCGTTAACCTCGTTTTATGAAAGAATCGAAGTGAATGAAAACACATGTCACTTAACCTCACTTAAACCTTACATTGCCAAATTGCATACTTACACGACGAATGCATGCGATTTGTGTCGTATCTTGTAACGAATTACAAGATCGATATCGAATATGCGTTACACGTGTCACGAGTTACAGCACATCAGAAGCAAGGCTTCTCATTTATCACTGATATCGAATTCTAGTCGCACATAAACATACAACACGTGACGGAACATCAGCTGTTGAGTAAGAGAGGGTGGGGGAAGGTCACGATCGATATGTCAGGTATTTTGATTACCGTCTCTGCCATTTAACTTTGAAAAGAACTTGACATCTGTTTGTTTCACTCTATTTGCATTCTTTTTTTTCTGCATTCCCGGCTTTAAAACAAATTTTTATTTATATTTGCTCTCAAAAAAGAGGCAAATGTAAAGAATGTAAATAAATCGAACGAGTTTTACAAAGAAACAGAAAATATTAATGCAAATATAACTGCAAACTTAACTCGAATACTAGAATAAATGAAAAATGCGACTAGACTCTTGTGATATTAATATGATTTCATCTTTCTCTTTTTTCTTTCTTGTTTTGTTGAAACTTGTTTTGTTGTATTACTATAATTTCTTATCCTCCTTTTTACAAATTTTAGGTGACATTTTATATGCTGAATTATAACTTTATTTATTTAATTTTATATATTGAATTGCAAGAAATTTTTAATGTATTATAAACATTATTATTAACACATATATGATATGGAAAAATGTAATTATTAACGTATTTTAGGTACAAATATATAAAAATATCATATTCTATTGGTGACAGAAATAATTTCAATGATAAAATGATAAACAAAAGTTATCATCATATTACGCAATACATATATACAATGTGAAAATAAAATTACATTATAAGACTTATGTATATTCAAAATTGGAAAAAAAGTAAATATATACATAACCAACATTTTTTTCCTGAAATATCTCCAAAAAGATGATTAGTTATCATCAATGTTAATGTTTAAAGTATTAACAATAACATTAATATTTTAAAGCATTAACAATTTTTGAAGTATAAATCATTTAAATGTTAATATTTACAAGCATTAACAATTTTTGAAGTATAAATCGTACAAATTATTTAAACTACCCAGTGAGCATGGGCGCCGGGAGGGGGGTGCAAAGCGGTGCACTTGCACCCCCCTGGCCCTGGCCTATGAAATAAGTGGGGAAGAGACAGAGAAAAAATTCAATAAAAAAATCATGTAATATAGAATAATATCGATAATTTTTTCAATTGAACAAAAATGCAATGGTTAAATATTAATTAACATTTGTAATAAGCCTTTGGGAAATCAATTTTAGAAAAATCAATGTTTGAACAAAAACTTGAGCCGTCTTGGTTGCTTTCCAAATTCATTTGTCACATTATCAATAAATTCAGTCTCCTCTTGCACTCTTTTTCTATGAACGCTGACACAGTAATGAATCTTTATTAAAATTCAATAAATAACATAAACGACGTTAACAAAAATATAATTATGAACTGGGAAAAAACCGTTTTTCCAGTGCATCCTCTTTTGAGTGCACCCCCCTAAAAGTAATTCTGCCGGCGCCCATGCCAGTGAGAAATGATAAGTCGAATAGACGTCTAAGACGTTTAATAGATGTCCAATAGACGTTTATTAAACATCTTAGACGTCTAACAAACGTCTATCCGACTTGTCATTTCTCACTGGGTACAGTTTTTCTATTTTTCTTGCAAATGAAATTTCAGAGAATCATAACGAATTATTATTTGTTCCTCAATTTGAAATATCTTGACTTTAATAAAATTTTAATTGGAAGTTGAATTACCAAGCTAACTATAAGTCGTGAAGTTGAGAAGTTTCAAATCTTTCAATAACCTGTCTTCGCTAAAGAAAAAATGATTCCAAGTTTTACATAAAGCACATAATATATCCAATTCTCTCCGCCAGTTACGAGATATATTTACAAGCTTTCTTTCTTATACAACATTGTTTAAAAATTATTTTATTCAATTAAATTTATTCAAATTATAATATCATTGTTTTATTCAATACTAATACATACAAGATGTCCGGTAACAATCGTATCAGCTCTCGTGTACAAGTGGAGCGTGTTAAATTGAATAAAAAAGTCTTATATCATTTTGCGATTTTCGATGATTATTATATATATATATATATATTTAGCATATATGTAATCGAATATATATAATTATGTACACAATTGTTTTGTCATAAAATGCCGATGATAGTCAATTAGAAACATCTGTTATTGATACCTACTTATTTGATTAGACACGCAGGTACAAATGACATATTACAGTTGACTTCTGTTTGCGACGGGAACAATAAGAGCGCATTAGCAGCTTGACAACTAGGTAGCTTATCACTGGTGAGATTTTTCCTGCTGAAAGCACTCACGAAATTGTCCTGCTCATTCCATTCTAAAGCCGCACATGCCGCTCTAGGACGCGGATATAAGGTATACCGCTGGTGTATCTACAATGCGATTTATAATAACATTATAATAACAATACGCGCACATATCTCCCTTTATTTCAAATTTCGAATCTTACGCGAACTGGAATTTTGCGAGGCATCTCGAACATACAGTGCAATCCGTTCAAAATAGGTAAGAGAAACAGATGCGCGGAAATGAAAGCAGACACCGGATTTTTCGGTAGACATAAAAAATACTTCATTTTATCGTCAATCGTGCATGTTGCAAACGTCGTTGATTTCCCTGGCTTCAAGAATACGTTTCCTGAAAAAATATATGCATACAGGATGTGCCGAAATTCGAGGATAATAAAATTGCAGCAAAGTTTGAAAAATTAAATTTAATATTTTTTGTTCCACGAAATAGTTTTTGAATCATAAAGATAAATTTAAAATTAAATTAATTAGATTAATTTATTATATCTTAAAAATTGTTGTTTGTGTGGAACAAAAGTGATAAATATTTTTATTATTTATGTTTTTATAAACTCTCATACTCTAATTTTATTATTCTTGAAATTTTTGGGACACTTTTTATGCATAATTCTTGAATAAATGTCTATTTATATTTTTTTGTTTATAATTTTTGGTTAAATTTTTGTTTATTTTATTTATATTATTTATATATTTTGTTACTGCAATATATATTTAGTTGAAAGACAAAAGTACCAAAATGTATAGTGGCGTCAAAATTATTCTTTAAAATGAATTTTAACAAGTCATCATCGCTCGTGCAGCCTATTGTCACAAGTACGTCCACTTGCTTTAAAACTTGTTTGATTTTCCTCGTTATAATTGCTACACTGCAAAAATGTCAACTATTAATTCCTCATTGTTAAATTGACCATAAAGTAATAAAAATATTAATCATTTGCATATTGAATAAAATATAATAATGTGTCAAGAATTACGTAATAAATATCGATGCACTCACTCCTCTTTCACAATTCCGAAATCCATTATCGAATTAAAATCATTATCTTTTAAAAGCGCAATTAAGCTTATTCTGTTGCTGTCGTAAACGTAACCTGGTCTTAAAGACTTTCCAGGTTCCTCTAAAAAATCTCCAATTGACAATATACCTATGGATACAGGTTTAACGACTCGAACGTCTTTACTACCCGTAATTGTCAAAAGTCCTAATTCCGCTGGACCAATACGTGTGAATGGGGGTATAATCAGTTTCTCTTTCGATATATCACTACCGATGTTTCTTTAAAATATATAAATATATGCGTTCCGATGAAAAATAGACAATTTAAACAGATTTAAAAAGATAACATTTAAAAGTTAACATATAAAAAGATAATATTAAAAAATAAGAAATATGAAAATATAAGAAATTTGAAAAGATAATATTTCGAAAAGATTACATATAGAAAAATATCGAATTTTTCATACTTAATATTCCGCCCGAATTCCGGTTTAATCTTTATCAGAATTAAATTCCTTGCGGTATCATTTACTATTCGCTTTACATCCTTAATTCGCACAACCGCTGTTGCTTCTGGAATCAGATACAGAAATAATAGTTAATTATTCTTTATTATTAAAAATAGAGAGAAGCATTAATCGAGTTAACTAGCGTTAATGATTTGTAATTAAGTTTGTAATTAAATCTCACCGTCAGGAACACGCTCTCCGTTCTTCACATACAAGCATGTCCCAGGTTTGAGAGATACTGGGTCGGACTACAAAAAATTTTTGTTTAAGTCTAGCCCGTTGCTGTATATAAGCTTTTAACATCACAACTTACTGTAGTTCTATGCAGTACTATCCTCATGCCTTCACCATCACTTGCCAATACCGCGTATCCATGTTTAGTGGCAACTCTAAATGCTGGCAAATCGCAACTGGAATACACGGCTTCGGCCAATATTCTGCCGTGAGCATTATTTATATTTATCACTTCGTATGTTCTTTTTTGTGCACCGTCATTTACTATTTGTTTTATTTTCAACAATGCATCTTTTACAGTAATCATGAGATGGTGTTCACCAATCGTGCCATACAGTGAAGAAAGTTCCTGTGAAGAAATTTAATTGTGTATACATGCAATCTCACATAAAATTTCTTTTATCGCCTTTAATGTAACAAATAGTTTACCCTGTTCGTAATTTCGGATGAAGAAGTTTCACTGTCACTAACGTCTTGATTCGCGATGCTTAACTGTAAAGAGATTTATAATTTCATAAGATTTACAATTTCATAAAATCTCTTATTATTTTTAATATAGAAAATATAGTTTACCTCCTCCATTGTTATGTCAGGCGACGAGGGTTTCTTGACAATATCGTATGCATTCGCGATCATTAATTGTAAAAAAATTTAATTGTATATAATTGTATATAATCTCATAAAATTTTTTTTATCTTTTCTAATATAGAAAATAGGAAATAGCTTACCTGAGTTTTAATTGTCTCAAGCGAAGAAGATTCTGCGCTAATAGTGATTCCACTCGCAACATCTAACTGTGAAGTGATTTAATTATAATGAGATTGTATATGTATATTTATTTATTTATTTATTTGTGTATATGTGTGTTTATTATATATTAAATAATTATAATAATTAAATTTTATTAATTTAGAAAACATCGTATAGATTAGATATATTTCTTAAATTATAATTTTATTCATAAAATATAAATGTATTAATTGAGAAAATAGCTCTTCTGTAAATTACACAATTGTATATATACAATTTTAAAATCTCTTTCTCTCTCTTGTTACTTCATTATATCTAATATAGAAGATACATTACCTTTTCCATAGATTTGTCAGAAGAAAGAGATGATTGGCGTTCACCTTTATTCACGTCGTTTCCCTATAAAAAGATTGACTTGTATATATGATCTCATAAAATTTTTCTTTTTTTCTCTCTTTTCTTCTGTCATTACTTCATTATTTTTGATATAAAAGATACTTTACTTTTGCTAAAGATGAAAGTAAAAGAAGCAAAAGGAGAAAAAGAAGCAAATTCATATGTGACATTCGACATAATATTTTCCTGAATTAAAGAGACATAATTGCATGTTTAAATTTCTCACATACAATTTTTCCTCCCTCATTACTTTATTTTAATATATAAATCTTACCTTCTCTGTATATAGACTAAACATAGATTTTTTATAGAATTTGATTTTATTTTCGTCTACCTGTAAAAATATTTAATTGCACGTACAAAATTATTACATTATTTTTAAAACATAAAAAATATGTTACCTGATCTGTATTATTATTTGAAGAAGATGTAATATCTTGCTTTATTTTTTCCTCATGTATTAATTTTATTTTATGCTCTATTGCTGTTACAATTTCATCGATGCATGTCACTGCTTCTTTGTAGGAGCGGTCAAATAAATTAATAATTAAGGTTTCATTTCGCATTCTACGTATAATTCTGAGAAAATGCAGTTAAATTGTTACATAATTTAAAAAAAGATATAAAAAGATATAAAATTTATAAAAATAAAACTTTACTGATGAAACTTGGATTCTAATCTCGTCATTACTTCTACTATATTTGCGTATTTTTTAATCATTCGTCTAGTGGTAATTTTTTCAATCACTTTAGTTACATTAATATTATTCTGATATTTATCAGAAAAATATGGATAACCAATAATAAAAATAGTATTAACATATTCATCTCCGTCGCACCAAGAACGTATTTCTTCCTATATCGCATATATAAAATAAAATATAATAAATTGAAACAATATAAAAAATTAATAATATAAAAAAATATCTATAGTTACCATTATGGTTAGTTCATGAAATGGTATTATTTTATCAGTTACTTCTGCATTTAATTTTTGCATTAATGTGACTTTAAAATAATCTATTAAATCGTTTAGCTCCGTAATATATGCATTTTGTTCGTCTACACTTTCCCATAAGTCATTTTGATTTTCGATATATACTGTATAATTATAATAAAATTACTAAAACTTTATATATATATTTGTGTATGTGTGTGTGTGTGTGTGTGTGTGTGTGTGTTTGTTATACATTAAGTAATTATAATAATTATATATTAAGTAATTATAATAATTAAATTTTATTAATTTAGAAAACATAGCCTATAGATTAGATATATTAGATATATTTCTTAAATTATAATGTTATTCAAATACAAATGTATTAATTGAGAAAGTAATTTTAATATATTAGGAAATATTTTTATGCAATATAAAATTATAATAACAATAATAGATATTGGATAAGATGCATGGCTACATTTAATCATTGCATATAATAAATGCAGCATACAAATAATTAAAATATTGTATACGTAACGTATCTTTTTAAATGGGTTTCATAACATTTTAACACATATTTTTTCCTAGATGTATATAGAATATTTTATATCGAAAATATACCCGTTATAAACATACCGGCTAGAATTCCGTATTTTATTGATTCTGATGCCTTCTCAGCCATTTTCAATATCTCTTTATGATACTTGCTAATATGATAGTCGCAGAATTTTTATTGTTCCGATCGTATATGTATTTATTCTCAACCACTAAATTCATCGACTAACTTGACTTTGCTTAGCCATGAGAATAGTATATCAATAGAAACTGTTTCGATGAAGAAAACTGTTTACATTTTTTCTTCCATGCGTTCTTAAAACACACGTCATACAAATAAATGCGATCATCTCGACTCTCGATTCCTAGTTTATATCATGTGAATATTAAATCTGTCTGTTATAAAACGTAAATTATTTGAGCGCCAGTTTCTATTGAATGCGATAATACAAGTAGAGAACGAATGTCATTAAATAATTAATTCGTTTCTCTCGGTAATATAGATTGCGTAACGTATTTTAAAAATGGCAAAATGTTCAGATTTTAACGATGACATTGAGCGATAAACTATTTTTAAAATTGTGTGGCTTCCATGTAAAGTCTTTCCGAGTAAAAAAAGAAAAGAAGAATAAGAAAATACACGAAAATCTTTTATAAAAAATTGTAAATTATTTCTCTCTCGCAATAAGTTTAAATTTTTTTAAGAATTTACAACAATTAATTTAAAAAATATGATAATCTATACCAAACATTTCTCTACATGGGAAAATTTTCTGGTTAATGTGCCAATCACCTGAGCGGCTGCGTTAACACCCGCAACGATACCTTGTGCGGCAACCTCTTCATAACCGTAAGTACCGTTTATTTGTCCAGCAAAAAATAGGCCCGAAATCTTTCTAGTCTTCAACTGGGAGGTCAATTCTCTAAAATCTACATAATCGTACCCGACACCATAACCAAATTTCTATAAATGTAAATGCAAATAGTCTAAGCATCATTACATAGATGTATATAAGTAATAATAATTATTTAAAATAATATTTAAAATAATGTAAAAATTAATTAATAAGAACGTCAAATGTGACAAATAAACGCTAAATATCCAGTTTAGATCTTTTCCAAAATCACGGAAAAATCGTCAAAATGAGATTTATGCACGAATAATAGAAATAAATTTTGCATAGTCTTCAAACTACTCAACATGTAAGATATATAAAATTAAGAGAATTAAATGTACTTGGATAAGCGTTTTCTAATCTTGGAATACAATTAATGAGTTCCATTTGTTTCTCTTTTAGTAAGATGCAAAACAATCCATTTGGATAAATTAACAGCAAATCCAGACCTTCCGACTTCAGCCGAATTTGATGTCTAGTTTAGAATCGCAGAATCTTACTCTCCATATTCGGCAATATCGTGGACCCGATATCTCCTCCACAACGTGTAAATTACATGTGTATTGTCTTTTATAATTTTCGCCACATCCTCAGGAGGAAAAATGCAAAGAATATGTATATAAACGAACTAGTTTTGTGAAGAAAGAAAAAAATATTAATGCAAACACATAACTCGAATACTAGAATAAATTAAAAATGCGTCTAAAAACTTGATATTAAATCTTAATAATATGATTTCATCTTTCTACTTCTCTTTCTAGTTCTATTGAAATAGTATTTTTATAATTAGTTATCTTCCTTTTTACAAATTTTAGATGACATTTTATGTGTTGAATTATAACATCGCACAAAATTGAAACATTTTTAATGTGTTATAAACATTATTAATAACACATATATGGTATGGTAAAATGTAATTATTAATGCATTTTAGACACAAATATATAAAAACATCATATTTTACTGCTAACAGAAATAATTTCAATGATAAAATGATAAACAAACGTTATCATCACATTACGCAATATATACATACAATGTGAAATTAAAATTACATTATAGGACTTATATTCCAAATTGGAAGAAAGTAAATATATATAAACAGCAACACATATTATTTTTTTTCAAAGCAACGTAATATATCCAATTTTTTCCGTTTTAGGAGATATATTTACAAGCTTTCTTTGCAACATTGTTTAAAAATGAATTGATTCAAATTATAATATAATTGTTTTATATTCAATATTAATATATACAAAATGTCCGGTAATAACCATATCACCCCGCATATACAGGTAGGGCGTATTAAATTGAATGGAAAAGTCCTGTATCGTTTTCGATGGTTATCATCGGATATCCTGTACACATATATATATATATATATATATATATATATATATACATATATACGTATATGTATAATATATGTAATCGAATATATATAGTTATGTACACAATTGTTTCGTCATAAAATGCTAATGAGAGACAATTAGAACCATCTGCTATTAATGCCTAATTATTTGATTGGACTCGCATATAGATACATATTCGACATCTTGTCATTCTTTGCTCGCGACGGAAACAATAAGAGCGCATTAGCACCTTGACAACTAGATAGCTTATCACTGTCGAGATTTTCCCTGCTAACAGCTCTCGCGAAATTTTCCCACTCATTCCATTCTAAAGTCGCCCATGCTGCTCTAGGACGTGGATGCAAAAGATACTCCTCCTGTATCTACAATATGATTTATAACGTTATAACAATGCGCACATATTTCTGTTCATTTCAAATTTCGAATCTTACGTAAGCTGGAATTTTGCTGGGTTTTTGGAACATGTTACATAACCCGTTCAAAAGAGATAAAAGAAATATATGCGCGGGAACGAGAACGGTTACCGGATTTCCCGGTAGACATAAAAGATACTTCTGTTTTCCCTCTAACTCGCATGTTGCAAACGTTGTCGACTTCCCTGGCTTAATAAAGATGTTTTCTGAAAAAAGAAAAAAATATATATATATAAATATATATATATACACAGGGTGTGCCGAAATTCAAAGATAATAAAATTGCAGCATGAAAGTTTGAAAATTATATTTGATATTTTTTATTCCAAGAAATAGTTTTTAAATCACAAAAATGAATTTAAAGCTAAATTGTCATCTATATTCGTGAGTTTAAATTTTTATATCTTAAAAATTGCTGTCGAATAAAAAGTGATAAACACTTTTATTACTTATTTTTTTACAAACTTTCATACTTTAATTTTATTATTCTTGAAATTTATGAGACATTTTTATAATTCTCCTTATAGGAGCGTCTCTTTATATTTTTTGTTACTGCAATGTATATTTGGTTCAGAGATAAAAATACCGAAATGTATAGTGGCCTCAAAGTTATTCACTAAAATGGGCTTCAACAAATCATTATCGTTCGAGCAGCCTATTGTCACAAGTACGTCCACTTGCTTTAAAGCGTCTTCGATTTTCATCTTTATAAGTTGTATACTGTGAAAATGTCAACTATTAATTCTTCATTGTTAAATTGTTAATTATAAAATAATAAAAGTATTAATCATTTGTACATTGAATAAAATATAATAAAAATGGCGTGAATTACGTAATAAATATCCATGCACTCACTCTTCTGTCACAATTCCGAAGTCCACTATCGAATTAAAACCTTTATCTTTTAATAGCGCAATTAGACTTATTCTATTGCTGTCGTAAACAAATCCCGGTCTTAAAGGATCTCCAGGTTCCACTAAGAACTCTCCAATTGAAAATATACCTACGGACACAGGTTTGACGACTGAAACTTCTTTATGACCCGTAGCTGCCAAAAGTACCATTTCCGCTGCCCCAATACGTGTGAATTGGGGTAAAATTTGTTTCTCTTTCGATAAATCACCACCGATGTTTCTTTAAAATATATAAATATAAATATTCCGATAAAAAAAGAACAATTTAAAAAGATTAAAAAAGATAAAAATTTAAAAAGATAGCATTTAAAAGTTAACATTTCAAAAGATAATATTAAAAAATAATATAAGAAACTTAAAAAGATAGTATTTTGAAAACAATATATACATATATATATATATATATATATATATATATATATATATATATACAGGGTGACCCATTTTAACTTAGGCAGCCAAATAACTCGAAAAATAAGCAAGATAGAGAAAAATGTTTTAGACAAAAGTTGTATGGTTTCGAGGGGGCCATAAGATGGTATCATTGGTTTGACCTTGAAGAGTCATTTGAAGGTCACGTGAAGGTCACTTCAATTTTTTTAAATGGAACATCCTATATATTTTTGTACATTCTTGTAGCTCATCTCGAGAGCTTTCCAAAACACTATAATTAAGTACATTTTCGTTAAGTACTTTTTGAGTTATGAGGCTTGAAATAATTTCTTAATTTTACATAAACCGTAAAATATCTTGTAAAATATTCAATTTTCGATTACCTTACCTTAATAGTTTTATGTACAAAATAATGAGAGGAATCAATTGGTGTAAAGAAAACACATAGTTGTTTCGAAGAAAAAATATGTAATTTGCAATTAACAATTCCATATTTTTTCTTAAAAACAACTATGTGTTTTCTTTACACCAATTGATTCCTCTCATTATTTTGTACATAAAAGTATTAAGGTAAGATAATCGAAAAATGAATATTTTACAAGATATTTTACGGTTTATGTAAAATTAAGAAATTATTTCAAGCATCATAACTCAAAAAGTACTTAACGGAAAGGTACTTAATTATAGTGTTTTGGAAAGCTCTCGAAATAAGCTACAAGAATGTACAAAAATATATAGGGTATTCCACTTAAAAAAATTGAAGTGACCTTCACGTGACCTTCAAATGACTCTTCAAGGTCAAACCAATGATACCATCTTATGGCCCCCTCGAAACCATACAACTTTTGTCTAAAACATTTTTCTCTATCTTGCTTATTTTTCGAGTTATTTGGCTGCCTAAGTTAAAATGGGTCACCCTGTATATACAGGGTGTCCGATTCGTGAGGGACCAAATGAAAAGTGATGATAGATTGGGTCAAACTAAGAAGAAAAGTCCTCTACCATTTTGCAAAATTCGCAATAATTATTAAGTAATGAGCAAAAATGTCACATGAAGGTTTAATTTTTTAAATGGAACCCCCGATTTTTTATTATGTATTCTTATAGCTTATCTCGAGAGCTTTCCAAAACACTATAATAAAGTATTTCTTCATTGAGTACTTTTCGAGTTATGAGGCTTGAAATAATTTCTTAATTTTACATAAACCATAAAATATCTAGTAAAATATTCATTTTTCGATTATCTTACCTTAATACTTTTATATGCAAAATAATGAGAGGAATCAATTGGTGTAAAAAAAACAACTATGTTTTTTCTTTAGAAACAACTGTTTTTTCTTTAGAAAAAACATAGTTGTTTTTTTTTACACCAATTGATTCCTCTCATTATTTTGCATATAAAAGTATTAAGGTAAGATAATCGAAAAATGAATATTTTACTAGATATTTTATGGTTTATGTAAAATTAAGAAATTATTTCAAGCCTCATAACTCGAAAAGTACTCAATGAAGAAATACTTTATTATAGTGTTTTGGAAAGCTCTCGAGATAAGCTATAAGAATACATAATAAAAAATAGGGGGTTCCATTTAAAAAATTAAACCTTCATGTGACATTTTTGCTCATTACTTAATAATTATTGCGAATTTTGCAAAATGGTAGAGGACTTTTCTTCTTAGTTTGACCCAATCTATCATCACTTTTCGTTTGGTCCCTCACGAATCGGACACCCTGTATATATGTTTAGATATATAAATATAAATATATCGAATTTTTCATACTTAATATTCTGCCCGATTTCCGGATTAATCTTTATTAAAATTATATTTCTATAGGAAAATGTTAGTCGCTCTACATCCTTCATTTGCACAACAGCTGTTGCTTCTGCAATCGGATACAGAAACAATAGTTAATCCTTTACTGCAAATAGAGAGAAGCGTTAATTTATAATTAAGTTAGTTTGTAATTAAATTTCACCATCAGGAACACGTTGTCCACTCTTCACATACATGCATGTCCCAGGTAGGAGAGATACCGGATCAGACTACAAAAAGCTTTTGTTTAACTATAGCCCGTTGCTATACATAAGCTTACCATATCACAACTTACAGAACTTCTGTTTCTTGTTATCCTTCTGCCTTCACCATCACTTGCCAATACTGCGTATCCATGTTTAGTAGCAACTCTAACTGCTGGCAAATCGCAATTAGAAGTTTGTGCTTCGGCCAATATTCTACCATAAGCATCATCTATCTTTATAACTTCAGATGTTGTCTTATCTGGTCTGTTATTTATTATTTCTTCTAATATGGACATTGCATGTGCTACAGTAACCAGGCCATATTGTTCACAAAGCCATTCTTCCAGTTCCTATGAAGAAATTTAATTGTATATGCAACCTCACATAATATTCCTTTTATCATCTTTAATGTAACAAATAGCTTACCTCAGCCGTGGCTGTGGATTCAGACGAAGGAGAGTCATTGTCTCTAATGTCTTGTCTTAACTGTGAAGAGATTTAAAATATCATATACAATTTCATAAAATCTCTTATTATGTTTAATATAGAAAATATAGTTTACCTCCTCCATTGTTATGTCAGGCGATGAGGGTTTCTTGACAATAGCGTATGCATTCGAGATCACTAATTGTAAAAAAATTTAATTGTATATAGTTATATATAATCTCATAAAGTTTTTCTTATCCTTTCTAACATAGAAAATAGAAAACAACCTACCTGAGTTTAAATTGTGTCAGACGAAAAAAATTCCGCGCCAATAGTGACTTCACTCGCAACATCCAACTGTGAAGTGATTTAATTATAATGATATTATATATGTATATTTATTTATTTATTTATATATATTTGTGTGTATGTGTGTGTGTTTGTTATACACATATTAAATAATTATAATAATTAAATTTTATTAATTTAGAAAATAGCGCATAGATTAGACATATTTCTTAAATTATAATTTTATTCAAATATAAATGTATTAATTGTGAAAGTAATTTTAATATATTAGAAAAGAATAAAGTACATAAAAAGTATTTTTATGCAATATAAAATCCTAATAACAATCATAGATATTGGATAAGATGCATGGCTGCATTTAATCATTGCATTTAATAAATGTAGCATACAAATAATTAAAATATTTTATACGTAACGTATCTTTTCAAATAGATTTTATAACATTTTAACACATATTTCCTCCTACATGCATATAGTATATTTTATAGGGAAAATTTGCCCGTTATATACATACTGGCTAGAATTCCGTATCTTATTGATTTTGATGCTACTTCAGCCTTTTTTAATATCACTTTATGATGCTTGCTAATATGATCGCCGCAGGATTTTCATCGTTCCGATCGTATATGTACTTCTCAACCGTCAAACTCGTCGACTGATTTGACTTTGCTTAGCTATGAGAATAGTATATCAACAGAAACTGTTTCAATGAGAAACTGTTTACATTTTTTCTTCCAAGCGTTCTTAATACACACGTCATACATATAAACGCGGAGATCATCTTGTCTCTCGATTCCGAGTTTATATATCATGCGAATATTAAATCTGTCTGTCATAACGTAAATTATTCGAGCGCCAGTTTCTATTGAATGTGACAATATAAATAGAGAGAACTAATGTCATTAAATAATTAATTCGTTTCTCTCGGTAATATAGTTTGCGTAACGTATTTTAAAAATCGCGAAATGTTCAGATTTTAACGATGACATTGGACTAACTATTTTTAAAATTGTGTGACTTCCGTAAAAAAAGAAAAGAAGAATAAGAAAACACATGAAAATCGTTTACAAAAAATTGTAAATTACTTCTCTCTCTCAATAAGTTTAAATTTTTTTAAGAATTCACAACAATTAACTTACAAAATATGATAATCTATGCCAAAGTTTTTCTCTACACGGGAAAATTTTCTGGTCAAAATTATGCCAATTACCTTAGGTTAATACCTGCGACGATATCTTGTACGGCAGCTTCTTTATAACCGGTAGTATCGTTTATTTGTCCAGCAAAAATTAAGCCTGAAATCTTTCTAATCTTCAACTGGGAGGTCAATTCTTTAGAATCTACATAATCGTACTCGACACCATAAGCAGGTTTCGCTATAAATGTAAATGTAAACCTTAAACATGATTGCTTATATAGATATATAATAATAGTTATTTAAAATAATGTAAAAATTAATTAATAAGAACGTCAAATGTGACAAATAAACGCTAAATATCCAGTTTAGATCTTTTCCAAAATCCCGGAAAAATCGTTAAAATGAGATTTATGCACGAATAATAGAAATGAATTTTGCATAGTCTTCAAACTACTTAAAATTTAAGATATATAAACTCAAAATTAAGAGAACTAAATGTACTTGGATAAGCGTTTTCTAATCTTGGAATACAATTAACGAGTTCCATTTGTTTCTCTCTTGGTAAGATGCAAAACAATCCATTTGGATAAATTAACGGCAAATCCAGACCTTCTGACTTCAGCCGAATTTGATGCCTAGTTTAGAATCGCAGAATCTTACTCTCCATGTTCGGCAATATCGTGGACCCGATATCTCCTCCACAACGTGTAAATTACATGCGTATTGTCTTTTATAATCTTCGCGACATCCTCAAGAGGAAAAATGCGAAGAATATGTATATAAACGAACTAGTTTTGTGAAGAAAGAAAAAAATATTAATGCAAACATAACTCGAATACTAGAATAAATTAAAAATGCATCTAAAATCTTGATATTAATATGATTTCATCTTTCTACTTCTCTTTCTAGTTCTATTGAAACAGTATTTTTATAATTTGTTATCTTCCTTTTTACAAATTTTAGATGACATTTTATATGTTAAATTATAACATCGCACAAAATTGAAACATTTTTAATGTGTTATAAACATTATTAATAACACATATATGGTATGGTAAAATGTAATTATTAATGCATTTTAGACACAAATATATAAAAACATCATATTTTACTGCTAACAGAAATAATTTTAATGATAAAATGATAAACATCGTTATCATCACATTACGCAATACATACGTACAATGTGAAATTAAAATTACGTTTTAGAACTTATATTCCAAATTGGAAGAAAGTAAATATATATAAACAGCATATTATTTTTTTTTCAAAGCAACGTAATATATCCAATTCTTTCCGTCTTACGAGATATATTTACAAGCTTTCTTTCTTATGCAACATTGTTTAAAAATTGATCAATTCAAATTATAATATAATTGTTTTGTTCAATATTAATATATACAGATAAGATTTCCGGTAATAACCGTATCATGTACAGGTGGAGCGTATTAAAATCAATAAAAAAATCCTGTATCATTTGATCATTTTCGGTGGTTATCATCGGACATCCTATATATATATATATATATATATATATATATATATATATATATATATATATGGTATATGTAATCGAATATATATAGTTATGTACACAATTGTTTCGTCATAAAATGCTAATGAGAGTCAATTAGAACCATCCGTTATTAACGTTTAATTATTGATTAGATATGCAGTTGCAAATGACGTATTCGATTCTTTTTGATCCTTTGTTTGCTGCGGGAACAGTAAGAGCGCATTAGCGCCTTGACAGCTAAATATCTGATCACCGATGAGATTTTCCCTGCTGACAGCTTGCGCGTAAACGTTCGTGTCATTCCATTTTAAAATCGCCCATGCCGCTCTAGGACGTGGGTGCAAAAAATACTTCTCCTCTATCTACAATATGACTTATAACGTTATAACAATACGCGCAAATATCTGCCTTAATTTCAAATACCGAATCTTACGCGAACTTGAAATGTGCAGGGATTCCGGTAGATGCAAAGCAACCTTTCCAAAATGGGTAAGAGAAATAGATGCGCGGAAACGAGTGCGGACATCGGATTTTTCGGTAGACATACAATATACTTCTTCAGTTTCTTATTAACGTTCCATGTTGCAAATACTGTCGACTTCCCCGGTTTCAGAAATACGTTTCCTGAAAAAATATACGTATACAGTATGCGCCGAAATTCGAGAATAATAAAATTACGACATGAGAGTGAAAAATTAAATTTGATATTTTTTATTCCAAGAAATAATTTTTGAATCATAAAGATAAATTTAAAGCTAAATTGTCACATATATTCGTGAGTTTAAATTTTTATGTCTTAAAAATTGCTGCTTGTATGGAATAAAAAGTGATAAATATTCTTATTATTTATTTTTTTATAAACTTTCATACTCTAATTTTATTATTCTTGAAATTTTTGAGACACTTTTTATGCATAATTCTTGATTAAATATCTATTTATATTTTTTGTTACTGTAATATGTATTTAGTTCAGAGATAAAAGTACCAAAATGTATAGTGGCGCGAAAGTTATTTCTTAAAATGGGCTTCAACAAATCATTATCGTTCGAACAGCCAATTGTCACAAGTACATCCACTTGCTTTAAAACGTCTTCGATTTTCATCTTTATAGATTGTGTACTGTGAAAATATCAATTATTAATTCTTCATTATTACATTGTTAATCATAAAGTAATAAAAATATTAATCATTTGTACATTGAATAAAATATAATAACGTGGCAAAAATTATGTAATAAATATCGATGCACTCACTCGTCTTTCACTATTCCGAAATCCATTATCGAATTAAAATCATTATGTTTTAATAGCGCGATTAGGCTTATTCTGGCGCTGTCGTAAACTTGTCCCAGACTTAAAGGCTCTCCAGGTTCCACTAAGAACTCTCCAATTGAAAATATACCTACGGATACATGTTTGACGACTGGAACTTCTTTACAACCCGTAGCTGCCAAAAGTCCTAATTCCGCTGGACCAATACGTGTGAATTGGGGTAAAATTGGTTTCTCTTTCGATATATCACTACCGATGTTTCTTTAAAATATATAAATATAGGCATTCCGGTGAAAAAAGGACAATTTAAAAAAATTTAAAAAGATAATATTAAAAAATAATATAAAAAACTCAAAAAGGTAATATTTTGAAAAGTATATATATAGAAAAATATCGAATTTTTCGTACTTAATATTCTGTCCAAATTTCGGATTAATATTTATCTGAACTGAATGAGGATTATTTCGTATTACATTCCTAAGTGGCACAACCGCTGTTGCTTCTGCAAAATAGGGTACAGAAATAATAGTTAATTCTTTACTGCAAATAGTGAGAAGCGTTAATTTATAAGCGTTAGTTTGTAATTAAATTTCACCTTCAGGAACACGCTCTCCGCTCTTCACATACATGCATGTCCCAGGTGTGAGAGATACTGGGGCGGACTGCAAAAAATTTTTATTTTAATTCTAACCCGTTGCTGTATATAAGCTTTTAACATCACAACTTACTGTAGTTCTGTGCAGTACTATCCTTTCGCCTTCACCATCACTTGCCAATACTGCGTATCCATGTTTAGTGGAAACTTTAAATGCTGGCAAATCGCATTGGGAATTTATCACATTGAACGTTCTTCTACCGTGAAGATGATTTATCTTTATCAATTCACATTTTTTTTCTACAGAATTTACTACTTCTTTTATTTTCCACAATGCATCTTCTAAAGTAAACATGCGATATTGAAAAGGTTTCATGTCTTCCACTTCCTATGAAGAAATTTATTTGTCTATGCAATCTCATATAAAATTTCTTTTATCGCACTTAATGTAACAAATAGTTTACCTCGTTCGTGACTTCAGTCGAAGAAAATTCCTTGTCACTACGTTTTAACTTAAGTCTTGACGCTTAATTGTAAAGAGATTTGAAATATCATATACATTTTCATAAAACCTCTTATTATTTTTAATATAGAAAATATATAGTCTACCTTCTTCTTTCTTATCTCAGACGAGGAGAGTCCTTTTATAAAAACGTATGCATTCGCGATCATTAATCGTAAAAAAATTTAAATGTATATAATCTCATAAAATTTTTCTTATTCTTTCCAATACAGAAAATAGAAAACAACACATCTCAGTTTTAATTGCGTAAGACGAAAAAAATTCCACGCCAATAATGACTTCACTCGCAACATCCAACTGTGAAGTGATTTAATTATAATGATATTGTATATGTATATTTATTTATTTATTTATATATATTTGTGTGTATGTGTGTGTTTGTTATACACATATTAAATAATTATAATAATTAAATTTTATTAATTTAGACAGCCTATAGATTAGATATATTTCTTAAATTATAATTTTACTCAAATACAAATGTATTAATTGAGAAAGTAACTTTAATATATTAGAAAAGTATAAAATATATAAAAAGTATTTTTATGCAATATAAAATTATAATAACAATCATAGATATTGGATAAGATACATGGTTACATTTAATCATTGCATTTAATAAATGCAGCATACAAATAATTAAAATATTTTATACGTAACGTATCTTTTCAAATGGGTTTTATAACATTTGAACACATATTTTTTCCTACATGCGTATAGTATATTTTAGGAAAAATTTGCCCGTTATATACATACCGGCTAGAATTCCATATCTTATTGATTCTGATGCTATTTCAGCCTTTTTTAATATCTCTTTATGATGCTTGCTAATATGATCGCCGCAGGATTTTTATCGTTCTGATCGTATATATATTTCTTCTCAATCACCAAACTCATCGACTGACTTGACTTTGTTTAGCTATAAGAAGAGTATATCGACAGAAACTATTTCTCGATGAGGAACTGTTTACATTTTTTCTTCCAAGCGTTCTTAATACACGTCATACAAATAAACGTGATTATTTCGACTCTCGATTCCGAGTTTATGCGAATATTAAATCTGTCTGTTATAATGTAAATTATTCGAGCGTCAGTTTCTATTAAATGCGACAATATAAGTAGAAAGAATGCGAATATCATTAAATAATTGTTATCACTAATTATCAATAAATATTATCAATAAATATTAAAGAATTAATTCGTTTCTCTCGGTAATAGACTGTATAACATATTTACGGTATTTTACGGTATTCTAGACTGCGTAACATATTTTAAAAATTGGGGAAATATTCAGATTTTAACGATGACATTGAGCGATAGTATTATTTTTAGGAGAAACCAATCGACATGATTCCGTGTTGAACTACGTCGAGAAAATAGAACATGAACGGAAATCATTGATTTCAAATCAATTTTGCGTCCCTTTTAGCATTCCAAAATATGTTCAAAAATTCTATCAAAAAAATCTTTGGTCCTTTTGTCCTGATTGGTCAATTAAACTTTACCCTACTGATAGAATTTTCAAATGTACCCGATTTTGATATGTACGCATGCGTAAACACGTGCACGTAACAGATCTTACTTAAACGGAATACGGGAAACTTGGAGACATACATTGCAGCAAAGTTTTTTTTATTATTTACGCTATTATTAAAGCTATTTTATATTAATACTTTATTTTTCTCTTATAAAGTATGTATTGTTAATCTTTTTTCTTAAATTATTCAAATTATTAATATTCACTTATTATATATTAATGCTTAATTTAATAATTATAATATAATATATGATGGATTTGTCACTATTATTTTTTATTAATTATTACTTATTAATTATAATACATTATTATATTTTTGCGACAGCATTATTCGGGCGATATTTAACGTATTAAAATAGTCTTAATATAACTGAAGGTGTCACACACCTGAAATTTTATTTGCTGCAGCAATCTGCAAGTAAAATTATTAAACTGATGCAGATGACTATTAAAAACATGATAAGTGACTACATAAAAGTAGTAAGTAAAGTAGTAGTTGTAAAGTGATTGTTGAAAAGTAATTGTATTTTTTTAATAACAATATTATAGCGATTAAGAAAAAAAGTCCAAAGACGAAAGAGAATAGCAGTAGTAAAAAACTCATCGTACTTGGAGATACTTTGTAAGTTTTTTCCTAGTGGATGAGTTTAATTCGGGACTGTAACAAAGATAAAGCAAACAGTTAACAATTTCGTTGACATTTACTTTTTCCAGGCATATGAAATTTTAAATTTTAAATTATTTACCTATTTTTATTTATCTTATCAAACAGTGATTCAATAAATATTTTTAATAAATAAAATTAGTGAGACGCGTCAAATTTTTTACTTATAATTAATATCATCAGGTAATCATTTGCTCGTTGTGCTTAATGTCTTCTACTTGATTCTGTTGATCCACAATTATATGAGCATATTTTGCTTCTATCTGAAAATAACATTATTATTTAGATAGTATTTAGATGAAGATATATTTGCTTTACTTTATTAAAATTTCTAGAATTTTTATTAAAATAAAATAACATTTTTTTTCCGAAAAGTATATTTATTATCACAATAGTAATTCACAAACCTCTATTCTTTACGCTAGAGCGGGATCTCTATCCAAGTGATCAAGCAAATTCAATAAAAACTTCGCTAATTATTCAAATATAATTTTCTCCTCATTATTGAAAACATTTCAAAGGCCGATTTATTTTTATTAGTTTTAGTGCTCTTCATCTTTAATAATTGTCGCCACTTGAGGCTTAATCGCACTTCGTTCTTAAGTATTCGTATAGCTTTCTGTATTTTGCTAAGAGTTTCTTTCGTCTTGTCGAACTTTCTGGCTCCAACCACATTTGATGTCTTGTCATTTGGAATCGCAGAATCTTACTCTCTATACTCGGATATCGTGGACCCAATATCTCCTCCATAACGTTTAAATTAGTGTCTATTGTCCTTCATAATTTTTGCGACATCCTCATTCGTATATGTCAGGTATTTATTTCTCAGGTAATCACACATTATCACTTATAAATGAAAACGGCATCAGAGAGTCACCTGGTAGATATTCTATATATTTGTTAAGTCAATGCTATCTTTCTCCCTTGGCGGTGTCCCTAATAATATGTGTAACCTAATCAATATATCATTATAATTAAAAATTGTAATGTTATAACTTTAATTAACATATGATTATATAAATTTAATATATAAATATTAGGGTACAAAATAAGAAATATGTCTATGGGATTATATGTGTTACATTAATTAATAAAAAATGATATATACTGTGCATAAAACATAACTCTCTTTTACCAGTTTTCAATCTTCCTATCTGAAATTCAAGCCTGTCAAGTGTAATTGCCAAACCAATAGGCTTATCATTTAATCTACCTGCAGATCTCTTTTCCAATACAATATTTATTTGGTCTTTTAAGAAAGTTCTTGTTATAATTACTGTATCACCAAATATTTTTGTTCCATCTCCTACGAAATAATATAATATTTCTGGTTAATATATAATATTAATACTAATAATAAAAATATATATTTTTTTAAATTTATATAATACTTCTAGAAAAATAGATTGATAATATGTTAAACTCAATATTAAATTGAATGCAATAAAATCATAATATTTTAAAATTAAATGTAGTTGAAATTAGTTAAAATACTTTTATTCCTTAATATGTCTTTATGTATCTTTTCTTCTATTTTATTTTATTATAAAGTTTGAAACGTACTGAAAATTTCTCTATAACAAGACAGAGGATTATTAGCTAAAATTAAATCTTCCATGGAGGATTCGTAAACTGTGTAAACCAGGCATACTGAAAAATTTCACCTAAAGATGTTTCTTGTATAATGTTTTATGGACTTGATTTCTGAGATCTCACTTTGCCGGTCCTTTGCACTTATTCAAAACTATGTAGTCTATCTCTGAAATATCAGATATTTGACAACATGCCCCATCTAAAGCATCTATCTCTCTCATCAAATAGCCTCTTCTAATTCCACCGAAAGACTGCATGATATTTCTTCTATAAATATAATCAAATTCAAATATGTTTAATATACTCAAAGATGGAAAATGTAAATATAGAAAAAAGTTAATAAAAATATATTCTCAGTTCGTTTTTATATCTTAGTTATTTTAATATTAATCTATAAAATTTATTAATATATATCTTTCTGTTTTATAATTTCAAGTGTAGAAAATTTAAACCACAAATTGTTTCTTTGTAATGTTATATCTGTTGTTAAAACTATAATATTATATAATAGTTGTTAAATTTTTCAACTTTTCATGTTTCCATACATATTTATATAGTTTCTATAGTTTCTAGAAAAGCATTCTGTGAAAATGGTGAAACATACTTTTATAAAAGAATCACATCACTTTAATGCGATATATGATATCAATCTATTCGAAAATGTAATAATCATTGTCAAAGAGAATTTAAGCATACATACCAATAGTATTTTTTTTCTTAGTAATTAACGTTTTCGCACCCATTTTGATAGCAGCAGCAGATGCTTCAGTATGATCACCGCCAACTATGATTACATCAAATTTCTTTTCGCTTTCATTTGTGATTAATCTCCTCAATCGTAATCGCTTCTGTTTGGAACATGGGTTGAACAAAGTTGTTCTAATTTTTGTAAAAATCATTTTTCCCCTTGCTTGTTGCTTCTCTTATCTGTATTCTAATTTCTGCAAAAATATTTAAATACCTATAAATTCAGAAAAGAAAGATAATAAAATCAAATATTTGAATATATTAATTATTTATTTAACTCTCTATTGCATAAAAGTCTAATCAATTTTAGATATGTATTTAATGATAAAATACTATTATAAAAGCTGCATGATATATGAATATTTACATAATATAATCTAAAGTCTATCCTTTTCAAATAAAACTTGTAACATATTAAAGAATTAAATAATTCACTATGTATATTGAATAATATTGTCCTTTAACATATTGAAAAAATATATTATCAATATATATAATGAATCACTTAAATTTCCGTGTATATGTGATTTGAAATAATTTAGTACAAATATCTTACATAAATTTTAATGTAGATGGGAATAATCTTTATTTTTAATTTTAAATAGCACATTATATCTTAGTTTCTCTTTCAGATTCATATAATATTCATCTAATATTTTATTGTATTTTATGATAAAAATTACAAGTTATTCCAAATTAAATAATTTGGTAATTGACACTATATGATGTATAATATAGAGATGTATTTTCAATAAAAATTATGCTCTTTTCAGATAAGATTTGACCATTTTGGAAGAGAAATTTCAGAACTGTTATTTCAATTTCTTTCAATAATCTATACAACAGAGGATTAACAAAAAGAACAAAAATGGAAGCAAACATTTATTCCATAAGTCACAACAAATAGCATTTTATTGAGAAATGACAAAAGAAAATATATCGCGTATCAAGAATAAGAGAGATGATCCGACAACAGGTACTCCTGATGTTTCAAAGCTCTATACAATGAAATATATTTGATTGCGTTCTGAATTTTCGACAGTATCAATCGTTCGCACAGATCTTCCTTGCTCGCAAACTTGAGATTCGCGTACCCCAGATTATTGAGAAATTCCAAAACGAAGTCGAAGCAATTCATATTGATCTCGTCGTAGTTGACGGACTTCCATCTGTCATCTCTCGACATGGATGACAGCGTTTCGTCCCATCGAGCGGTCCAGGCAACCGGTACGACGTGGAAGGCGACGCAACCGGTCCATCTGTCAACGTCGTTCGCTATCAGTCCGTCCTTATCGAATTCGATGACGCCTCCGTCGGAATTGACTATCCCCACGTGCAAGTCGTCGCTCGTCACATCGTAATCGTCCAGAAAGCTGCTGCGCGAGGGTCGAATCGCGATGCTGGTCGGATTATGAGCGGCGTTCGCGAAAGGATACGGGACACGAAACGGGTCTACGATGAAATCTTGTATTCGCGACGAGCAAACCGGGCACGTCGCCGGAACGCGCCTGCAAAACACATTCTTCCTCGGGCAATGACGGAAGCACACGATGCCCGGATTGTCATTCATGTCGAGGCAGAAATGTCAAAGTTGAATTTAAGTAGATCGTCGTATTTGACCACGTGTGATTTTCTTCTCCACTTTTGATACGATATTCGTCAAATTCATACAACTTTTATACGCGACTTGGAGAATTTTTACGTGTGTTTATATTAAAATCATTCTCTAACCTAATCCAACCTAAGTGAATTATTATTATTTAAATAACGCAAGAACCGACGTCGCATCCCGCGATGACGCTCGCACAGGCTCTCGTACTTGTTTCGTGCTACAATTGAGGATATATTTACGTTAACCTCGTTTTACGAAAGAATCGGAATGAATGAAAACACATGTCACTTAACCTCACTTAAACCTTACATTGCCAAGCTGCATACTTACACAATGGGTGCATGCGACTTGTGTCGTATCTTGTAACGAATTACAAGATCGATGTCAAATATGCGTTACATGTGTCACGAGTTACAGCATATCAGTTACGAGGCTTTTCGTTTGTCACTGATATCAAATTCCAGTCGCGCATAAACATGCAATATTTCGTTGACAGGACATCAGCTGATCAGCTGTTGAGTAAGAGAGTGGGGGAAGGTTTGGAATGCGATCTCCTTCGGCTCCTTCCGGATAAACTCGGTTCGATTATGTACTCGTGATTGGTTTTCCAAGTCGCGCTGAAATTGTTGGATCGATATGTCAGGTATTTTGATTACCATCTCCGCCTTTTAACTTTGGAATGCACTTGAGATCTGTTTGTTTCGCTCTATTTGCATTCTTTTTTTCTACATTCCCCACTTTAAAGCAAATTTTTACTTATATTTGCTCTCAGAAACGGCAGAAAAGAGGCAAAATGCAAAGAATGTAAATAAAACGGACGAGTTTTATGAAGAAAGAAAAAATATTAATGCACATAACTCGAATACTGGAATAAATTAAAAATGCGACTCTTGTGATATTAATGCGATTTCATCTCTTTTTCTCTTTGTAGTTCTCTTGAAACAGTATTACTATAATTTTTTATCCTCCTTTCTATAAATTTTAGATAACATTTTATGTTGAATTATTGCCAAAAAAATTGAAATACTTTTAATGTATTATAAATTAATGCATATATACAGCAAAATGTAATTATTAATATATGATACAGTAAAATATGTACTTATTAATATATTTTAGACAAATATATGAAAATACCAATTTTATTGTTTAAATAATTTCAATGATAAAATGATAAATAAAAGTTATCATCACATTACGCAATACATACAATGTGGAATGAAAATTACATTATGAGACTTATATCCAAAATTGGAAAAAAGTGAAGATATATAAACAACATATATTTTTTCTCCAAAAAGATGATTAGTTATCATCAATGTTAATGTTTAAAATATTAACAACATTAATGTTTTAAGGCATTAACAATTTTTGAAGTATAAATTATATAAATGTTAATGTTTACAAGCATTAACAATTTTTATAAAGCACTTAAACTACGTTTTTCTTACAAATGAAATTTCAGATCATAACGAATTATTATTTGTTCGTCAATTTGAAATACCTTGACTTTAATAGAATTTTAATTGGAAGTTGAATTACAACAATCTAACAATATAAGTCGTGAAACAATAAGTCGTGAAGTTTGAGAAGTTTGTAATCTTTCAATTATCTGTCTTCGCTAAAGAGAAAATGATTCCAAGTTTTACATAAAGCAAATAATATATCCAATGTTATATATACCCAATTCTTTCCTCCAATTATGAGATATATTGACAAGTCTTCTTTCTCATACAACATTATTTACAAATTGTTTTATTCACATTATAATTCAATTTATAAAATAATTGTTTTATTCAATATTAATATATACAAGGTGTTCAATAATAACCGTATCACCTCTCGTGTACAGGTGGAACGTGTTAAATTGAATAGAAAAGTTCTGTATCATTTAGCGATTTTCGATAGTTATTACCGGACACTTTATATATAAATACATATACATATAGTATATACGTAATCGAATATATATAATTATGTACACAATTGTTTCATCATAAATTGGTATTTATGATAGTCAATTAGAAGCATCTGTTATTAACGCCTAATTATTTGATTGGATACGCAGGTACAAATGACTTATTCAGCACTTTCCGATCCACTGTTTTCTGCGGGAGCAATAAGAGCGCATTAGCGGCTTGACAGCTAAATGGCTTATCATTGCGGAGATTTTTTTTGCTATAAGCCCTCGCGAAATTATCCCGCTTTTTCCATTGTAAATTCGCCCATGTCGCTCTAGGACGCTGATGCAAGATATATCGCTGCTGTATCTACACAATATAATTTATAACAATATTATAACAATACGCACATATACGCACATAATATCTCCCTTCATTTCAAATTTCAAATCTTACGCGAGCTGGAATTTTGCAAGGCATCTCAAACATGCGGTGTATCCCGTTCAAAATAGGTAAGAGAAACAGATGCGCGGAAATGAAAGCAGACACCGGATTTTTCGGTAAACATACAAAATACTTCATTTCGTCATTAATCGTGCATGTTGCAAACGTCGTCGATTTCCCTGGCTTCAAGAATACGTTTCCTGAAAAAATATACGTATACAAGATGTGCCGAAATTCGAGGATAATAAAATTGCAGCATGAAATTTTGTGAAAAATTAAGCACTTGCTATCTTTTATTCCAAGAAATAGTTTTTTTGAATCATAAAGAATAATTTAAAGCTAAATTGTCATCTATATTCGTGAGTTTAACTTTTTATATCTTATAAATTGCTGCTCGGAAAAAAATAATTTCGGACAAATAATTTCGTTATTTATTTTTTTATAAACTCATACTACAATTTTATTATTCTCGAAATTTATGAGACATTTTTTATAATTCTCTCTATAGGCGCGTCTCTTTATATTTTTTGTTACTGCAATGTGTACTTGGTTCAGAGATAAAAATACCGAAATGTATAGTGGCATCAAAGTTATTCACTAAAATGGGCTTCAACAAATCATTATCGTTCGTGCAGCCTATTGTCACAAGTACGTCCACTTGATTTAAAGCGTCTTCGATTTTCATACTTATAGATTGTGTACTGTGAAAATATCAATTATTATTCTACCATTGTTACACTAATAAAAATATTAGTCGTTTGTATATTAAATAAAATATAATAATGTAGCAAGAATTACGCAACAAATATCGATGCACTCACTCATGTGTCACAATTCCGAAATCCATTATCAAATTAAAACCTTTATCTTTTAATAGCGCGATTAGGCTTATTCTGTTGCTATCGTAAACAAATCCCGGTCTTAAAGGCTCTCCAGGTTCCACTAAGAACTCTCCAATTGACAATATACCTATCGGTACAGGTTCCATGACTAGAACTTTTTTACGACCTGTAGTCGCCAAAAGTCCTAATTCCGCTGGACCAATACGTATGAATGCAGGTATAATTATTTTGTCTTTCCGTATATCGCTACCGATATCTCTTTAAAATATATAAAAAGCGTTCAGATGAAAAGAAAAACAATATTTCAAGAGATAATATTCAAAAATAATATAAGGAATTTAAAAAGATAGTATTTCGAAAAGAATATATATATATATATATATATATAGAAAAATATTGAATTTTTTTCGTACTTAATATTCCGCCCGAATTCCGGTTTAATCTTTATCAGAATTAAATTGTTCGCGTTATCACTTATTATTTCCTTTACATCCTTAATTGACACAACCGCTGTTGCTTCTGGAATCAGTTACAGAAATAATAGTTAATTCTTTACTGCAAATAGAGAGAAGCGTTAATTTGTAATTAAGTTAGTTTGTAATTAAATTTCACCGTCAGGAACGCGCTCTCCGCTCATCACATACATGCATGTCCCAGGTGTGAGAGATACTGGGGCGGACTGCAAAAAATTTTTATTTTAATTCTAGCCCGTTGTTCTATATAAGCTTTTAACATCACAACTTACTGTAGTTCTGTGCAGTACTAGCCTTTCGCCTTCACCATCACTTGCCAATACTGCGTATCCATGTTTAGTGGCAGCTCTAAATGCTGGTACATTGCAATTGGAATGCACGGTTTCGGCTAATATTCTGCCGTGAGCATCTTCTGTATCTATATATTCATATAATCTTTCGTGTTCATCGGACTTTACTATTCGTTGTATTTCCACCAATGCATCTTTTACAGTAATTGTGTCTTCCTCTTCCTGTGAAGAAATTTCATTGTATGTGCAATCTCACATAATATTTCTTTTATCATCTTTAATAGAACAAATAGCTTACCTCGTACGTGGATTCAGACCAAGAAGATTCACTGTCACTATCGTCTTGATTTGCAGTGCTAAGGTGCTGTGAGGAAATTTAAAATATCATATACAATTTCATAAAATCTCTTATTATGTTTAATATAGAAAATATAGTTTACCTCCTCCATTGTTATGTCAGGCAACGAAGATTTCTTGACAATAGCGCAATCGCGATCATTAATTGTGAAAAAATTTAATTGTATGTAATTGTATATAATCTCATAATATTTTTCTTATCCTTTCTAATATAGAAAATATAAAAGCCTACCTCAGTTCTCATTGACAAAGAAGATTCCGCGCCAGTAGCGGCTTCACTTGCAATATTTGCCTGTAAAGGGATATAATTATAATTATAATAATATATTGTACACAGACAATCTTACGAAATTTTTCTTTTTCTCATTTAAAGTTTTTAATATAAAAAATATTTTACCTGCTTTGTAATTAAATCTGCAGGAGATGTCTCGCCATGTTCGGCGACTTGATCAACGTGTACCTAAAAAAATTTAATATAATTAAAAATTAAATTAAATTAATATAATTAAAATTTCAAATCTCTTATTCTCTCTTATTTCTGTTATTTCTAGAAAATACCATTTCTGAAAACAAATCAAGCTGAGATTCTCTATAGCATCTTGATACATCCTCCATCTTAAAGTGATCAAATTATACATTTTGAAAATCTTGCTCTCTCTCTCGTTACTTCATTATATCTAATATAGAAAATGACTTACCATTTTTGTAAATTTGTTAGGTGGAAAAGAAGATTGGCGTTTCTTTTGCTTTATGTCGTCTTCCTAAAAAAGATCTAATTATATATATGATCTCATAAAGTCTTTTTCTTCTATCATTATTTCATTGTTTTGATGTGAAATATACTTTACCTTCGTTAAAGGTGAAGTTAAAGAACAAGCAGATTCATATGTGACATTCGGCCTAATATTTTTCTATAACGAGACATAATTGCATGTTTAACTTCGTAACATACGATCTTTCCCTCCCTCATTACTTCATTTTAATAAATCTTACCTTCTCTGTATGTGGATTAAGCATAGCTTCTTCATGGGATTTGATTTGACTTTCGTCTACCTGTAAAAATATTTTATTGCATGTACAAAATTATTACATTGTTTCTAAGACATAAAAAATATCTTACCTGATCTGCATTATTATTATTATTTGAAGAAGATACACAGCTAGCTGAACGGACAGTTTGCTGCATTTCTCTCTGGCATATTAATCTTACTTGATATTTGACTCCTACTATTGAGTCGATGAATGTTACTACTTCTTCATTAGAGAAGCCAAAGAAATTAAAGATTCGCGTTTCATATCGCTTTCCACACAAACTTCTGAAGAAATGCATTTAAATTGTTATATAATTTAAAAAATAAAAAGATGTAAAATATATAAAAACAAAAATTTACCGTTGAAACGGGCATTCCAATGTCTCCAGTAATTGTATATCTTTGTATTTTTTAGTAATTTGTTTAGTGATAATTTTTTCAATCGCTTGAATTGCATCAGAATTATTCTCATATTCATAAGATAAATAATCAATTGTATAACCAATAACAAAAATAGTATCAACAGGTTCATTTCCATCGCACCAAAAGCGTATTTTTTCCTATATCATATACATAAAAAAAAATATAATAAATTGAAACATAATATAAATTAATAATATAAAAAAATATTTAAAATATCTAGTTACCGTTATGTCACTTTCATTAAATTCTGACCTTACATCAGTTACTTCTGCATTAAGTTTTTCCATAAATGTGTTTCTAATAAACTTTATTAATTCGTCCATCTCGCAATTATATGCAATTGTTGCATCTACGTCTTCCCATACATTATTTTCGGCATATACTGCGTAATTATAATAAAATTACTAAAACTTTATATATATAATACATATATATGTATATATTTGTATGCTTGTGTATGTGTTTTTGTCATACAATAAATAATTATAATAATTAAATTTTATTAATTTAAAAAATATATGATAAGCACAGCGTATAGATGTATTTCTTAAATTATAATTTGATTCAAATACTTGCATTAGTAGTAGAGAGTAATTTGAATACATTAGAAAAGTAAAAAATATTTTTATGATATGTAAAATTATAATAATAACAATCAAAGATATTGGACAGCATACATGGCTACATTTAATCTTCGCATTTAATAAACGTAGCGTACAAGTAATGAAAATATTTTGTACGTAACGTATCTTTTCAAATAGGTTTTATAACATTTTAACACATATTTTTTCCTACATGTATATAGAATATTTTATATCGAAAATATAAACGTTATAAACATACCGGCTAGAATTCCGTATTTTATTGATTCTGATGTCTTTTCAGCCATTTTCAATATCTCTTTATGATACTTGCTAATATGATCGCCGCAGAATTTTTATCGTTCCGATCATATATGTGTTTGTTCTCAACCACCAAACTCATCGACTGACTTTGCTTACCCATGAGAATAATATATCGACAGAAACTGTTTCGATGAGGAATTGTTTACATTTTTTTCCTCCAAGTGTTCTTAATACGTCATACAAAAACGCGGCGATCATCTTGTCTTTCGTTTCGTTTTCGATTTATATCATGAGAATATTAAATTAATTATCTGTCTGTCATAATGTGAATTATTTGAGCGTCAGTTTTCATGAAATGCGACAACATAAGTAGAGATAACGCGAATGTCATTAAATAATTGTTACCATCAATTTTTCAGTAAATATTCATCAAATAATTAATTCGTTTCTCTTGGTAATATCATACATTTTAAAAATCGCGAAAAAGCAGATTTTAACGATGACAATGGCTGCGTTCAGCAGGAAAAGCTGCTTTGCAACTGTTGTAAAATTCGTGAGCCTGATTGGCGTATGCTCTTAATTTTGACTGAATCTAAGAGCATACACCAATCAGATTCACGAATTTTACAACAGTTGCAAAGCAGCTTTTCCTGCTGAACGCAGCCATTGAGCGACAGACTATTTTTAAAATTGTATGGATTCCGTGCGCAAAAAAAGAAAAGGAAAGCAAACTTCCTTCCCTCTCCCACGTCTTTCTTCCTTTTCATGACATTTTGTTTGAAATATTTAATTGCGAGAATTTCTCCCAACTATCTCCCAACACTCTCATTCGTATATTAATATATCATATGTTTACATTCGATGTATATATATATATATATATATATATATATATATATATATGTATATACAGGGTGAGCCATTTTAATTAACGCACGCAATTATTTCGGAAACAAAGCATTTTAGAGAAAAATGTTTCAGACAAAAGTTTTATGGTTTCGAGGGGGCCATAAGATGGTATCATTGGTTTGACCTTGAAGAGTTATTTGAAGGTCACATGAAGGTCACCTTCAATTTCTTAAATGGAACCTACTATTTGTCATTACATATTCATGTAGCTTATCTCGAGAGCTTTCCAAAACACTATAACTAAGTACCTTTTCGTTAAGTACTTTTTGAGTTATGAGGCTTGAAATAATTTCTTAATTTTACATAAACCGTAAAATATCTTGTAAAATATTCATTTTTCGATTATCTTATCTTAATACTTTTATGTACAAAATAATGAGAGGAATCAATTGGTGTAAAGAAAACACATAGTTGTTTTTAAGAAAAAATATGGAATTGTTAATTGCAAATTATATATTTTTTCTTCAAAACAACTATGTGTTTTCTTTACACCAGTTGATTCCTCTCATTATTTTGTACGTAAAAGTATTAAGGTAAGATAATCGAAAAATGAATATTTTACAAGATATTTTACGGTTTATGTAAAATTAAGAAATTATTTCAAGCCTCATAACTCAAAAAGTACTTAACGAAAAGGTACTTAATTATAGTGTTTTGGAAAGCTCTCGAGATAAGCTACATGAATATGCAATGACAAATAGTAGGTTCCATTTAAGAAATTGAAGGTGACCTTCATGTGACCTTCAAATAACTCTTCAAGGTCAAACCAATGATACCATCTTATGGCCCCCTCGAAACCATAAAACTTTTGTCTGAAACATTTTTCTCTAAAATGCTTTGTTTCCGAAATAATTGCGTGCGTTAATTAAAATGGCTCACCCTGTATGTATACGTTTAATATAAAATAGCTGATTACGTCATGACAGCCATGTTTGATTCGCCTAAAATGCAAGGAATCTCGGAATCGGACCACAGTGTTCTACCTACGTCCAAAGTCGAGACATCCAGTGCTCTTGGCGCTTGTTTAAGTGTGTTGTGCGCGATTATTTATAATCGAAAAACTAATTGTGATAATTATATCCACGTGATTACGCGATGGAGCATCGCAGATCGATCGAAGGAACTCGATCGATCGTGATCGTGCCATGATAATCATCGTTATTTACGAGACGAGAACAAGAACTTTTTAGCTTGTCGTGTTCCGATTATTTTAAGTTTTAATAAATATCGCTAAATAAAGTAAGAGTAAATAATATCGGGAGTGCCGAGAGAAAAGTATCGGGCGCTTCTCATATTATGCATGTACGATCAAGTTAATCGCCATTTAATCGAAATATCTCTTTTCGGAGTCGCTTTTAAAATCGAGAATATCGCAAGAGCGCGCGCGCCATCTGTCGGGAGGCGCTACCGTCCGAGGTGCTGCGCGGCCCCGCGAGGTGGCGCGCGACTCGCGGCTGCCCACTCTCCTCCTCCCGGCGGCGTGACGTACAGTCAGTCAGTGACAGCTGACCGAGGGGAGCGTTCGGAGTCGCTTCCACCGCGTCCGCGTGTCCGTGTTGTGTCGTTCGCGTGTTGTGTCGTGCGTCTCACGCGTCGCGAGTGATCCGAGGAAAAAAATTGACATTGTGGAAGACGAAGGAATCCGAAGGATCCTCGCATCTTCCTGGCCGAAACGGTGAAAGGTTGCGCGGGACGAATCAAGACGTCATCGACGACGGGTCACGAGTGCCACGGAATTGCCACGGTCAACGCAACACCGGGTAAGTAGTGATCGTTGTTTCTGCTCCGAATCAAAGAGAGATTTTTAGCGAGTATCTTGAGAAATGTTTGACGACGAAAATTTTTGTGACAAGTTTCGCGCTTATTTCCTGAATAGGATTGTCTTATTTATACACGTTCGCGGGATTTATCGCGAGGTGCGATTGTTGTTTTTTTTTTCACGTCGCGTTGACAATGTTGACATTGTGCTTGCGACGAAGATGGTGCGTACATGTGTGCGTGCGACATGCGTGCGTCGCGCACGCGAAACTCGACGTTCTCACGACTCGGGGTGACTGACACCTGATGCATCGATGACCATGCCGTGAATAGAAACGCGGAATCCCCGTCTATTGAATCGACGACATACATTTCTTGAGAAGTTTCTCGCGTAAGATCCGAGCGTCGTTTGTTTCGTTTCGTAAAAAGAAAAATCGGCGCTCGTTGACATAACGAGACTCGCAAAAATTGTCGCGTTACGTCATGCGACGAATTTGCCTTTTTTCAAACGGGAAAAGGACTCGAAATTGAGAGCGAGCGTCAGATGGCGTGGTGTCCTTGCGCGAAGGTCGATGACGCGCAATGCGCAATTTTCTGAAAACAGCGTTGGATAAAAACAAGACACATTCGCGATTAATAACAATTTCAACAATTTCGCAAATGGATTAATGTGTATATATTTTATGTGTACGATAGCATATTTGTATTTCAAATCTCGAATGTTTTTCTTTCGATACAGCGCTGGAAGTCGCGACGCGAATAGATTTTAAGTTACGAGGTACACCTTGGGAATGTAACACGTAAAAAACGACTTATTAGTAACGGTAAACATAGACCATTTTGCATCTAAAGTTTCAAAATAAATTACATGAGAGAAAGAGCGAGCAAATATACTTGTATATTTAATTATAATATTCACGTGTGTGAATTGATTATTGAAATATTAATTTATATAAAATTGATTAAATAATATTATTTATAAAATTGATTAAAAAAAAATATATTTTTTAACAATTCATAAAAATATGTATAAATATATATTTCTTAACGTATATAAATTAATAAATTTCGCGACAAAATATTTCTTTCATGAAAACAAGAATACAAATATACATATTATTTCTTTTTAAACATTAACTCTCGATATTTTCAAATCTAAACTTGATATTAATGTTCTATTTAAATTTGCTCCAAGTTAAACACTGAGAGACTAACATTCCATTGATTATTTTCGTATTTCTGAATTTTATTTTATAAAAATTTTTCTTGCTATAACTA
Organism: Camponotus vicinus; assembly: GCF_025532165.1. Lineage (NCBI taxonomy): Eukaryota > Metazoa > Arthropoda > Insecta > Hymenoptera > Formicidae > Camponotus > Camponotus vicinus. The sequence goes on from NW_028141945.1 coordinate 19,505,305, forward strand.
TTTTATTAAAAGTTGATTTTAAATTTTACATAGAATAATATTTGCTCAAGGCTAGTCTCATTGGGAGTTTGTCTATTTTGTCACAATATATTCGCAATGTCGTTTGCGATGTTGATTTTTACTACGCAAAGAGGCAAACGCACCGCAAAAATTACAACTACTAGTAGAGAATCATAGAAACTAAAATTATCTGAATTTTAATAGCCTTATTTATTTAATTCGTAAAATTTCTTATCAATCAGAATAGATTTTACTTTAATTAAGACGTGCTAGCAACCTGATAAAATATACTTTAAAATATAAATGTTCGAAAATGTAGTTGCGAACTAAACTTGATATTTAGCTGAACTATTAAATATAAATGAAACTTTATTATTCATCTAAATGGACTTTACTTTCTCAAACTTTGTCTTCAATATTTAATTACAACTACATTTAATTTACATTTAAATTGTTAATGTTAATATTAATGTTATGCGATTGTATGATATAAATGTTCCCCTGAAATTCACCCCCCAAAAATAGGTTGTAAATTCATTTAAAATTCTACAATATTAAAATTAAATAAATGGACGGAATTTTCTAGCATATTCTGTGTAAACGAAATTAAATTAGTATAATAGAGAAATTTTAGGTATCTCACGATATGACTAATTCCCGGTGAGGAAATAAAGCTATTTCCATTATAATTATATTAATATTTTTATAATTATATTAACATTTTATAATTAATTTGTTACAAATATGTCAGACACATATATTTCAGATGCATATAGGTATTGTGTAGAGCAGGACATACATATTTTAGCGTATTATTATGCAGTGCCGTGCTAATCGATTGCATTACAAATCAAATATTTGCGTACGCTCTGTTTGTTAATTTCCTGTTGATGTATCCTCGATAATTAGTTTAGTTAGTGATTAATTAGTTTCAAAAGCTAGGATTTAAATTTTATTTCAGCGAACAATAATTTGCAATATTTATCGCTTACCACAGATTAATCCTTAAATGGAAATAATGTATACATAATTATTTGATTAAAGAGATATGTAGTTCCCGAGAAAAAAATTTTACCTTTTTATTCTTTTAGATACATGATACAAAAATATATTTCTATTATTTTAATTTATCACTAAAACAATGTATAAATAAACGGATATATATTTTGTTTTTAATTCAAATAAATTATTACGAGTTATTATACAAGATTGATGCTACAAAAATTTGAGTTGAGCCGACTAGATTGCAAAATTTCGCAACCATGCTTATCCATCAATTACACGTGTTCATTAATTCACCTTATTAGACACTATTGTCAGAAATAAAGAAATCCTGTCCTGAGAGAAGGTTCAGTTGAAGATACGCATATGATACGTCTCTTTTTATCTCTCTCACGGAACAAAGTACATTTGTATCTTTCGCGGAAAAGTGCCACAAATTATTCTCAGGGCGCCGCGAAATTAACCAAGCTTCTCGTAGCTAACACAGTACCATATGAAAGACGCGGTAAAGCTTGGAAACGACGCGCAAAATAAATATCACGGCGCCGCCAGGGTAAGTCAACATCATAAACGTTATACGAGCTAGCGAGCAAAAATAATAGCGCGAAAACCGTAGGCGAAGAAAAGAGGAGAGGAGCGAAATAATCCAAAAGGAAAACCGTCGAGTCATTTTCCGCAAGCTTTACCGGGAATTATCGTTTACTTCTTCATCGCCCTCGCTACATCCTCTATTAAAAAAGAAGCACTATTATACAAATATTCCATGTCATTACGGCTAATCTAGTTGCTCCTTATCGGAATATCCGCAGTTTTATGCGAAACGAGCCACGTTTTTTTTTTTCGCTCGATGGTGTTGAGTCGCATATATGATTTTACATCGACATTACATTTTCATTTAATTTCCGGAAAACGCAAAATGCACGTAATTGAAAGAGAGAATTCATTAATGTTTCCCTCGCGTTTTTTTTAGACGATAATTGGCCGCAGAATTCAAGATAGAAATCTATTCATTTTTACGTGCCACGCATTTCGATATGAATTCTGATTCTTTTCCCACAAGTTTCTACTGTAAATAAACTTGTTTCGAATATTACGGACCGCCTAAAGGGGGCTCTGAAAGGGATTTTCTTAATGATTTGTACGACGCGGCGATTGTTCCTAATGACTTGCATAACGTGTCGCAAAGTTTCTAATTTTCGTCGACCACCCCTCTTTTATTCGCGTTTCGCGATAAGAATAATTAACTACTTTACGCGTATCGCATCCCGAGTAAGCTTATCGCGGTCGTGGAAATTATTTCTTATTTTCCGCAGCAGCGCCTTATTACGTTACGGTTTTATAAGCCTTTGATAAAGCTGTAGGGTACATATTTACAACCATGTGTGCATAATCGTTTAAAAAGTCTCGTTACTCGTTTAAATTTACTTGGACGGGTAATTCAATTCTATGCAATCCGCCTTAAAGTAGAACTCTTTCATTCGATAATGTCAAACTGTTGATATATGAGCACGATGGTAAATAACGAGAATAAATTACGAGAATATAATATTATTGGCTGTATAATTTAATCGCGAAATCGGGAAATGTATAAAACGTGATGTTGAAGCGAAATCCATTTACGTCTCTCGAATAATTTGCCGTTGTCGGAACTTGAAGAATTTGTTATCTGAAAATTGAGTTGTAACGATGTGGGATGTGTTATCCTGTCGCTGGAGTAATTATATATTATCCAAAGTGAGATGTATGTACTGTGTATGTTACTGGAGTATAAGGCAAATTTGCATCTCAAATAACGCGTGAAGCTCGTTTTGGGCGATCGATTAATCTTCGAGATCAAATTCAAAACAGAAAAAGAATTATATTTATATTAATTATGATTTTTTTCGTAGCTATATATAAAATTTAAAAGCATTTGAAAAAGAAATTTGTGTGTCTGTCATAAAATATATATCAGGATATTCATATCCATTAAAAATTGTGGCAAATAAATGGAAAATAGAATTTTATCACGAATCGTGGATCTGAAGCAAATTTTTAGACAAATGTTTGAATATTTTGAATTTTTTTCTAATGTACACATTAGAATTACTATCGAAAAATATCTATAACAATGCATAAAACTCGTTTTCAGCGAATGATAATTTTTGCGATCAAATTCGAGATAGAAAAGTATTGTATTTATATTAATTATAACTTTTCTGTTGTGTGCGCTATGAAATATAAAAAGCATTTGAAGAGAAAGTAAATATGTGTCTGTCGTAAAATACACATCAGGATATCATATCCATTAAAAATTGTGACAAATAAATTGAAAATATAACAATAAAATTTTATCGTGAATCATAAATTGTCTAAAGCGAATTTTTAAACAAATATTCGAATACTTTTTTTAAAACGCATACATTAGTCACTATCGAAGGATATTCGCATTACGCATATCGCGTAATTATCTCGTCGGATCCTTGACGGCGACGAGTGGAACGTTATCGTTGGTCGTTTGAATAATCGTCGCGAATATTCTAAGATAATATCCGGACAAGGTTAAATCCGGGCAATCTCTCGCCATTTTGAATCGTTAACGCGTATATACGCGAAAATCCAACAGTGTCCTTGTTTCCGCTGTTTGAACACGGCGTAACCTGCCCATAAATCAAGGCGTCGCGTCGACGTGAATGGTCGCGCTGGATGGAAGCGACCACGTCGCCTCTCTGTGAACCGGCGATACGAGGATACGATCCTGCACTCGATGCATGGATTCATCCCCGACGCGCCGGGGAAACCTCCCCGCGCATCTTCCCTGCGCGGCAAGGATCAGGGATTGTCGAGTAACTTGTTGCGGATGACGTTTGGGCGTTTCTTGTACCCGGTCGCTGATGGATCCAACGTCATGCTGCACCGGAGGAATAGCGGTTATTCGCGTTAATGATTCCCGCCTGTCTACATCTTATCTGTGAAAGGAACATAATGGGGAGAGCTGATGAGCCTCCTGTTATCCGGACACAATGAAACGCATATTATGAGCGTAAGCTGACGGATAGCAATGATATACCTGTTATCGATTATCAGGATTTGCAAAAATACACACATACAACACATACACATAGTCACACATACACGAGAGATATGATATGATACGAAAGATAAAAGTGTAAGAAGCTGTCGTTTTAAAAATTAAATTAAGTAAAATAGGGTATCTATTCCCTGGAAAAGCTGGAATTTTTAGCGATTCTGGGGGATTTCTTTAAAAAAAAAAAAGACTCTCTTTGACAATTTTGTTCTTATATTATAAACAGTTGGCAAATCAAGTAAATTATATATTTAAAATATATCATATACATATATGTTTTTTGTTTACAAATTCAATATCTTAACAAAATATTAAAGTGTTCCTATTGTAATATTGTATTGTTCTTTATTGTAATTTGTAGTGATAAAAAGTGGAAATTTTATGCAAGTAAGATATACTTATCTTGGAAAAGTTATTTAATTTTTTTTAAATTTAATTAAATTAAACATTTAATTAAACAAATTTATTATTTATTAGAAATTAAATAAATTTAGCACTTGAAAGTTAAATGACTCTGTTTTTCCTTCGTACGAATGAGAAACATTAGAAAACATATAATAAACAAACTTATTTTAGAAAGTTGCACCCAAAAATCTTTAAAATATTATGTGGGATTCTTGTTTCAATGAAAATATCTGAAAGAACAGAGAATTTTTTACAAGATTTGACATTCGGATTAAAGTTTAGACATCCCGATTAAAAAGTATTTTGTTTTAATTTGTCCAAATATATTCATTGCTTCGAAAGCTTCGCTTTAGCGAAGAGAGATGTATTTCGACGATATTATGTTATCAGCGTAAATATGCGTGCGTGGTTTCCGCGTGAATTAATCTCTCTCGATTAAAGAGCGATTGAACGACGTCTTATAAGTTAGCGGAACAAAATGGGCGGAATCAATTATAATTGATATTTTTATTTGTTGCTCATTTGTTGCTAAAAAGTTGCCAAAGAAAAAAATGTGTTGCTCTGTAATTTTTTTAAAAAAATCATGTTCCGCTAAAGGAAGATTAAGTTCGCGGAACAATATATATAACAACAAAATTATACATAATAATAATATAAAAATTTGTTGCTAATTTGTTGCTAATTTGTTGCTCTTAAAATATTCAATTTGTTGCTTGCAAAATAAATTTAAACAATAGCGGAAAACTTTTCACAGCGAGCAAAGTTACAAGAGTAAACTATCAGAAAAAAATTTGTTGCTCGTTTAAATTTGATATTGGAATATAGGTTGAATTTGTTGCTTTCGAAATATCCAAGTTCCGAATTAGTTGCTCGCGCAATAAGTTTAAATAATAACGAAAAACCTTTTACAGCGTGCAAAGTTTAAATTACATCGAAAACATATTGACTGAATTTTTACTTAATATAGTTGGCACAAGTATTCAAGGCCATATAAATCTTATTAATTGTTATTGTATCGTCATATACATATTCTTGTAAATTAATTTGTTATGAGAGGGTTTATTATCATTATTTAAACTTATTGCAACAAACTCGAAACTTGGATATTTCGAAAGCAACAAATTCAAACAATATCTCAATATCAAATTTAAGCGTGCAACAAATTTTTTTCTAGTAGTTTACTCTTGTAGCTTTGCACGCTCTGAAAGGTTTCTCATCATTATTTAAACTTAATGCGCGAGTAACAAATTCGGAACTTGGATATTTCGAAAGCAACAAATTCAACCTATATTCCAATATCAAATTTAAGCGAGCAACAAATTTTTTTCTGATAGTTTACTCTTGTAGCTTTGCACGCTGTGAAAGGTTTTTTTTATCATTATTTAAATTTATTTTGCAAGCAACTAATTCGGAACTTGAATATTTCGAAAGCAACAAATTCAAACTATATTCCAATACCAAATTTAAGCGAGCAACAAATTTTTTTTTAGTAGTTTACTCTTGTAGCTTTGCACGCTGTGAAAAGTTTTCCGCTATTGTTTAAATTTATTTTGCAAGCAACAAATTGAATATTTTAAGAGCAACAAATTAGCAACAAATTTTTATATTATTATTATGTATAATTTTGTTGTTATGTATTGTTCCGCTAACTTAATCTTCCTTTAGCGGAACATGATTTTTTAAAAATTTGTTGCTCTGTAATTTTTTTAAAAAATTACAGAGCAACAAATTTTTTTCTTTGGCAACTTTTTAGCAACAAATGAGCAACAAATAAAAATATCAATTATAATTGATTCCGCCCATTTTGTTCCGCTAACTTATAAGACGTGATTGACTTATAAGACGTGATTGAACGATTCGTTAAAACGCAGCGATGCGTGGATTCGTATCCAGGGAAGAGAATGTCGAACCGCACAAGCTCCACCGGCTTTGAAAAAACCGAATCCTGTGTATTTCGCGTATATTTCGCCAACGATCATTCACGCTAGTTCTGTTTCCGATAGTTAAACTTCCTCCCTGCCTCCCTCCCTCCCTCCCCCCCTCTCTCTCTCTCTCTCCCGCTGCCTGCTTTACGCACATGACGTAAATCACGGGGCGCAATCTCATAATTTACGAGGTAAATGACCTCTGCCCCGTCACTCGCTGGTCGGTGTAGGAGGATATATGGGGTGATTTGGAAAGAGTATCGCGAACTTGAAAGCTTTAGCGTAACAATCGTCTAAGTAAGACAGAACGCGCGTCTTTAGTAACTGCGTTTTGTCATGTGAAACTAATGTTTGAAATATGGACGATTTCTTGCATTATCTCGATAACAGATGTTCCTATGTTATCTTTTCTTCTCGCGATTTTTGATTGTTTTCTCTTCTCGCGAATAAGTCTGTAATCCTTCGTAATTTATGGCTATTTCGTAACAATTTGTTTGCGCCACATTTAAGTATTTATATACGGCACTTTTTCCATTTCACATTTCAATAGGATTATGTAGAATATGTTGGCAAGATTGGATTCGCGTTTTAGAAACACCCAGTATTATTAAATAAAAAAAGTTAGGGCAAAGTGTAAATGGCGCATAAAAACGTTTCCCGGTTCCACGCTCACCGAATAGAGCTACACGAGATGTGAAAATAGATTAATCTTTCGAGCTAATCGAGTTTCGACATTTTTGTCGGGGGAAAAACCGCGTTAGTTTTCGACAATGAATAGCGTCCCGCATAAACTGGGAACATCGTTATAAATGGTGAATTAACGATGTAAAAGCGGCGAGCTAAATTAATTTCGATGAAGTAATTAAATTCGAAATATACCTTTTTATTTGATCCGCCAAGTTTAATTAATTCACAGTCGAAATTAATTTTTTCCTCGGATTTTCAATGAAAGAGCCAACGTTGTGGACACTCGGCAGGATGATACGACGCGATAATTTGACAAGAGGCGGCATCGCGACCCATTTTCCACGCTGAAAATTCTTGGAAACGTGCTGGCGGTTGTTATGCTCGTTAAATGAATCGTCAACCAGCTGTCTCTATTTAATAGATAGCACGTGTTAAATGTACCGGTCGGAGAGAGAGAGTGAAATATTCAGCGCGAGAAAAATTGTGACATATTTATTTTTAAACTCCGAGGCGTCCGGGTTACCATAGAAAATCTCTCTTCTGCCCACGCTATAATTCCGCGCTTGAAAGGTGGAAGCAGACGTAAGTCGAGAAATCCGTACAATATCAAATTTTTTTCAACATTCTGTGTATTATTTCGTATATATGTTTACAATTAAAACTTTTCGTGCGAATTTATTTTCTTATTTTCTTATTTTTGATCCAAAGGAGAGAGTCTCGCAATCTCGCAGGCTTTTCTCTTTTGAAAGAAATATCTCGGTGATCCACAAATTAAAATGAAAAACGTGTATTTTAAATTGTCGATATAAATTTTAAATCATTAGTATTGAAAATGAAAATAAACTTTTACAAACTAATTTTAAGAGTAGAAGAATTAATAATAATAATAATAACAACATATATATAAATTTAAAATACAAATTTATGGGTAAACTTTAGTTTTTATATGTGAGCTTTACTTTAAATGAATTAATTCAAGTTTTAATTACCTCAAGATATTTTATGTTGAATATTAAAAAGTTAGAGGAGAAAATCTTCTACTAAAGTTTCGCTTAGAAAAACTTTATTTTAACTTCACTTCAATACTTGATTCTCTTTTTTAATATTTCGTAAAGATTCTATGGACGTTATTTTAAATAGTTTTTCTTATTTGTAGAAAAATATAATTTATTTATAAATAAAATTGTTTTGCTATTTTCTTTCGCAATATAGATTTATCATATTTTAAACGTTATTAATTTCTTTAAATATTACGTTTTCTTCTTTTTTAAACGTTATGTTTGCACAATTTCGGAGCTTGACTCGTTTCAAATAAACGAAGAGCTTGCTTTATATAATCTGCAAAGTTTGTATTTGTAGTATGATTGCAGCGGTGCAAAAATGTCAAAAATGTCAAAACCGATAATTTTGCATTTATTTCCTTTTCCTTTGAACGCATAACTTAATATTCGACTGACGCGATCACGATTGTTAATCTAGCCAGATAGATACGCATCGACTCTTAAAGAGAGCATTAGGGATATAGCACATGGAAGCAGTGAAGCAGACACGAAATGTAATAACCTGTAACTGCATTCGCGTTAATTAATTCAATTACGTGTACAAGATGCGCGTGCCGCGAATTGCGTATCGAAACCAGTTTGCACTGACGTAGTTTCCACTTCACTAATTTCCGTCCGAAAGTGTTCACACGAATGTAATGTTGTTTGTCCTTTATTTATGACAGTGGTGTTATTTTACGCAATGGAATTCCCACTCAAAAAATTAATTCGTCAAATATACCTCCTTGTGTGACAACGAATTGAATCTACACATAAGACAAATGTTTTTCAACTTTTTAACAATTTTTTTCATTTATAGATTTGTATATAAATATTTTGTTTCAATAAACTTGTTGGCTAAATTTGTGGTGCACTTATTTTTTTTTCTATTCAATAAAAGAAAATATTTTTTGGTAAAACGAATATATTGGTGAAGCTTCTTGTATTTACTATCAAATTGAAATTTTCTTTTTTGACATAGAAATAAAAATAACCGGCCTTAATCTGGATGAAAAAAAGCAATCAACATGAAAGCAATGATGTGTGAAAAGTCGCGCAAATCCTGTTTGTAATAGTTTACATAATTACATCGTCAAATCGAAAAGATAAATACATTCTCTTGGCGGCTGGTTGCAAATGGAAAATGGAATTTTATCGATTTATAATCGAGAATAATTTATAAAGCTGACATTTTTTCAATGAAAAATTAATTTGCTTATGTTTTTCGTCAAATTATTGTATTAGATTCGCGAATAATAAGCTCGTAAATGACCCGTACATGTGAAAAATATGCACGCTATTCTCTTCTATGTTTCACCCGATACTTTCATAGGTGATATTATCGGAGAATTATTTTTATTTTTAAAGCACTTTTAGCATTTTTGCCCGGTGTCGTAGAAAACGCCATGCACAAGGTTAACGTGGAAGATATCAAGGCGCAATATGAGTTTCAGATGCGAAATTTTCTTTCTCGCACGAGTAAGATAGACGACTTCGTATATATTCGCCGAAGCGAGTCTCTTAAACGTTAATGTTATGCAAACGCGAGGGAGAGGAGCAGGGAGGGGTTTTGCTTCGTTTCTCAGTCTTGCATCGCAGAGTGTCGGATTAAAGATAAGACGGAAGAAGTATCGCACTCGTTCGTTACCGTTACGATGATAATGAAATGAAAACATCAATGAGAGCTCCCGGAGGAAAGCGAGTCGCTCTTAATACAGGTGCTTGAATTACCTGAAGGAAACGAGGAGCTATACGTATATCACATATCGAACGACGTGTGTAATATGTTACGTATGAATAAGAAAAAATTACTACTTTTATTTTTCTGGTTAATTAAAATTGCTAGCCAAGTGACAGAAGGTTGATAGAATCTTTGACATTTCTGCATCTTTGAAAATGTCGAGACATTTTTTCGACATTTTATATTCGTCCAGTCAGCACCGCTTCATGTCGTCCTGCGAAAAAACTGATTTATCTACCTTGTCTCTCCGGAGACACGTGGAGAGAATAAATAAATGTCTGAATTAACTTGTGTCTCGTGAATTTTGCCAGTGTTGCGGAGCATTTTTGAATTTCACGACACAAAAGTATTTCACTTTCGGTGCATTTGGACGGGAAGGATATATGTACTTAATTGCATACGTGTACTTGCATAGCTGCAAAATAAAGAGATGCATATTGTTACAAATATTTCGAGTGTCCTTAAATATTTCAGTAAATATTTTACTGCCGCATGTTGCAGGATGTGCAAACAGAAGCACGTAGAGCATGATAAATTATATGCCTCTTCAAATTTTAACGTCAGATACAAATGTATGAATATTAACTCTTGTGAATGAATTATTTTTATGAGTGAGAAAGACATTATTGCGATTTCAAACTATAGTAGATCATTAAATGATAATGTGTTGGTTGTTGTAATATTAATTAGTTAATTAAATAATTAATTAATTATTGTAAATTAGGTTTGTCGCAAAATTTATTATTATAATTTATGTATTTTGATATAAAATATTTTATAATGAAAATTATAATAAAAATAAATGTACACATTTTTAATTAATTTTTGGAGAAATATTCTCTTTAGAGAATATTTTTAATTTAAATGATGCTTCATCCACGGATGCAGATGGAAATATTCGCATATTATTAAGAGAGTAATCCGAGACAAATGTATATCAAGATTTGAACAGATGTGCAAGTATTTTATACCCGCGACAGCGAAATATTTTGCGTACAAATTCGATTGACCTGATTAAAATTTCACCGTGAATTTTCGGTGATTCGTGCACAGATTTTCGCGATTGCGCACGTCAAGCTGTAATTCACTCTTCGTGTATGTTGTTTGCGTGGTTGTGCTCCTTTGTTTTAAGATATATATTTACTCGTGTGGCACGATCTTACGGGGCTAAATTAATGCCTCCATATATTGTGTCCTTCGCAGATTAGTATGCGCGCGAGGTAATTCGTAAAGCGGCTCATTCGAAACGTGACGTCTTCAATCTCGATCACGAGAGATGGAGATTTCGTGATATTTCACGAGCGGCGAACGAAAAATAATTATCTCGTGCAAACGAGAAATATAAAACTGGAAACACGAGAAACAAATGAGACGGCAGAAAAAGTTTGTAAAATTATATAAACGCTAAAATCCAGAATCTGGATCCGGAAAAATTTAGAAAATTCCTTCCCACAAAGGGCATCTTTATAATTTAAAACAGAGCTCGTTATTTACGACAAAATTACGAGAGCACATTTTACTCTCTAAATTTCTTAGAGTGAAATCTAACTCCAAACGAGTGAATATTCACTCCAAGTGATAGTGAAAATACTGCCACTCGTAATTAGTGAACATTCACTTTTCACAAAAGTGAACTGTTTAACTCTGAACGTAAAGTGAATGTGTCACTCGGTTTGAAGTGAATAATTCACTCAATCAGAGTGGAGTCATCACTTTCGTCAAGTTATTTTTCACTCAATTACAAGTGAACAGATTCACTCTTAGGAAGTGAGATTCTAAGCCGTCTTTTACTAATAATAAGATAACACGTTACGTATATGACGTGAAGCTTCGATTAGTTGAAATGAGAAGCAATCATTGCTTTTTACTTGAATTAATCGAAGCTGAACATCGCACACAGCATGTTATCTCATTGTCGGTGTAAAAGCCGATTAACCTCCTTTTTTCTTGTCACAGCTATATAAATATATTTAACGTTACACACACAAAAATATGTTTACATTTCGAAATATGTTAAAATAAAAAGATATATCCCTAAGAAGTTACTTTAATATGTCTTGTATACCAAGTACACGTGCGACGAGTTGGTAACGTCGCGAGACAACGATACGACAGTGTTGCTAATGGCGGACTCATGCGCGTTTCACATGCGCTTTATTCACTCTTCATGAGTGAAAATTTTCACTCTATATAGAGTGAAAATGCTACATAGAGTGAAAATATTCACTCTACAAAATAGAGTATACATATTTACTCTATTTTGCAGAGTGAATTTTTTACTCTACAACAAAAAGTGAGAAGAATTCACTCCTATGAGTGAAAAATCACTCTAACTAGAGTGACTTGACCAGTCACTCAATTTTTCGAGTGCATTTTCACTCTAAGAAATTTAGAGAGTACGATTGGTTAATTACGAGAAAATTACGAGAGAACATTTTACGACTGGTAATTCAATTCTCCGAGTAAAACAAGGGATTGTCACGTTCAGAGAGCGCGATTTCTCGGAAAAAAGTTGCATACAGGATTTCGCGAGCGACTCGAGTAAAGGGGTGAGACACGCGAAAAGGGACGACGCGGGACTTTCTAATTCTATTCAATTAACAATTTAGTTAGCGTATCGCACTAGTTTGTGAGATCCGATCGAATTTCTCGCGATTGACGTCAAGTTTTCGTTTTTACGGCACGAAAATTGGCACCATTTGCCACGTCGGGCTACAGGCTCGATCGTGGACAAAAAGTGAGATAATTAGATTCTATTCGGAGGATCATTCATCGCGTCACATTTCGCGGGAGGGAGGAGAAAATTCCGAATTACACCGCACCGAGATAGATATCGAAATTACGGCAAATCTCGTTTCTCAGATAATGCTCTCGTGATAATGCTGTTAGGTGTGGCAGCACTCTTGGCACGTTCTACAGCACTCATTATGTCGACCGAGAAGGAGAGAGAGAGAGAGGCAAATAAAGTCTTTGACCTTAAACTCGAATTCAAATGCGTGATGTAATGCTTGATCGTTAACCTGCTCTTGCACGATTCCAATATCCACCCATCGCACTCGCTTATTTGTTTCTCGCGTTCGAACACGCGAAACCAGAGAGATTGTTGGAGCTAGTCTGTTTTTATTGTGACTCGATCGACTCACATTCCGTGTCTTGGATCCTACCTCGTTCTATTTCTCGAATAAAAAGAACCGCGTGATTCTCTGCAATCTGCATTCTCTATAAAGTCTTCCTCCATATTTTATTCTATCAATAATATATTTTTCTAAATATTTTCACATGATTTCGCGTAACCCTGTTATTTCTAAATAATATACACTGATGATATCTATATAGAAATATTTATATTTAGATTCTGTAATTTTTAAAATAAAATTTTAACGAATATTAATGAATGATTTCGTAAGTAGCTTCAATGCTTTTTATTATTTTTCAGTATTCATTTTTCTCGCGTATAATCTTCAATATAATTTCTTTCAAGAGTGAAATTTTTTTACGTAAAAAATTGGTGTTCGATTCAGGTTAATGTTATTAGAATTTCCAATCTTTTTATAAATAATTTATAAAAGTTACATCTCTCTTTCTCTCTCTCTCTTCACGAATTTTTCGTGTGTCGAAAAGCGGCAAACGTTTCGTCAAATCTGGAACGTACTTGTATAACAGAGTCACGTCGTTTTTGACGTGACATATAATATTTGATTATTGGAAAACGTTTTTTTTTATGAGAGCCATCCATAAAACTAAGACTTTCGGGATCCGCCATTTTGTATGTAACGATCCGAGAGTCGGGAAGCATCCGTTCCAAGCAGTTTCTGGAATCGACGATTCCTTCAGAAAGTCTGATTCGAAGGTAAAATATCTCTGGCAAATTTCACGGATCGAAAGAAGCTCTCGCCGATTCTTCTCCCATTCTGTCGCGTCTATTGTGGATCATGTGAATTTTCGGATAAGTCGTCGTCGTGGTTCGAAACGATAATGATATCGGTCGAACCACATCCCGAGGAAGGTTGTCAGGTCCGGTTGGATCATCGCCAGATCGTTTCCTGGTCTCGCCGCGGATATTCCGCGCGATGCCCGGCAAATATTAGACAAAGGACAAGGAGATGTCATCCTTCCCGCACCAGCTGACCCTGCTGCCAATCTGATTTTCGTCGAATATATAGGGATGTAATGAACCACCCTCGTGATATTAATCCTCCAGGCTGCTATGTCGTGGCGAGCTCTACATAGTGCTTTGGGACTATTCTCCAAATACTCGAGAAGCATCTGATTATAGTTGGCGAATTAAATTTGCGGGGAATTTTAACGCAACTTCTCGAGCAATACGAATGAATTGTAATAATGAAGACGCCTTGTGTCTGTGAAGCTGGCACGACAATCTACGAATTATAAAAAAATACTAAGAGTTCTGATAGCACTTTTCATAGTTCTATAGTTCCTGATAAAAATTAAAAAGAGTTCCGCATTCCTTGTATTAAAAAATCGAAATCGAAAAAATGTCGTGCTAACTTCGCGAATCTAGCACGACACTCTTTCCTCTAAAGTACCAAAACGCGTTGAATATTATTATTTTTAGCAAGAGTTCCCGATAGTTCTGCTATAGTTCAGCCTATATATGCAGTTTTAGGTCGATATTCCAAAAATTAATAATTTTTTATGAATTTTTAATGTTCTTGACCAGCACGAGACTTAGTAAAAATGTGTCGTGCTGATGATTTTCTGTAATTTTAACGGCAGTTCTCGACAGTTATATAAAAGTTCTATCCTTTAGAAACATTTATACGTAGAGATCCGACCGTTTATTATTTCATAAATAATTTTTTACAATTATATTATTAATTGTTGGAATATCGACCTAAAATTGCATATATAGGCTGAATTATAGCAGAATTATCGAGAACTCTTGCTAAAAATAATCATGTTCAACGCATTTTAATACTTTAGAGGCAGAGTGTCGTGCTGGGTTATTGTAAAAAATTATTTAAAAAATAGTAATCGGTCGGACTCCGTGTAAAAATGTTTCTAAAAGGTAGAACTTATATAGAACTATCCAGAACTGTCGTTAAAACTACGGAAAATCATCAGCACGACACATTTTTACTAAGTGTCGTGCTGGTCAAGAACATTAAAAATTCAAAAAAAATTATTAATTTTTGGAATATCGACCTAAAACTGCATATATAGGTTGAACTATAGTAGAACTATCGAGAACTGTTATTAGGAATAATAATTTTCAACGCGGTTTAGTACTTTAGAGGGAGAATGCCGTGCTGGGCGAGAATCTTAAAAATTGCTTAAAAATTATTATTTTTTGGAATATCAACCTAAAATTGCATATATAGGCTGAACTATAGCAGAATTATCGAGAACTGTTGTCAAAAATAATTATTTTCAACGCGTTTCAGTACTTTAGAGGGAGAGTGTCGTGCTGGGTTATTGTAAAAAATTATTTTAAAAAATAGTAATCTGTCGGAACTCTGCGTAAAAATGTTTCTAAAAGAGAACTTATGTAGAACTGTCCAGAACTGCCGTTAAAACTACGGAAAATCATCAGCACGACACATTTTCACTAAGTGTCGTGCTGGTTAAGAACATTAAAAGTTCATAAAAAATTATTAATTTTTGGAATATTGACCTAAAACTGCATATATAGGCTGAACTTCAACAAAACTGTCGGGAACTCTTGATAAAAATAATAATATTCAACGTGTCTTAGTACTTTAGAGGGAGTGTCGTGCTGGGTTATTGTAAAAAATTATTTAAAAAATAGTAATCGGTCGGAACTCTGCGTAAAAATGTTTCTAAAAGATAGAACTTATATAGAACTGTCCAGAACTGCCGTTAAAACTACGGAAAACCATCAGCACGACACATTTTTACTAAGTGTCGTGCTGGTCAAGAACATTAAGAATTCATAAAAAATTATTAATTTTTGGAATATCGACCTAAAACTGCATATATAGGCTGAACTATAGCAGAACTATCGGGAACTCTTGCTAAAAATAATAATATTCAACGTGTCTCAGTACTTTAGAGGGAGAGTGTCGTGCTGGGTTATTGTAAAAAATTATTTAAAAAATAGTAATCGGTCGGAACTCTGCGTAAAAATGTTTCTAAAAGATAGAACTTATATAGAACTGTCCAGAACTGCCGTTAAAACTACGGAAAATCATCAGCACGACACATTTTTACTAAGTGTCGTGCTGGTCGAGGACATTAAAAATTCGTAAAAAATTATTAATTATTGAAATATCTATCAGAAATTGCATATATAGGCTGAAATATAGCAGAACTATCGGGAACTCTTGCTAAAAATAATAATATTCAACGCGTCTTAGTACTTTAGAGGGAGAGTGTCGTGCTGGATAATAATAAAAAATTGTTTAAAAAATATTAAACGGTCGGAACTCTGCGTAAAAACGTTTTCAAAGAATAGAACTTTTATAGAACTGTCGAGAACTATCGTTAAAACTACGAAACATCATCAGCACGACACATTTTTACTAAGTGTCGTGCTGGTCGAGGACATTAAAAATTCGTTAAAAATTATTAATTATTGAAATATCGGTCTGAAATTTGCCTATATAGGCTGAACTATAGCAGAACTATCGAGAACTGTTATTAGAAATAATAATTTTCAACGCGGTTTAGTACTTTAGAGGGAGAATGTCGTACTGGGCGAGAATCTTAAAAATTGTTTAAAAATTATTAATTTTTGAAATATCGATCTGAAATTGCATATATAGGCTGAACTTGAACAGAACTATCGGAAACTCTTGTTAAAAATAATAATATTCAACGTGTTTTGGTACTTTAGAGGAAAGAGTGTCGTGCTAGATTCGCGAAGTTAGCACGACATTTTTTCGATTTCGATTTTTTAATATAAGGAATGCGGAACTCTTTTTAATTTTTATCAGGAACTATAGAACTATGAAAAGTGCTATCAGAACTCTTAGTATTTTTTTATAATTCGTAGATTGTCGTGCCAGCTTCACAGACACTGCATATTGTTACAAATATTTCGAGTATCCTTAAATATTTCACTGCCTCATGTTGCAGGATGCGCAAACAGAAGCACGTAGAGCATGATAAATTAGTGCCTCTTCAAATTTTAACGTCAGATACAAATGTATGAATATTAACTCTTGTGAATGAATTATTTTTATGAGTGAGAAAGATATTATTGCGATTTCAAACTATAGTAGATCATTAAATGATGATGTGTTGGCTGTTGTAATATTAATTAATAAATTAATTAATGTAAATCATGTTTGTCGCAAAATTTATTATTATAATTTATGTATTTTGATATAAAATATTTTATAATGAAAATTATAATAAAAATAAATGTACACATTTTTAATTAATTTTTGGAGAAATTTTCTCTTTGGAGAATATTTTTAATTTAAATGATGCTTCATCCACTGATGCAGATGGGAATATTCGCATATTATTAAGAGAATTAATCCGAGACAAATGTGTATCAAGATTTGAACAGACGTGCAAGTATTTTATACTCGCGACAGCGAAATATTTTGCGTACAAATTCGATTGACCTGATTAAAATTTCACCGTGAATGTTCGGTGATTCGTGCACAGATTTTCGCGATTGCGCACGTCAAGCTGTAATCCGCTCTTCGTGTATATGTTGTTTGCGTGTTTGCGCTCCTTTGTTTTAAGATATATATTTACTCGTGTGGCACGATCTTACGGGGCTAAATTAATGGCTCCATATATTGTACCCTTTGCAGATTAACATACACGCGAGGTAATTCGTAAAGCGACTGGTTCGAAACGTGACGTCTTCAATCTCGGTCACGAAGAAAAAATATGTAATTTGCAATTAACAATTACATATTTTTTCTTAAAAATAACTATGTGTTTTCTTTACACCAATTGATTCCTCTCATTATTTTGTACATAAAAATATTAAGGTAAGATAATCGAAAAATGAATATTTTACAAGATATTTTACGGTTTATGTAAAATTAAGAAATGATTTCAAGCCTTATAACTCAAAAAGTACTTAAGGGAAAAATATTTTATTATCGATCACGCGAAACCAGAGAGATTGTTGGAGCTAGTCTGTTTTTATTGTGACTCGATCGACTCACATTCTGTGTCTTGGATCCTACCTCGTTCTATTTCTCGAATAAAAAGAACCGCGTGATTCTCTGCAATCTGAATTCTCTATAAAGTCTTCCTCCATATTTTATTCTATCAATAATATATTTTTCTAAATATTTTCACATGATTTCGCGTAACCCTGTTATTTCTAAATAATATACACTGATGATATCTATATAGAAATATTTATAGTTAGATTCTGTAATTTTTAAAATAAAATTTTAACGAATATTAATGAATGATTTCGTAAGTAGCTTCAATGCTTTTTATTATTTTTCAGTATTCATTTTTCTCGCGTATAATCTTCAATATAATTTCTTTCAAGAGTGAAATTTTTTACGTAAAAAATTGCTGTTCGATCCAGGTTAATGTTATTAGAATTTCCAATCTTTTTATAAATAATTTATAAAAGTTACATCTCTCTTTCTCTCTCTCTCTTCACGAATTTATCGTGTGTCGAAAAGCGACAAACGTTTCGTCAAAACTGGAGCATACTTAAAAGAGTCTATAAAAGAGTACTATAAAAGAGTCACGTCGTTTTTGACGTAACGTATAATATTTGATTATTGGAAAACTTTTTTTTCTTTTTGTATGAGAGCTATCCATAAAACTGAGGCTTTCGGGATCCGTCATTTTGTATGGAACGACCCGAGAGTCGGGAAGCATGCATTGCAAGCAATTTCTGGAATCCAATTGACGATTCCTACAGAAAGTCTGATTCGAAGGTAGAATATCTCGAGCAAATTTCATGGATCGAAAGAAGCTCTCGCTGATTCTTCCCCCACCCTGTCGCATCTAGTGTGGATCATGTGAATTTTCGGATAAGTCGTCGTGGCTCGAAACGATAATGATATCGGTCGAACCACATCCCGAGGAAGGTCGTCAGGTCCGGTTGGATCATCGCCAGATCGTTTCCTGGTCTCGCCGACCACGGAAATTACGCGCGATGCCCGGCAAATATTAAACAAAGGACGAGGAGACGTCATCCTTTCCGCACCAGCTGACCCTGCTGCCAATCTGATTTTCGTCGAATATATAGGGATGTAATGAACCACCCTCGTGATATTAATCCTCCAGGGTGCTATGTCGTGGCGTGCTTTACAAAGTGCTTTGGGACTATTCTCCAAATACTCGAGAAGCAGTATCTGATTATAGTTGGCGAACTAGTTTGCAGGGAATTTTAACGCAACTTCTCGAGTAATATGAATGAATTGTTATAATGAGGACGCCTTGATAAAGATTGAAACAAGGTAATTAAACAGGAATTGAGTAATTGGTCCATCTTAATCATTTATAATATCAAAAAAGAAATATTGCAAAAATATTATAAATATAGTATTATATAAATATAGTATGATGTAAATATTTTTAAATTAAATAGTTTTAATATTGAATTTAAAATACTATATTTATCATATATTTTAATATTATATTTCATTTTTAATATTAAATTTATATGATATATTATTTATGAATTTATATAAAAATACATTATAATATTTATAATAATATAAGAAACATTATAATATTATAATTATTATGAAACTTAAAAATATGCGTTATATACGAACTTTTTCATTTAGCATAAAAAATATTTATTGCAATGTGTGCGCCTCTAAATTTTTTTTAAATATACTCTGAAATATAAAAGTTTTATATAAAAGTTTTTCGAATCATACATCATTGATATTGCTCGGCGGTTCAACTTGAAGTAGAGTTTACGAGCGACATATTAAAACTCGACGTTCCGACATGATGATATTTAATATTAAATACATTATAAAGTCGCAGTGGGGGAAACTTCCGCTAAGAATACTAAAATTATCAAGATCCTCTCTGTCGTCATCGTTTAACAGCAAAGTAGACCGCTACACCAAAGGCTATCGACGAGTAAACCGCAGTAGGCAGGATTCGGCAAGAGATTATCTCTCTCTGTCTCCTCTTTCTCTCTCTATCTCTATCTCTCTCACCTAGATATCTGCGCGTCTGTGTATTAGTGCTCGTGTACTTTACGATTTCACTTCCTCTCCCATAACAGACACGAGTACACGACGGCGAGATTACAGAGACGTTTGCGGGGCAATTTGCGGTACAATGATTGCGAGCCTCCGTAGCTGCAAACGAGACGACACCCGCACTCGGGGTGCCGCCCCAAGTTGAGCGTGTCGACTGAAAGAGGTACTTATTGTTACTCAAAATAACTGTCTCTTCAGATACGAGAGTGTCGCATCAACCCTCCCTTTCATTCTCGAATCTCTCGAAACAGTTGTACAGAAAAATTAAAAAAAAATTTCAATTCTCAGGGATTTATTTTTTACGAAACTTTAAGATTCAGGGAATTTAAGAAAAAATAATTTCTCGGTGATTCTTATCGATGTACTCGCAGAGCATCATGTTGGTATAAAGTTCGATCGTTTACCTTCGTAACACGTTGTATAATTATTACCACGGTTAATAAGTCTTCTTCTCCTTCAAATTACCTTAATGAGAACGAGAGAGAAAGAGGGAGGAAGAGGAGGAGCCTTTCCGCTTTCTGTCTGCAAAAGGCAAGTGCGCGGCTTTCTCGAATAACCTGCGAGCATTAAACGTAATTACTATTACGAGCCGCTACAAAATACCCGACCATGCTGGGGCGGCAGAAGGGAGGAAGAGCAGAGGGAGGGGAGGGGGATGCTAGTGCCACCGGAAAGGCTGCGGTTTTCTGTCCGGGACAGTTTTGTCGCGCGCGCGTTTCGCGATTTTTGCGGCGCGCCGCGTGCCAGCTTTGTCCCGACAAGAGACGGTCCTGCTAACGATAGTTAACGAGCTCGAATGAACGAGCTATCCTGCGCTATGCACGCGAGAGACATCTTCCTCCCCCCTTCTTCTCCCCATTCCACCCTTCTTTCTCTCCCCTTTCGCTAAATTCACCTGTCAACAACGCACGGTTTACGTTCGCGTTACGATGACGCGCGTCCCGCAAATTTTATCCGGCACCGCCGGAAATAATCCGCGTAATCGAGCGACACGCAAGGTTTTTCAACGTGTGATTTCTCGCGAAGAAAGAAATAAAAAGTCGGTCGATAATTTATTCCTTGGAATTTTACATCCAGCTGTTCATAGTGAAAGAAATTATTTTTTCATTTTAATTTTTATCGGATTTGAAATGTGAATAGACACCACTTATAAGAGTATCTGTTGTTTGAAAAGATCTAGAATTCTCAATTTTTTTTCAAGATTGAATAGACGTTTTTGTTACAACATCATTTCTGTTCATAGAGAGCGTCAGAGCGCGCGCATCGAACGAACGGCCGGTTTTTCCAACCGGTAGCGCCACGCGGCGCCACCCGCGTGGCGCCACTATCATATCCTACAGGAGGAAGGGCGCCCTTCCTTTCTCTTTTGTTTTAACCTTTGCTGGGCGCACCCTCTTCTTCTCGACGTGTCGGCCGTGAATGATCACGGTTATCTTGGGCGCTTCTCTTTAGTGTTTTGTCGCCGTAAATAGTTACGGTTCTCGTAAGTATTTATCTCATCTCTGCATTGTGGCCGTGTGTAATCACGGTTCTCGAAAGAACTATCACAAAGATCCCTCACAGGAGAATCTAACAAAGATCGATCATACGAGATCGTAACCAAGACGTTCAGCGATCCGGCCATCTTGGCTTTACACAAAGGAACGGACTATGCTAGATGCACAATATCAAACGATTGTATAGATCACAGGGGTGATACACAACAAGGTTGGATGACATATTTAGCATTTACTTGTTTGTAAAACGAGAACGTAAGGTAACATCCGTGGACAAGACATTTGGAATACTGATCCTTAATTATATTCACTTTTCTCTTTTCTTAGTATCGTAGAAGACAAAGACGTAAATTAATATTTACAGCAATATCTCTAATAATAATTTTATTTGTTAAGTGTTTAGTTTTAGATTTGTTAATTAAGTGAAATTCATCATTTTACAGTCTATTTATTTAAGCTTTATTATGAATATTTTTACTAGTTTATACTTAGTATTATCTTTGTTCATTATCTTTATATTATTTTATAAATCTCACAATTACTAAATCCAAGAATTAGAAAGTTTAGTTTCATGTATTACTTTGATCTCACTGCATATTTGATTTGTCTGAATAAATTTTATACTATTTTCTGGTTGATGTTACAGTTATAATCTCATATTATATTTTTTTTTATAATCTACTCAACAAACAAGGTTGAACAATCATAACTCTTTATCCAGTTACCATTGCGGCAACAGTTTTGCTTAATAAACTAGAATAAAACAACAAAACTGTATCATATATTTTACAGATATAAATTATAAGATTTTGCGTGAGAAAAGTATAGTTTATTTTCACACACAGATGTAAGATATACATTTCACAAAGTGTACATCTTATGCGTCCTGGAGGGAAGATGTATATGTTACAGATATGTGCAAATTACGACTTTGTTACGTTAATTACGTAATGGCACGCCGCTCATTTCCATTCATATTTTTTTACGATTCTCGTTCACGCTGCGTGTGTTCCTACCAGAGTTTTCTCGATATTATACGATGAAGGATCGCCTCGTGTCGCCAGTTTCTTTAGCGTCACAGTAAAGCTGGATTTTTTCTCACCGACAACGGAAGCTCGTTTTGCAGAGAGACGCACAAGACGTGAGACAGCGAAGAGTATTCTTCGTAAGACGGAGTTGAGGAAGTCGAGGACGGACACAGAGAAAAAGTATCGTCGAGAAAATAGAAATAAAAAATAGAGAGAGAGAGAGGGAGGGAGGGAGGGAGGGAGATGGAGGGGGAGGGAAAGGGGAGAGGCGAGAGAGGGAGGGGCGGGGGGAGGGTGGGAGGGAGGGAGGGAGAGGGTGGGTGGGAGGTAGATTGAGGGGGAGGGAAAGGGGGAGAGGTTAGAGAGTGAGGGGGAGAGAGAGAAAGAGAGGGGAATGGAGGGGGGGGAGGGAGGGAGGGAGGAGAGAGAGAGAGAGAGAGAGAGAGAGAGAGAGAGAGAGAGAGAGAGAGAGAGAGAGGGAGAGGGAGAGGGAGAGACTAGAGAAATGCAGCAACACCTTGTTATTGCGCGAGGAAGCGAAATCATCAGAGAAGGAAGAGTGGTATTGGACGAAGGGAATTGGAAGAAAGGAATTGCGCGAATTGGAGATCGATCCTGTCGTTATTATCTTACGCGAACGTGTAACGATTGCGCTCTGCTGCACGTGAGAAATCGCATCATGGAGGAAATTCCATCCGCCGGAATTTCATCTTCGTTGAGAGAACAAGTCAATAGGGTCGGACAACGACAAAGTTGAGCGGGGGAAAACGGATTCGAAAAAATTATCTGGATTGTTTTGTCATTTCGAACTTCGATTTGTTGTTTTATGAGCAGAATCGCTTTTCCAACTTCGCTAAATTTTATTTCTTTTAGGAAAAATGAGAGAGAAAGTAAAGGAGGACTTGGAAAATTGATGATTCGCTCGCGAGTTCGTGGATCTGATATCTGCTAAATTACACAAGTGTGTTAACGCGTTTAACTACGTAAAGTTACATTAATTTTGAGCTTCAAGTCGTTTGTAACTCTAATGTTTGTGGAATTGAGGATCTTTAAGAAATAGGAGCGCGACATATTTCTTTTTCGAAAAGAAAAGGAAAGCATTCTTGTATGAAAAAAAATTTAAATAACGAAAATAATAAATAAATTCTCTGTCGTATGAGTCGAAAATATACAGAGAAACATCATCTCGAATTTTTCAGTAAACATTTGATGTACATTCGATATAAAGTTCCCTCCTCGAAAGATCGACGCGACGTTTTGTGAAGAAAGTCGAGACGAAAGTCTGGGTGGAATTCGATCTCGCGAGTCGAGAAATGGCTAAAGTGGCTAATAACAGATGCATCATAAAGAAGCTGGATATCAACTATCATTGATCTATGACCTTTGGTCTTTTGTGGGCTAGATTTTTAACGAAATCCATTTCCATTTCTCGATATTTATTTATAGGATTGGGTAAAAATATTTACGGTATCTAATTCCAACTGTATATTTTTTAAAAGAGGCTCCAAATTTCACGAAGTTCATTTGTAACGATATACCGTGTGCTCCATTTTCACCGCGTTATTTTTCGAGCGATCGATTTCCTTGGAGCCGATTTTTACTCCGGGGAAAATATTAAACGCGAGAAAAGAAATTTTAGATTTTTCCAATTTTTAATTTACACGACCAATATTTTCCTCCATAAGAGAAACCCACTACGCGTATCGCTCGAAGGATAACACGATAAGCTGTACACTCCGTACAATCTCGGTGCATTTATACCACGTCGGGTTACATCGGTTACTCAAGGATGCTACGGAGACTGTCATTAGATTAATTAAACTCGCTCGGCGATGGTCGTCGGTTTGTGAGGAGGTGCGACGATCGTTACATCGGGAACAGGAATAGTATTCTGTCGGTCGGACCGGCGATATAATGAGGTTAATTAGTTGGACGAACGGAGGTGGAGAGGAAACTCCGATCCCGAAATCGTTCCATTAACGTCGTCAGCTGCGTGCGCCATTACTGTCCTACGGTCGTCGCATAACTCGAATTCTCCGGTTGTCCTATTCCCGCGTCCTTCGCAGAGTCATATCGCTGATTCGCCGATTAGCTTACTCTGTTGTCAAAATGTCCGATCGATTCACCGGCGAAACATCCGAGACGGCACGCCGTGCATTCGGCTGTTTCGTACCTTCGGATCCTTACATCAGTCAAACATTTATGCATATCTTTTTATGTATACATTTTTTATTCTATGATTTCTTGATTTATTTTCCGCCGAGAATAATTGTCGATATTTTGGCAGTTATCTTTTGTAATTTTTCTTCATATAAGCGAAACACAAAGTATATCAAAACGCAAAATTAAAAATAAATATTAATACATACACACAAGACGAATCGATATTAAAATACAAAACGAAAAATTTCTTTTCCAATACATTTTTCATGATTAAAATGAAGCAAACATTAAGAATCGCGAATTAAAGTAAATTGTTGTATCACAGGTGACCAACTAAAACGTTGTTGATCAACCGTGATTAAGCGTACTTGTGCCCTTAAGATTAAACGACCCTGTGGAGGCTGTAAATCCAGCGGGAAAGCTGGAGGGTGAATGTTTTACAATTACGACTATCGCGAAATTCTGCACACAAACACCCACACACACATACACACTATATCTCGACACAACTCTGCGCGATAATTTCGAGTTGTCAAATACCGCCAACGTACGTGTGTGTGAAGCTAGCGTATCATTTTGTGGAAAATCATAAATAATTAAGAGTTCTGGCTTTATTTACAATAGAGAGTTCTAGAGTTCTTGATAGTTTAAACAAATAGTTCTAGTGATTAAAGCAAAGAAAATGCCTTAGGACAAACTGATATGCCAACTTTACGCAGCATATCACTTTGTCCTATGATATTTTCCTTATCAATAATTGTTCAAATTTAAAAGATTTATAGTTCTACATGAGTTTTAAGAAGAGTTCTGCCTTTTAAGTTAAAAAAATATTAAATAAAACATAATGAAGAAACCTCGTATCTATAGATATATACAGATGATATGCTGGCCGTATTTCGATAGTTCTGTTTATTCTAAAACAGTTATCGTATAGTTCTGGGTATATTAATGATTTTTCCAAAGAGTTCTAGTTATGAAAATAATTAGAAAATTTTTTAAACGACATTTTTACTCAAAAAAACGATCATCTCTAAGTATAGAGGTGATATGCTGGTCGTAATTCGACAGTTCTGTTTATTCTAAAACAGTTCTCGTATAGTTCTGAGCATATTAATGACTTTTCCAAAGAGTTCCAGTTATGAAAATAATTAGAAAATTTTTTAAACAATTTTTGTACTTGAAAAACGAGCATCTTTGAGTATAGGGATGATATGCTGGCCGTAATTCGACAGTTCTGTTTATTCTAAAACAGTTCTCGCATAGTTCTGGGCATGTTAATTGCCTTTCCAAAGAGTTCTAGTGATAAAAATAATTAGAAAATTTTTTAAACAATTTTTTTATCCAAAAAACGAGCATCTTCGAGTATAGAGATGATATGCTGGCCGTAATTCAACAGTTCTGTTTATTCTAAAACAGTTCTCGTATAGTTCTGAGCATGTTCATTGCCTTTCCAAAGAGTTCTAGTGATAAAAATAATTAAACAATTTTTTAAACAATTTTTTTACCCAAAAAACGAGCCGTAGTTCTGTTTATTTAAAACAGTTCTGGCATAATTTTGAGCATGTAGAGTGCCATTCCCGAATAGTTATGATGATAAAAGGTTACAATTTTTTAAATAAATTTTTTTCTTTTTTTAAGCAGTTTCCATTTTCAAAACTACAACTGTTTGGAAAAGTCATTAATATGCTCAGAACTATACGATAACTGTTTTAAAATAAACAGAACTGTCGAATTACGGCCAGCATATCATTTTTATACACAAAGATGCTCGTTTTTCAAGTACAAAAATTGTTAAAAAAATTTTCTAATTATTTTCATATCTAGAACTCTTTGAAAAAATCATTAATATGCTCAGAACTATGCAAGAACTGTTTTAGAATAAACAGAACTGTCGAATTACGTACAGCATATCATTTCTATACTCAAAGATGTTCGTTTTTCAAGTACAAAAATTGTTTAAAAAATTTTCTAATTATTTTCATAACTGGAATTCTTTGGAAAGGCAATGAACATGCCCAGAACTATACGAGAACTGTTTTAGAATAAACAGAACTGTCGAATTACCACCAGCATATCATCTGTATATATCTATAGATAAGAGGTTTCTTGATTATGTTTTATTTAATATTTTTTTAACTTAAAGGGCAGAACTCTTCTTAGAACTCATGTAGAACTATAAATCTTTTAAATTTGAACAATTATTGATAAGGAAAATATCATAGGACAAAGTGATATGCTGCGTGAAGTTGGCATATTAGTTTGTCCTAAGGCATTTTCTTTGCTTTAATCACTAGAACTATTTGTTTAAACCACCAAGAACTCTAGAACTATTGTAAATAAAGCCAGAACTCTTAATTATTTATGATTTTCCACAAAATGATACGCTAACTTCACACACACCCAACGTACGTGACGTCGCTTGTATGCGATATAGTATCGCGTAGCTCTTTCTCCTTTTAATTGCTCTCTTTTCGTTCGAAAATATTTCATGTAGAACGTGGCTCGAGAGCGTCGGTTTGCCGGAAAAAATGACATCGCCAGAGCGTTACCGCACCCTTTTCCGCCGCGATAAAAAAAGAATACACACACACACACGTGTATGCAGGGCGTGCCAATTCGCGCTCGTTATAATTTTTCTTTTTCCCTCCACTTTTTCACCAACTACGCGTTCTTCCTTGGTCGTTTCGTGTCGGCGAGAAATTTCGAAACATTTCACTTAAAAGTGGCATCCAGCCAGTGTGTTGTAGCCGCGGAAAATATCCTTTTCATTTTTTTCCCATCACGAGCCGTCTACGAACTTATCCTGCATGACGGCGGGACAAGTCAAGGCGGAAATTAGAAATCGATTTCCTCGCGAGCCTTATTAAAATCCTATGAAATTGCGTTTGTCGTCGATAGTTTACGTAAAAAGCGCGTAAAACTATATTCGAGAGAAAATTGCTCGAGCAAAATAAATATCAGCGCTTCGACGAGCGCATTAAAATAAATATGAAATTGATCGGGTAAATTGCATAATATGTAATTTAATATTGAGAGATATTTTACATACCTCTCGTAATAGTTGACCTGAAAAGTTTTATATACTCATATTTAGTGATTAAAATATATTTTAATATTTGCGGAGAAGGTAGAAAATATATATATTTTTTCATAAAATTTTTATATCACTTATTTATATTTAGCACAATATTTTTTTAATATTATATATATGTAGATATTTAATTCTGATAAACTGTAAGTTGAAAAAAATTTTTTATATATTGTACGTATTCTCTTTGCGCTAGATTACAATAGTAACAATTATTAGTACATCAAAATGCAACTGCGTCAAAATAGAATTCACTGTCGCATCGATGTGTAACATTGATTTTTTTATTTGAACATGACTGCGTCTTTTCTCCATTTTGATGTAATATTTTTTTTTCTCAACGCTGGTGTAATATATTTTTATCAGCTGCAAAATGGCTAAAGACTCCGTTTCATCCGGTTTACCATATAAATTTAATTCACCGCGCAGTAACTGTCGGGATGCCTTCCTATGGAGCCTTATTATCGCGTTAATTACCGGCCTACGCGAATATAAATGCACGCTCGTGATAATCCTATCAGCGTGCGTGAAACATCGTAGACACCGGTTACTATTATTAAGCGCTTAAGGAAACGTCGGTAATAGTCTGTAAATGTCGGATAACGCGGGATAATTTCGAATTGTCGCGTTAAACTTAATTTACACGTGTCGGCGTAGATCGATGAGACTTTCTTTGATGAGTAAATTGAAGCTTATACACCATAATATTTTCATAGTAAAATTATATAATTTTCACGCTGGTAAAGTAAACGACAGCACAAGATTAAAATTCGTGAGGAAAACAATGGATCTAATCTTCCTCGATAAACGACACATTGATCTCTCTATAATGATGGAAATAAAAAATTTGAGTTTTTTAATTAACTTTTAACATATTAATTATGATAAAGAATTTTTTCGTCGTCCTAATAAATTTTATCGATATTATATTCAATCTGTGAAATCAAGTATCATATGCATTTATGAGTTAATCTATAAACAATGTGAAAAATTTTAGATTGAGATCTAAAACGCGAGCACGTGTCACATTCGATTTATATCAATGCTCGATCATTTTGTAGATTGCAAGATCGTTGAAGTACATTGACTTTAAATTGCTCGTTATCGCACATAATCGTTTCTTAATCTTGTTCAATCCTCATCGATTAGAGCGAGGATATTGCACGAAGACATCTATAAGAATTCTTATAACAATTTATCTTTGTTAAATAACAATTAGGGGATTATTTATTTATTAATACGTTAAATCTTGTGTTATTATTATCTTACATAAAATGTATATCAATTGTAATCGCAGTTATACAAAGAATAATTTAAAATTGTAGGATAATTAGCGCCATTTTTTCCACTTTTCTTACGTCCTAAAATTTTGCTGTAACTGAAAAAAAATTGCAAAAATTCTACAACGAAGCTAAGAAGTACACTCTTGTAGAAAAAAAATCATATAACTTTAATGTGAGATGCGATGAACACTCGATTATCGGAAAACGTTTAACTTTAAGAGCGTTCTACAAAACTGTGAGACTTTCGATATACAACGATTCTCGGTAGATGGAATTTCAGCGAAAGAAGGAAGGAACGAGGGACACAGATCCTTTCGGAATTGGACTCTTTTGACATCGAGCGATGCAATTGAATTTTCTTATCGCTTGGCTCGCGGTGCATTGGCTTTTAGCGAATAACGGGCGCTATTTTGGGCCACGAGAATAGTTTTGCGGAAGTCTGAGGTTCGAAGGAAGCAAGGGGGGAAAAGAACAGCGTCTTCAACAACTCCACGCGCGCGCGTACCCGAGAAAGAGCGAGAAAGAGAGAGGAAGTGGGGATTTAAGCCAAATTGCTTTTTGTCTGGCCACCTTTTCGAATGTCGCCAACCGGATAGAGAAGTTTTAGCCGCGTAACGAGATTGCAGCTACGTGTGTACAGAATACGAACGATACGTACAGTTATGCTCCATCCTTTGAAGGAAGCTTGCCGGATGTCGTAGCAGTTAGGATACTCTCTCGTGCCGGCGCGAGATTCACCGGAAGTGCGCACATGCGCCCCAAATGAGACGCATGACGAACGCGAGTAGACGCTCGCCGAAAATACAGCGCGCGAAGGAAATGCGAACACGCTGCTGGTGGCTTTGCTAGTTTAACGCAAGGTTTTCTCTCGGGGGATGCGATTTATTAAAGACTGCGCAGGAAAATGTACGCTAATTTCACGGTATTTTAATATTTTTTTAAAAATACGAGAATACTTTTTTACCAATTTAAACAATTTGATTTAATTTAAAAAATTCGTACGATTAAAAAATGGATTTATTGTTTGAAAGAGTTAACATGTATTTGTTAAACATTAAACAATTATAAGTTGAAACATGTTTTTAAAATCTAAAATATATCTGCCTATTAGTTACGGTTGAAGAAATTTCCTCTAAAATGCTTTGCGCGCAATAAATTAATTTAATAATAATAATGGCATATATATGTGAATATCGCAATTATTTCTACCATTTGTTTAAATTATTTATAAATGATAAATTTTGACTTGCATAACAGGTTTGGTAATAGCAAGGTAATAATATAAAAATATTTTGTTTCCTAAAAAATTATAAAAATGTTATATAACGAAGAAAAGAAATGTTTAAAAAAAATTTGACATTAATATTAATTTTTGACGCTCAGCATTTAATCGTTAAAGGACGAGATATAAAGAAATTAATCAATGGTGAATCTAGATCTAATTTACATGATAGCATTTTGGACGCCCCAATTGCAAGTCACGTCGCGTCTAAATGGCAATCTACGAAACACTTCTTATCATGGTAGAAAGACGCGACACGCTCGCGTCATAGACACACACACACACACACATACACGCTAACGTTATTCTTACAGTTGCAGTAAATTACATAGCGCGAGCATTCGCGGAATTCGGCGGGATGCCATCGTTCGTGTTCGTCTGTGCCTGCAACTATGAAGGGAATAAAGTGCCGGACGTAATAACGTTTCAACGTAGTACGGCATACTTCCCCGTTGCTTCCTCTCTTCTTCACCCCCCCCCCCGCCCGCCCCTATGCAATTCGCCCGTAAAAAGTCGACAAACGGAACTACGGACCAAATATCTGCAACACAAAAATGTGACGGAGGACGAGAGGAGAGAGTGACGTTAAACGGTGCGCCGGAAAATTTTTACATACATATATGTATATGTATATAGGCAATGTTTTCGATCTCGTTTGCGTGAAATTTCGTCATGCAAGTTCGAGAAATTTTCTGTGAAAAATAAACTTAGTGTCTCTAATCTGTATTTTTTTTAAAAATAACGAATGGGAACGCGGACCCTTTTTTCTCTCCGTTGATCATATTTCTGTATCCGCCGATGCGATACGCACCGCAAGAAATTAATTCGACAGCAAAAATCTGGAATTTTTCTTTTAAATAAAAACAAGCGCATGATATTTTTAAATTGAATATTTTCGCGTATTTGCACTCTACTCGCATTAACAGTTATTATTAATAATACCATATTCCGTGTCACGAATTAATTTTCATCGATACTTGGAAATACCACACACACATGGATAATATTCTGATAATTTAATCAATTGAATGCGGAGAATATTGAAATTCATTTGTAATTCAGATGAATACACCGTCTCATCATCGCTTTGCGTAAATGCGAAAAATTATTAATTTTATAAAGCTAAACGCGTAATTAAGTTGTTTTTCATAATTTTTACCCTCTTTTTTTCAACGAAAGCGAAATGTTTCTTTCGAAAAAAGGTTAAAGTATCTCTCTCGCCCCATTATATCTTACCCGAACCCTCGAAACTCATTTTCGCGTCCTCTGATCCATTATTGCCGTTCGACGTGAGGCGAATTATGTTTAAATACAATGTGTCGCTCTTGGAGGAGGGTAATGCTAACGCAGCCAATAACGAGGCGGGACGATAACAAAGCGAGACGAGCGTGTCGATATTTCGGAGCAGCGTTCCAGTGTATACGTCAATGTACACTTGCCTATACGATATATTGATAGATTGATATCCTTGCGCGCGACCCCAAATATCCGACGAAGCTCGAGCAAGGTCGTCGCACGCGGGTTTGATATCCGTATATTTTGTGCACTATCGCGTGTGTGCTCCATTTCATTCGTTTCCCGAACAGGCCGTGCTGTCTCTGATCGATGAGAGGCGTGTCATGCCCCCGCGCTTTGCATCTTCATTCGCAGTCTTGCTCCAGATACGAGCAGCAGTTGCATACACGATCATCCCTTTCACTCCCTCATATTGTTGTCTCTGTCTTCGTTTCTTCTCTCGTACCATTTCGTAATCTTTCAAGAATGTATGCACATTTATGTATCGTATATGTACTATTATATATTATACAGGGTTTTCGAAAAGTCCGGAAACGGTCGAATATCTAAAAAATAAAGCATTTTAGAGAAAAATTTCAAATAAAAGTTGTTTGGTTTAAAGAGAGCTATAAAATGGTGGCAATGGTTTGACCTTGAATAGTCGCTGGAAGGTCACATGAAGGTCACCTTGAATTTTTCAAATGGAACACCCTATATATTTTTGCACATTCTTGTTGCTCATCTCGAGAGCTTTCCAAAACACTATAATTAAGTTAGTTTTCATTAAGTACTTTCCGAGTGTTGAGGCTTGAAATCATTTCTTAATTTTACATAAACCGTAAAATATCTTGTAAAATATTCATTTTTCGATTATCTTACCTTAATACTTTTACGTACAAAATAATGAGAGGAATCAATTGGTGTAAAGAAAACATATAGTTGTTTCGAAGAAAAAATATGTAATTGTTAATTGCAATTGATTCCTCTCATTATTTTGTACATAAAAGTATTAAGGTAAGATAATCGAAAAATGAATATTTTACAAGATATTTTACGGTTTATGTAAAATTAAGAAATTATTTCAAGCATCATAACTCAAAAAGTACTTAACGGAAAGGTACTTAATTATAGTGTTTTGGAAAGCTCTCGAAATAAGCTACAAGAATGTACAAAAATATATAGGGTATTCCATTTAAAAAAATTGAAGTGACCTTCACGTGACCTTCAAATGACTCTTCAAGGTCAAACCAATGATACCATCTTATGGCCCCCTCGAAACCATACAACTTTTGTCTAAAACATTTTTCTCTATCTTGCTTATTTTTCGAGTTATTTGGCTGCCTAAGTTAAAATGGGTCACCCTGTATATTATAATTATATATTATTAATAATATATAATTAAAACATTATTTTATATAGAATATTAGCAATAATTTTAATATTAAAAATATTATTAATAATAATAATATTAATAATAATACTAATAGATTTTCGTGTAAGTATAAGAAGAGTTTTACGAGGGAAAAAAATATCATAAAACAAACTTTTTCGCGCAACGTAACGTTTCGACCTACCTGGTTGCTTGAACTTTGGTAATCGGAAGAAGTGCATTGATCGGAGGAACAACTGGGGGAGGATATTTTTCAATTCTGCTCGCGCGTAACAATTGTGATAGTCTTTATCGCAGTGCTAAAGTTTGCGAAATTTCGATCGGGAGATCGCGATACGCGAAAATGGAATATGCGTTCCTTTTTCACGCGATAAACTTGAGTCGAAACGCGTTTTCGGATTCTTCCCCCTTATCGAACTCGTTCCCGTGAAAACTCGACGAAAGTTCCTTCCCAAGCATCGCGTGCCATTCCGTTCTCCAGGTGACCGAGTTCGCATTTAAATTTGCAGTTTGCCCCGAATCGGTGTAACTGATATCTACAATTGGGACAGGAATTACGCATCCAGAAAGGTGCGAAATCAAAATATATCGAAGTAATTAAGGGATTTTGCATTAATGATAAAATGTGGAATATTTTACAGATATAGTGCCGAGAAATATTCTGGACATATAAAATGCTGGGAAAAAAAATTGATGACTGCATCGAGAAATCAAAAGTGAAAGATATTTTCTGCGATTTTGTTTTCCAAAGAAAGTCAAAAATGAAAAATTACAACAATAGCTTCTTTTGACTTTTCTCTCAAACTCGTTGGGTTGAATAAATTAAAAATCTCCGAGATATTTTTTCTTAAGAGGAGAATCATCATTAATGTCAGACAGGAGATTTGCATGTTGCAAGCTTTCAGAGCGTAGAAAATACGCCAAACATTCCCATAGTAACCGGTTAATGTGGTGTAAACAAATTTAATGACCTTATCGAGCAACGCAATGTATGCGTTACGGTTTCTGATCAAGATGATAGAGAAATTTCGAGGATTGAGAAAAAAATCAATATGAAAATATATTTCTCATTTCTTGGAAAGTAGAAAATTGGAAATCGAGATAATTTTATGATTATAAATGAAATGAATTTTAAATATTATGTTATAAAGAGTACAAGCAATAAGATATTATTTATTCAGATTCGAATAAGCTTTGTTTCACTGGATTTTGTAATTTGAAATTAATAATATTTGATTTTATAGACTGAAAATAAGCGATGAATAATATCTTGAAGACTAAAGAGAAAAATTTGTTTAAAATTAAAAAGATTTAATAAATTGTTTCAAGTCCATAATTTCATCGAGAACGAGACGAGATTAATGATATTAAAAAGACAACATATATTTTATAATATAAATATAAGAGTATAATTAAAGAGTACATTTAGTATACATATTATATACATATAGTCATTATATATCAATATAAAAAATATAGATTTATGGGAGTTTAAAAGTAAGCTTTTTAGTTGATTAAAATATCAGATGAAAGATTGCTTACTCGCGTAAGGAGACTTTTTTTTGATTGATCAATCTCAAAACTCTTAGGAGTACTTTGGCTAAATTTCCACTTTTCTCAAGTTGTCGGCCATTTTTCACGTAGCAAACAAACTTGGCGCATCGCGCGTCACCGGTGTATTTTGACGTCACGCCAAACCGAATGATATATTAATGGCAATTCGCAGCTCGCGGATAAGAGCTGCTTTTGATTAATCGAAACTATCCGCCGCGAGAACTTCCGTCGTGGGAAAAAGTTTCAAGCTGATTATCGTTCTCTGTCGGACAGAGGAGCATTCCGCGATTTAAGGAACTAGATTTCTTTACCTCTCTATCTGGTAAATCGGATACACCGACATACAGGGTGTCCCCAATCAAGTACCTTCTTTAATCCACGGATTCCTTGACCAATTTATCTTTTGATTGTCGAAGAGAAATATTGTGCAATGAAGCGTTTCATCGAAACTTTTTTTCAAAAATGTTGAGTTTATTCATTTTTTAATTTTTTTCTAATTTAAATAAAGAAGTTTATTTATTTTCCAAAAGGAAACAATTTTACTCTGCAAGATTTTATCTGTATTAACGATAAACAATATGTCGATATTATCCATTGAATTCAGGAAATTAAAGATATAGATTTACGTTAATACGATGGGGTGTGAAATTTGTTTGATTCTCTATGTCGATGGCACATATAAATCCTGCGACAAACCAGTCGCCTAAAGCTGCTTAAAGGATTTTCACGCGCATAGATAATTCACGGACACTCTATTGGATCAGTTCGAAATAATAGCGGCGGTCATCGCAAAGTCCGCAAATGCATTAACAAGTATGATCTTGTCGGTTGGTCTTATACGGTCGACTCGACTTTATAAGCCGCTTTTACTAAGAAGACAATTTCCTTTTTTTTTATACAGGTATCATATTTTGTATCGATATATTTTTAAAATCGTATAATTAATTTCGCCATCGCGTTTTTATTATTACGACATACAATTCTCTCTCACGATTCTTTCTTCTCTTTTCAAAACAAAGTAACGCGCTTTTATTATCTTTTTCATAAGGTATCGTAAAGTTGTACTACAGACGAATTTAATAGATTCAGAAGTTATACGCCGTTTGATTAGTGATTCAACAAGATGCGACGTGAAATTCCGTCATTCTGCACGAAAGAGATACAAAGTTTAGCTTGCAATTAAGTTCGCTTGCCTTAAGCCTGCTTGGTCTGTCTTACGCGATATTACTGAAAAATTACTTCTTCCAACGAGGTTTCATCCCTAACGTACTCTAAGGTACATCATTAAAATTTATCTAGAAACATGTGCTAATAATTCTGAATTTTCCGGTAATTTCTCATGTCTCTTCGTGACACGTTTCAAATCACTCTTTTAAGGGGTTATACCTAGTCAGCAAGTCGAAAAAAACGTATTTTTGGGGAATTAAAAAAAAACTGTTAGGTATTTTTATTTCATCGATTCTTTATTATAATATATATCTATCAAAGAAGTTTTCATAATTTTTTCAATTAAAAATATCGAGAAATGTAGGCACAGTAGCTATTTTCCAGAGACATCTTTTTTCGGAGGCGCTTGGCGGTGAGCAAGATTGCTCGGAGCTGGATCATCTGAAATAAAAAATTCAAAAGGATTTAGCTTTCGTATGAATTAATCTAATCGATGAACGAAGGGATTTTAATTTTGATGAAACCTTTTTTTTTATTAATAAAAAAACGAAAAGTTTTAACACGAAAAATTCGTATTTTTGCGTCAAACGTCTGTCACATTGTCAAAAATCAGTTTTTTGTAAAATTCTTCGTTCACCGACTAGATCAATTCATACGAAAGCTAAATCCTTTTGAATTTTTTATTTCAGATGATCCAGCTCCGAGCAATCTTGCTCACCGCCAAGCGCCTCCGAAAAAAGATGTCTCTGGAAATTAGCTACTGTGCCTACATTTCTCGATATTTTTAATTGAAAAAATTATGAAAACTTCTTTGATAGATATATATTATGATAAAGAATTGATGAAATAAAAATACCTAACAGTTTTTTTTTTAAATTCCCTAAAAATACGTTTTTTTCGACTTGCTGACTAGGTATAACCCTTTAAGATTAAATTACTACAAAAAAATAAGGAAACAAACATTTCTTGTTTAAAAATTGAAACACTTTTCGAAAGATATACACTTCAGTTTTTACCATTGACATTATATTATTGAGTTTCCCGGGATTTAATGCCTTATGGCTCGAGGCCCAAATTTTTCGTAAACTCCCGATACAGAATCGTGTCGTGCTACACGACACGATAATGCTTTCGGTCGATTCAATGATTCGCAAACAATGATATCACTCCATCTACTGTAGCGTAAGCCAGCATCCACTAGCGCGAATGCATTATGCATGAATCCCCGACCGGGGAATGGCATCGTGAAAGGGTTGCTCTTTGCGCACGATGGATTACTTATATGAGCGCAAAATATATTCAAATAAAAATTTTTTAAAAAACGAAGACGTCGAAAGCAATCCGGAATAAAAGAGGAATAAAAGAAGGGGAAAACAACAGTAAGAGAAAGAAACGAGGGTGAATAAAAAGAAAAATGAATGTAAAAAGAGGAAAGATTATTAAAAGGCAGAAACAAAAGAGCAAGTAAAGAAGGAAACGCAAAGAGGATACAGAATAACATGAGGAAATAATGAGAGACAAATGAGAGAGATTGAGGAGATACGGAGATTTTAACAATACTATTTTTCATGGCTATAAAAAGCAAAGAACAAGTAAAGCGCGTTGCAAATTATAAGACGACAAACAACGCAGAAATTAATTTTTGCTCGACGAAAAAACCTCTCGATTCTCCGAATTGAATGGAGAATTTGTTACTGCGGAGACATCCTATGAACGTATAATTTAGCACAAGATGGTAACGTTTTATCCCATATGAGCGCGAGATAAAACGGTCGAATAAAACGGAGTGGAATTACCGTGATTAATCGTATGTTTCTCATTCTCTCTTTCTCTCTTTAATTCTCTCTGTCTCTCTTACTCTTTTGAGCGGAAAAGCCTCCGGTAGCGTCGAATGGTAATTTCCTGGAGTGAAAAATCAAAGCGATTGAGTTTCTTCCGCGGCGAGCTAAACACTTCTTGTCGTCCAGCATTGAACTTGCATTAACGCGATTAGAAAGACCGAGGGGGCAGAGAGGAAAGAGGAACAGGAGAACTTTCTTTCCGCTTTCGTTTGTTTCTCTCGTTATTTAACGCTCGCCTTAATCCACTATAGAGGGTTTTTTAACCGTGAACTCTAGACTCACCGGGCATGAGTCGAAATTGGTAGAAAACATGTGTGTATTTCATGAAATATTTAATATCAATTAATTTTAGCGTAAAATTTCGAGACTCTAGTTTTTCAAATTAAAAATCAAATTGAATATCTCGGGTTTTTCGCGGGTTTGGAATTAAAATTCGTATAAAAGAATTTATATATATTTAATACCTTTGTTAATTTAAAGGTATTAATGTATAAAAGCCTTGAATTTTTTACGCGCAAATTGCGAAATTGAGAAAGTTTGGCTATTGAAGGTTCCAACTTGAAAGCCGAATTTTATAGTAGACGAAAAGATCAATAATTTTCATTTTAGTTGATTAAATTTTCAGCTTCTTTAATGTTCTTATAATCCTATAATCCTATAATAAATGGAAAATAGTTTTCGAGAGAAATTTTTTATGATACAATGGAAAAATTTCTCAATGAAACATGCTCAGCGAACAAGAATGAAAATCAAACAATGTGCTTTCAATAAAAAGAGGTACTCTGTATAATAAGAGAACAATAATGATGTAGGTTTGTAATTTTGTTTTCTTTGGGAATTGTAAGGTTCTGGTCTTTTTTTCTCCAATTTTTTTGTCCTAGTCGCGCGCAAAAAAATATGACCGCTCCAACAGAGTCCAGGTAGACAAATGGACCTCGACGGGCAACGGTAAGAAATAGAGGAGAAGAAAAGGGTAGCGAAAGATGGAGTTATTAATCGGCGTAACGATGAAGGGCAGACGTTGTCGCCTGTTGTCGACGGCTAAAAATATTTTTCCCTGGGAAATAAACGTCGGTCGACGAGGATAACTCGCTTTCCTCCCACTTCCTTCACTTGATATAGTTGCACCCGGTTGCGGCCTCACGATCACCTAAATGAGATTATTTTTCAACCTTTTTCCTTTTTTTTTGTTCTGATACACCGCGCTCTTCGCCAAAGAGCTTTTTCTTCTCGCTTTGCGCACACGCGCGTTTTTCTTCCGCATGAAATACGAGAGTAAGCGTTCCTCGAGAAGTAACGAGCGTGTAACATAACGAGCCGAACCCGACTACAGCTGTATACGACGTATAAAAGTATAGCTCTTAACCTGCCGAAAGGTTCAATGGTAGAAAACTTTGTTCGCCGATTAAATACGAACCGTGTACATTTTTTTTCCTTCAAAAGGGTTTAATATGCTAGTTATAAAAGTATATATCTAACATGTATTATTTTGAAAAGTGTATTGATGATTTGTTTTTATGAAATCACTGAATAATGTCAAGTCTGCATGGAATAATTTCTTATATACTTGTTAGGTACTTGTATATCCATTTTGTATCAAGCTCTTTATTATTCAAAATATGCTTTGCAGCGTAGAATTGAAGGAGGGAGGAGAGCTAAACTGTGTGATGAGTTACTTTGACCCTTTGTGAACTACCGCGAGATGTAATACAACGGTTCGGTAATGAGAAAGCGAGCGAGCGATCAATAAGGGGGTCTCTTAGTAAAGCGATAGAAATTGACTATCGAGCAAATCGATTCGGAATAATCCATCGGATGAAAGTGGACGTAATGTAAACCCAGCCACCCCAACCCTTTGAATCAACACGGGTGGTATTTCAGGCCGGTCTTGTTCGTCCGTCATTTGTCGTTTTATCGATCGACCGATACTCTTGGGAACAATTTGCTCTCTTCGTAGGAAGGAGATCCGTCCTTGGATAATCGACAATAAGAGATTTTATAGCTTAATCCGAAATAGTTGAGACGAAATGATGCAAGATCGGATGATAAAAATTTAAATTTGACGTCATGTATAAAATGTCGTCTCCAGTCGAATAGAAATTTAGTACTATAAATAATTCAGTGTCTACTACTTGGAAAAACATAGGAAAATCTGGAATTCTCACGGAATTTTTTTGTACCTGGAGAAAACAGGGAATTTGATTGGAACTTATGGAATTTTAAAATAATTCTCTCTTTGTGATAATTTTACTCTTATATTGTGTGTGTTTGTGTGTGTGTAAAATTGACAATAAGCCAAGTTGTGAATTATATGTTTAAAATATATTGTAGATATATATATATATATATATATATACAGGGTGGGCCATTTTAATCTATGCACCCAAATTTCTTTGTACCTAAGACAGATACGGAAAAATGATTCAGACAAAAGTTGTTTGGTTTCGAGGGGGCCATAAGATGGTATCATTGGTTTGACCTTGAAGAGTTATTTGAAGGTCACATGAAGGTCACCTTCAATTTCTTAAATGGAACCTACTATTTGTCATTGCATATTCTTGTAGCTTATCTCGAGAGCTTTCCAAAACACTATAATTAAGTACTTTTTTGTTAAGTACTTTTTGAGTTATGAGGCTTGAAATAATTTCTTAATTTTACATAAACCGTAAAATATCTTGTAAAATATTCATTTTTCGATTATCTTACCTTAATACTTTTATGTACAAAATAATGAGAGGAATCAATTGGTGTAAAGAAAACACATAGTTGTTTTTAAGAAAAAATATGGAATTGTTAATTGCAAATTACATATTTTTTCTTCAAAACAACTATGTGTTTTTTTTACACCAGTTGATTCCTCTCATTATTTTGTACGTAAAAGTATTAAGGTAAGATAATCGAAAAATGAATATTTTACAAGATATTTTACGGTTTATGTAAAATTAAGAAATTATTTCAAGCCTCATAAAGTACTTAACAAAAAAGTACTTAATTATAGTGTTTTGGAAAGCTCTCGAGATAAGCTACAAGAATATGCAATGACAAATAGTAGGTTCCATTTAAGAAATTGAAGGTGACCTTCATGTGACCTTCAAATAACTCTTCAAGGTCAAACCAATGATACCATCTTATGGCCCCCTCGAAACCAAACAACTTTTGTCTGAATCATTTTTCCGTATCTGTCTTAGGTACAAAGAAATTTGGGTGCATAGATTAAAATGGCCCACCCTGTATATATATATATATATATATTTTTTTTTTTCATTTAGATATTCAATGTATTAACAAAATATCGAATATATAATGTTTTTTATTCTGATTTTTCGGTGGTTTTCCTTTGTAGTAAAAAACGTGATAAAACTCGTGTAATAAACACATATATTTTAAAAAATTCAACGAAAAATTCTTTAAAATATTTTTTTACCTGGAATTTTGAACAAAAATACCTGAAAGATCAGGGAACTCTCAGGGAATTTTTCAAAATTTTAGCAGACGTCATGTAATTGAAAAAATTATAAAATTGTAAAAAATTATAAAAATATAAAACTGTAAAAAAGTATGAGGATACTTATATTCCACGAAATATATGATGGAAAAATACTTCTGTCATCTCCAGAAATTTAGAAATGCATTAGGGTTTGAAGAAAAGAAAATTTATGATAATTATCATTGAACAAAAGGTCTAATGGCTTTCGATACTATTAGAAAAGTTCTTTTGTCAAATATTCTGCTTCTGCATTTTTACCGAGGGAGTTGTGTGAAAAAAGAGAAAGAAGTACACCTTATAAATTTTTTCCCCCTAATCGCGTCCAGCCAAAGTTCAGTAGAATATAGTTGATGAAAACGCGCGAGTTATTGTTTCCTCCGTGCTCCGAATATTCTCTTCTCCGGGTAAAGAGAAGAAACACAAGCGAAAACGAAAAAGGTTTCCCTCGTTCCCACACGTGCGTTCGTGGAACCGGAAAATATAACTCGGTTATATCGTCTTTTCCCTTTCCTTCCTTTTTTTCTCGCCGTCTGACGCGCTCGTCTTCTGGCTTGACTTTTCTGTTTATTACTTGTCCTTTCGCGTCTTCGCAGACATTTTTCGACAAATTGAAATCTCCATTTATAAACGCGCCATGGAAGGATCGGAACTTTTAATCAGAATGATACACACACACACACAGTCGCAACTCGACTGAGATAATGTATAAATAATATGTAAAAGAATATATAAAATATATACATAATATGTAAAAGAATGCATTTACGCATGAAATGCATTTACGCATGAAAAAGATGATTTCTATGGTAAATATATTAACGATACATTTGACCTTTATAGAAGTCGAAAATTGAAAAATTTAATGTCTTTAAGCAAGTAATGAATTTGATTATTGAATATTATCTGCAATCTCCGTATTCTTTTATGATAACGCTCTTCTCAACAAAATTCAATCTTTTGCTTTTACGTAATAATATTGAATCCTGCGTATGAGAAACATCATTTTTTACATCAATATTTTTCAGATAATTTCTGAGGAAATGAATTATACGTACATTATTTAAAAAACTCAGCAATGTTTTATCTCACAAAATAAAAAAGGTTTTTCCATTGATTCCATTTCGGTTAAATATATAATATTACAGGAAAAAAATCAAAATGGAGAGCGGAATGTGTTTTCAGCTTTACATCCTGGGTATTAAATTTTGCCATTATTCATTTTATTTTCATCGATACCCAATAAAATTCCAGATCGCAGATCTAGTATGTAAGCGGATGGTACAACCGTCATGTAAACCGCCGAAAATGCATGTATGGACATGTCCAAGTGCGCGCGTGAAATTCCCGTTTCGCAATTCAAACGAATATTAATGAAGATACGTGGCGAGCTTGTCTATCTCGCCATCTCTCTCCTCCTCCTCTCGATACGAGCACCTCGATCGGACGTAACGCTGCCGTAACTTGGTCCCCGAACTCCGGCAAAGTGGATTAACGAGATGAAACGGAATTCGCGAGTGGGGCGGGGCCGTCCTCCGATTTGCGTACGTGCCCTTCAAAGCCCTCTCCCTCTCTTTCTCTCTCTCTCTCTCTCTCCTTCTCTCTCTATGACCCTTCTCTTGGCTCTATAGAGAGAAACGTATTCGACATTCACGAAAGTAGAGCTAGAGGATGTACGGTGCAGCGAGATACTACGAGCAAAAAGGTCGACTCTTTCCCGATGCTAATTTTTAAGTGGGATAATATGTAGATATCTCTAGATGTCTGGTTGAGGCGATGAGTTCGCGAAACATGTAGCTTTCGACATCTTCCTCGGCTGCTTCGCGCTTTGAATTTTAATTCTGTAATCGCGTGCCCCGACATAAAGTGCCGCAAAAGTCAAGTTGTACTGAAATAATTATTGACGTCTAGAGAAATACGCCATTTCGATTTTTGACGCTAAAGCATTTAGATAATCTCTAACTGTTTGACTAAAATTGCTTTTTCACCTAAAAGAGATGGAGATATTTAGGAGTTTAAAATTAATTAAAATTTGTGTTTATAATTTTATAATTTTTTTATTATACTTTATATAAATTCACGGATATAAATAAAATTACTTTGTATGAAATTTGAAAAAAGTATATAAATGGATTATATTCGAATACACCTATTCGATGTACTTTCTGGATTAATTTCCTGCTGAGGACATTTGATTATTAATTCACGCGATATGCTGACCCTTGCGCCGCATTTTTAATTTTTCTGATCAGAAAAAAGAGTCTCTTTCATTTCCTTCTTTATTTTTATTTTTCTCTTTTTACCTTTCAAAAAAGGAAAAAGCTCTATACACATCAAGAAGAGAAAGAGAGAGAGAGAGAGAGAGAAAAGCTGAAGAAATTTGTAATATTTGTTAGCGCCTTGTTTCACCAAGTGTGAAGCTTTTGAAATAACAGAGCTCGTAGAGTGAGAATTTTATAAATACATGTGTTGCCTTTGGAAAAAATTAATAACACACATTGTATATACACTTTAGCATTTGCGAGTTAATCTTCTCTCGGGGAAACGTTCGATTATTACTTTACGCGACGCACTAAAATATCGTGCCGCATTTTCCATTCTTCTCGACGACTTGTCTCGTTTTTCTTTCCTCCTTGTTGGAAAAAATCGCGCTGGCGCACGTTAATCAGGGACCGGAGGATTTTTAATTTCAAATCGCTATATCTGTCTGCGCTTTAATCCGTCCCATTTGTCATCTTGCATCGCGTTTAGATATTCGCATTTCCACGAGAAGCTTTTGCGAAAGAGTCGAATATTAAACTACTCTGCGAAAAAGGCTCGTCGATTCGGTGTAATTACCGTGGTATGATAAGAAACGCATCGTTAATCGATAAATGCTCACTCCGACGACAATTTTTCCGCTATTTTTCCATATTTCCCTGGCGCATGTCGCATCAGTCGAAAACCTCTTAATTCAGTAACAATCCGGAATGCTTGAGTCGAGTATTCGACTCAATATGTGATGAAGATCTCTGTAATCTATTCAATTAAATTCAATCAATTATCAGTTGAAATCGATTATACAGGGCGATCCTGAAAAACGATCCGTCTATAAAATGACATATTCCTGACACCATTCTAAG
Source organism: Camponotus vicinus (assembly GCF_025532165.1). Classification (NCBI taxonomy): domain Eukaryota; kingdom Metazoa; phylum Arthropoda; class Insecta; order Hymenoptera; family Formicidae; genus Camponotus; species Camponotus vicinus. Next base: position 19,549,487 of record NW_028141945.1, read on the forward strand.
ACAATTTTTCCTTTACCAAAATTTGATTTGAAGCGTAGTTTTTGAATTATGAGCAAAAATAGTTAGTAAATCACGCGTCGGGTACAGAAGGCAGGCAGGAGCGGCGCGGCGTGCCGCGAGCGCGGGCGCAGCTGACCGCCCGACGGGTGATTACCACCGCATGAGTCGCTAACTATTTTATCTTATAACAAAATTATGCTTTAAATAAAATTTTGGTAAAGAAGAAAATGTCTTAGAATTACGTCAGAAGTACGTGTTCCTTAAAATAACGTTATTTTAATAATGAAAAGTTGTTCCGGATCGCCGGCCGTCCGACGTTGCAATCAGCTGATTGCTACACGCGATGTGTGTATGGCGGAGTGTGTGCGTAAGAGAGAGAGAGAGAGAGAGAAAGAGAGAGAGAGGGAGGGTAGGAGGGACAGACATTCATACACACGCACGCACTTTTTTTCTCGCTCTCTTTCTCTCTTTTACGCAACACTCATACACTCTCTCATTCAGTCTCTCACTCACACTCTCTCGGTCACTCACTCACTCACTCACCTGCTTACTCACTTGCTCACTCACCTTGTAGCAGCGTAGCGAATCTTCATGCTATGTATTGTTGTATCTGCTGCACGGTTATGATTGCTAGAGATGCGCGACACATCGAAATTTTTTCGATTATTAGTCTCACACTCGATTGACACAATACAGATTACGCGATAACGAGTTTACTGTTTATTCACTCACTATTGATTTATCGATACCAAAAATTACTTTCAAAGAAACGCGAATGCAAACAGCACATGACTCGACGCGAAGCGACGGACCGCGGAGACTGCGCGACCACAAGAGTTATGTTGCCAGAAACGCGACACGCGACATCTAACAAACGACTTGCGCGTGGCGCGTGATTGACGCGAGATAAGACGAACGATCGGCTAAAACCTTCGCATTGCGAATGCGGTAGAAAACATGAAACGTATAATGACATACTTAAAAAATTAATTATTTATTATAAATAATAACTATTAATAATTTCTAATTATAATAAATAAATATTATTTTAAAAAGCATGTGTTATACGTTATTACGTTTTCGAAATTATTGCATTCACGATGCGAAGATTTAAGTCAATCGCAAGAAAAATCGCAATTAAAATTACATTTGGAAAAATTTATTTTTATTCTGCTCACAATGAAATGTTCCAACGTGAAAATGTATTGGTCGCTCTGAAAAGAGCGGATTGACTAAAAAAAATTTTAAAGCAGATGCTCAAAATGCCCGCCATCCATCCTAATGCAAGCTCTCATGCGTTTTAATAAGTTTCTTTCGACGTTTTCCATTATTTCTTCGTCAATATTCCAAATAGCGAATCGTAATCTTGTCTCCAGATCTTCAATATCTTCGGGATGCGTTTTATAAATTACTTCCTTGCAGTATCCCCATAAGAAAAAATCTAGAGGATTGAGATCCGGAGATCTTGCGGGCCAACGTATCGGGCCGTACCGACCCATCCAGCGTCCGGGAAAATTCTCGTTTAAGTAATTCGTAACGATCCTGGCGTTGTGTGGCCCAGCACCGTCTTGTTGGAAGATAATATCGTTTCTTTCAAATAATGGCACATCTTCTAAGAAATGTGGTAGATTTTCTGTTAATAAATCGACGTAGGTTCTTCCAGTTAAAATATCTGGCCCGCAAGATCTCCGGATCTCAATCCTCTAGATTTTTTCTTATGGGGATACTGCAAGGAAGTAATTTATAAAACGCTTCCCGAAGATATTGAAGATCTGGAGACAAGATTACGATTCGCTATTTGGAATATTGACGAAGAAATAATGGAAAACGTCGAAAGAAACTTATTAAAACGCATGAGAGCTTGCATTAGGATGGATGGCGGGCATTTTGAGCATCTGCTTTAAAATTTTTTTTAGTCAATCCGCTCTTTTCAGAGCGACCAATACATTTTCACGTTGGAACATTTCATTGTGAGCAGAATAAAAATAAATTTTTCCAAATGTAATTTTAATTGCGATTTTTCTTGCGATTGACTTAAATCTTCGCATCGTGAATGCAATAATTTCGAAAACGTAATAACGTATAACACATGCTTTTTAAAATAGTATTTATTTATTATAATTAGAAATTATTAATAGTTATTATTTATAATAAATAATTAATTTTTTAAGTATGTCATTATACGTTTCATGTTTTCTACCGCATTCGCAATGCGAAGGTTTTAGCCGATCGTTCGTCTTATCTCGCGTCAATCACGCGCCACGCGCAAGTCGTTTGTTAGATGTCGCGTGTCGCGTTTCTGGCAACATAACTCTTGTGGTCGCGCAGTCTCCGCGGTCCGTCGCTTCGCGTCGAGTCATGTTCTGTTTGCATTCGCGTTTCTTTGAAAGTAATTTTTGGTATCGATAAATCAATAGTGAGTGAATAAACAGTAAACTCGTTATCGCGTAATCTGTATTGTGTCAATCGAGTGTGAGACTAATAATCGAAAAAATTTCGATGTGTCGCGCATCTCTAACAATCATAACCGTGCAGCAGATACAACAATACATAGCATGAAGATTCGCTACGCTGCTACAAGGTGAGTGAGCAAGTGAGTAAGCAGGTGAGTGAGTGAGTGAGTGACCGAGAGAGTGTGAGTGAGAGACTGAATGAGAGAGTGTATGAGTGTTGCGTAAAAGAGAGAAAGAGAGCGAGAAAAAAAGTGCGTGCGTGTGTATGAATGTCTGTCCCTCCTACCCTCCCTCTCTCTCTCTTTCTCTCTCTCTCTCTCTCTCTTACGCACACACTCCGCCATACACACATCGCGTGTAGCAATCAGCTGATTGCAACGTCGGACGGCCGGCGATCCGGAACAACTTTTCATTATTAAAATAACATTATTAATGTTATTTTAAGGAACACGTATTTCTGACGTAATTCTAAGACATTTTCTTCTTTACCAAAATTTTATTTAAAGCATAATTTTGTTATAAGATAAAATAGTTAGCGACTCATGCGGTGATAATCACCCGTCGGGCGGTCAGCTGCGCCCGCGCTCGCGGCACGCCGCGCCGCTCCTGCCTGCCTTCTGTACCCGACGCGTGATTTACTAACTATTTTTGCTCATAATTCAAAAACTACGCTTCAAATCAAATTTTGGTAAAGGAAAAATTGTCTTAGAATGGTGTCAGGAATACGTCATTTTATAGACGGATCGTTTTTCAGGATCGCCCCGTATACTTGAAAGAGTTTTCTCTCAATAGCAAAAACTTTATCGTTTTTATTCAAGTGATTTTACTTTTCACGTCTCCCACTTTTCTCATTTTATATATTTCCGTCGCTTTTTTCAATCAATTGTTAAAATAAAATATGAGAAATAGTAATAACGACATATATTTAAAAAGCATTTAATGTTCATTTCTTTCAATTAATTTTTTTTAATATTTTATATATTCATATCTGGTTGGATCATTAAAAAGTCTGCTGAAAATTTAAATTTTACAGAACACTCTTGTAAATAATTTTTGATAATAAAATATTTCATTAAAATGACATAATTATTATATAATTGTGTATTGACTGAATATACATATGTGTGAATTACATTGAATGAATATGACAATTTTTATAATATAATATTATAATACTTTATGATTTTAAAAATATAATAATAAGTGAGATATAATTTGCAATAAAAATTTCGTACACTTCCTCTTACAAGAAGAAAAAAACAGTCATATTAACGTCAAAAAATGAATATACATAAAATCTTTTTCGAACACGAAGCTGAAAACTCATATTTTTTTCAAACTACATTTTTTTCAAACTCATATTTTTTTCAAACTACATTTTCCATTTCTGTTCGAAATAAAAATATGGAATAAATAATTTCTCATTCGGAAAAGCACACGTATTATTGAAAAAAAAAACTGCTAAATTTTTTCGAATATTTTGTTTTCTCAAAAATTACCTGCAAATCATTGATACAAAACTGACATTTCATATGCAACGCTCTAATATTGTGCATCTTTATGTATGTGTCTGTTCTTTTCCACCATTTTCGCTACATTTTCCATATTTTTTGCATTCTGCGAGCTGACGTATCGTCAGTCGAGTGTCTCTCTTCTTCCCAGTGAAATTCGCTCCTTCGTCCTTGGGAGCAAACGGTCCCACGTTACCCGGCAAATTGTCATTGTCTCGACTCGGCGAATTGAATTAACTTCGCTTTCTTCGATGCACTCGACTTTGCCGAGTTTTTCTCTTCCGTCTCGCGAGACGGAAACTCCACTGGACAGGGATCCGCACGCTTGTTAATTCGGCGATTCCTTTATTCCGGAGCCCCGTTAAACCGTGTCGACTCTTAATGGCCTCGCTGAAATATTCAGTCGTCCCTTGTACGAGCACCGTGAAAAGCAGGCGAAATACCCCGGCCCTCCATCTCCTCCCCCTCCCATAGTCCGGGGATCGTAATTGTCTTTCGCAACTGCACCGGGCTTTACTTCGCCCTCCACTCTTGGAACGAGTCTTGCTCCTTTTGCCTCCCTGTTACGGTTACGGTTTTTCCGTAGGTATTTTTTCGGTAGATCGGTCTGTGAATTTCCCACGGGCGATAAACCCCTTTCGAGTCGATGCGTTCGCTAGATCGGTAAACGCGCAAAGTTTCTGCCTCGCTTCATGCTTTTGGAAACAGTATTTTTACCGTTGCTCCTCGGATTGCTCCCCTGACTTAGTTCTGCCTTGCTTTGGAACGATATTGTTTCCACTCGAAACACAGAGCGTCGGCGAAATAGGGACATTCTCCCGCTGAGTTTGTTATTCTTTTGGAAAATGAAGAAAAATTAAATTATTTATTTTCCTCTGGGAAAATTGGAGAAAATCGAGAAATTTTAATAAAACACTGAGATCACGTAATTTTTTCTCCCTTTATTTTAAATTAACATTGTATTGGAAATGAAATTATTTCCGCTCGTACTTGATTCTCTGGATGTTTATATTTTATCAAGTTTATTAATTGAGATTACCTTTTAAATTGCAAAGTATGTATTATCAAATATAATAGTCGTCACTAAAACAAAGTAAATCATTAATTTTCAGTTTCATCGATTGTTTTAAATATCGTATATAACATTGTACCATGTCACAAATTTTTGTTATTCTAACATATATATACAATAATATAAAAATACATACTACACAAAACAGTATAAAAGGTACATAGCACGCGTGCAAAAGATATTTATGCTATAAATTTTCATTCACGTCTGCCTAAAAAATTCACACATAAATGTGAGAGCGTATAATAACTTGCGTATAAAAGGAGGAAGTGAAATCTTTTAATGGCGACTCTCGGTGGTTCAGATTTATTAAAAGCTGGAGAGAGAGATAGCCATTCAGAGGCGCACTTTTGTTCGCTCTTAATCATGACCGCTGCGTTGCTCTCTGACTCTCATCTCTTCCAACAAGGTCCCCCTTATACATTCCGCTATTCAACTCGGCCAAGTTCCCCGACGCCGAAACAATGGCGTGCGTCGTCCGGAAGTTATTCCAGAGGCTTCGCACACAAAGAAGAACTCGCGGGGACACGTTGCTCGTCTCGCTTGTCTGAGACAAGCCTCAGACGGAGACAATCCCCGAGGACGAGGACGACGAGGAGCAACGGGCCGGTCCTGCCAACGGCTAGTATTTTGCATACAAATAACCGCAGCTGTCGCTATAGATTGCTCTCGACATCCGTCGAAGCGTGCGCGTTACCGAATTCTTCAATTTCGATCGTTCATTCGAATTGTCCTTTCAGCGACAGTGGTATCGTTTGACGCGGAAAATTGGCAATAACAATCTGCTTGCTACAACCAGGGGGAAAGACAGAATTTAAATTGGAAATTATGCCGGAATATTTGCTGATTTTAACAATTTTATAAATTTGATGGACCTGAAAGGACTTTACAAAATGTTTAACAATTTATATATAACATATACATGACAATATATGTCGTCAATATCTTTCTTAAGAATTTGCTTTCTATATAAAATGGATCTGGCGCAATTTTCTGTAAGAATTGCAGAAATTTTGGAATCGTTAAACAAATAAGTTAAATCTTTTTTTTTAATAGACTTTAAAGACCGATCGATTTGTTCTCTGTCGTTCGAGAAATCTTGGTCTTAATGACTGTTATAATTCTAGTTGCCTTTCAATTTGGAGAGATCCATGAAGAGAAGAAACAGAAATGACTTCTCGAAGAAAGGAAGGAGAAGGCGAGAGAAAAGAATTACTTGCCTTGGGAAATCAGTAGACACTATCTTTGTGAATTCTACCAAGATCCTTTTTAGAAAATTCTTTCTTTGGACAGCACTAGAAAACGGAGATAAGAACGCTGTATAAAGCTCCACCTCACGTTCAAAAAGACATTCTCTCTCTTTCATGTTTTTCATTCCTCTAAATCTTTTTCAGCACCATGTGTGCTTTTCCGCGTTTTAATTTCCCTGGCTTTGGGCGATTATTCTACGATCTCCAAACAGCCAAGATACTCGTACCTTCATATTCGACCTTTTCATTTACGTCATTTGCATGTTCATAAAGCGAATAAATAAATATTTATCGCGCTTCTTCCAGGAAGGGAAAATTTTTGAAAAATATATGCCTTGTGTACGATAAAAAGCTTTGTCTCCAGCAATCCTATAATTTTTAATTACGTATCTTTTATAACTTTAGAGAAATATTTCACTTCTTTCATGACGTATTAACGTGCATTCTGCGTATCTCCCGGTTGACATTACTTTCGAGAAACCGTAACAGTTATCGACGTGGAATTTTTGACGACAGAATATCGTTAAAATGTTAAAAGCAGGTGCCGTGATTCTTTCCTCGATCCTTTCGAAAATCATACCTGGAATATCAGATGATCCCCGGTGCGGTTTCTCCGGTGTCAGGACATCCGCGCATATCAGTCGCGACTCCTGATGCATCGGGACGACATGCTCGAGTAATGCTGCTCGGGAATTCCGTGTAGTCTGTTTTCTTTTCGACGCTTTTTGGCATGGATCTCGACCATCTTCGTCGAGCTCTTCGCCGCGCCGACTTGAGAGAACAAACTCTAAAAGCCCCGTATATACGGCACGGGACATTCATACATACATACATACATACATATATGGTGTTTGATAAATGCCAAATGATTGTCAATTCTTTTTAATTAATATTACAATAATTATTGCAAAAATTGCAAAATGTTAAAGGACTTTTCTGTTCAGTCTATTGTTCTCTACCCGCTCACGAGCGTTGGTCCAATCTTTATCAGACACCATTTATATATACAATATATGTATGCAGCGTACACACGGGGCGTGCTGGCTCCTGCCGCGGCTCGTTGACATTTTAATTACATCGCGGACGGGATAAGATTGCGCGAAACGCGCTATCGCATTTTCTCCTCCCGAGCGAAATGGATCCCGTTTATATTTCGACTTTTGAGTTGCCATTGTAACTGGGGTTTTCGCGCGCTATGTTAAATGTACTTGTGTTAAATGTACAATGTAACGTTTATTTCGCGTTCAATTTCGCGATGATTAAGGACTCCTTCGTCTGGCATATCGCGATTTTGTGCGACAGAGAAAATATTGGCGTAACGTTATTCCCGGCGTAGTAGAATTATTTTGGTATTCGATTCGGGCTTGTTATCCCCGGGAAGAGCGAGATCTTTGGTCTCTTCGCGATTTGCATTGCAAAATGCGACGAGGTTCCAGCTCTGTCCCGCGGAACATTTACTACGTTAGACGGGGTGTAGGAGATCCTCCCCCCTCTCTCTCTCTCTCTCTCTCATTAATTACGAGATTCGATCGAATATACTTAATTCCTCGCGAAAAGAGGGGAGCCAATTTAAGGTTGGAGAGAGTCTGGTCGAAACTCGAAAAAAAAAATACTGAGTTAATTAGCGAATGCACCTCGCGGCAGATGCGAGTAAGTTTAACGAGCAGCGTCCTTAATTAGAAAGTTTGCCGTCGACAAGTATGATCATCGTACTTTGCGCCTCGTAACTGTCAAATTCGACTGCCTATCTTTATGATCATTGTAATGGAAACAGTCGCGTTAACAAGTGCTGGCGATTGTTTTTGTCGGTCTGCTATTCCCAAATTGCGACTCCAAATGGATCCGAATTATTCGATCATTGTGTATGAAACGTAATAGGTATTATATCTGGATACGATCTCGAAATGACTTTAAGGAGAAATAAAGTTTAAATAATATCAAAACATCTAATAATCTCCTTTTCGTAATTTTATTTTGATTAGTTGTAGAAAAATGGGGAAGATTAAAAATAGAGAACATGTTTTCCACTTTACATATATCCCCTGTGTATGATATTAAATTTTCGATATTAATATTTATTTTTTCGGGATTTTAGTAACGACTGGTTTTAAATATTTAAAACTATATTATATCCAAAGTTTTTTTCCATTCAACTTTACTCACACTCAACATGTTTAATGATAACTTTAAAACAGTGGAGTAAAATTTCCTCATTTTTTCCTCTATGTTTCCAAATATTTGAAAAGTTATAACATTTCGCGGAAATTGGGACATATTTTTGTAAAATTATGTCAACGTGATAATATAATATTTTCGTTTATCGGAGAGAATGTTGGTTTTATAAGATCATTTAGTAAAATTCTTTTAAAGGAATCTTCGAAATATCTCTCACACGCTATCCTCGAATTTCAATCAATGTGAATGGGTAATAAATGGATATAAAATACGTATTTTTTTTATTTCCAAGTTATCAGTGTTACGGGAACAGTCTGACACAATGATCGATCTCTGCCATTTGGAGTACTCTATAAGCATTCGAGCAATGTACTTTACCGAATGTAATCATTCACTCACCGTTTCGAGCGTTGGGAAAAATAGAGGCTCCCTGTAAATCACTGTGTCGAGTGCACCCTCGATACAGAGCAAGAAGAGTTAACTTTCCTTTCAACATCCGCGGATTCTTTCGAAATTTTACTTCGTGCTCATCTACTTCATTTTTAAACGTCCAGTCCTTGAAATGCCGTCTAATCCAGCTCCTAAAATTCTTCCTGAGAGATGGCAAATTTTTTTGCAGCAAAATATCGAGATGAAATATATGTGTGTGAAGTTGGCATCTCAAGTCTCAGCATCTCACAAATAAACGTCAGATTTTGTTGCATCCAGCATAGTTCTACAGTTCCTGATAGGTTTTAACAATAGTTCCGTCGAATTAATTATAAATATTTAACTTTTAAAAAATGAGATGCCAACTTCCGAAAACATCCAACAGCATCTCATCATATTTCAAATATCTGATCACAAAGCAGTAATATTCCGCAGAGTTCTATCGCCTACGCACATTCTGTCAATAGTTCTGACGATTAAACTTCGTAGAAAATAATTTGTCATCACAAAACATATTTACGCGTACAGGGGTGAGATGCTGGTCGTAAATCACAAGTTCTGACGATTTTAATTGTTTTTTATAGTAAATTGATACTTCCTTTTTACGGTAGAAAAGAGTTCTCGATGATACAGTTAATAATTAATTTTTTAAACAATTTAGAATCAACGAGATGCCCGGCCTATACGTGTAGATATGAGATGCTATCCCTAAATCGGCAGTTCTAGCGATCTTAAATAATTTTTCTAGTAAATTAATATTCCCCCTTCACGCTTGAAAAGAGTTCTGGGCGATACAATTAGGATTTAATTATTTTAAACAATTTAAAACCAACGAGATGCTCAGTCTATACGTATAGGTATGAGATGCTGGTCGTAAATCGACAGTTCCGGCGATTTTAATTGTTTTTTCTAGTAAATTGATACTTCCTCTTCACGGTAGAAAAGAGTTCTCGATGATACAGTTAATAATTAATTTTTTAAACAATTTAGAATCAACGAGATGCCCGGTCTATACGTGTAGATATGAGATGCTATCTCTAAATCGGCAGTTTTAGCGATCTTAAATAATTTTTCTAGTAAATTAATATTCCCCCTTCACGCTTGAAAAGAGTTCTGGGCGATACAATTAAGATTTAATTTTTTTAAACAATTTAAAACCAACGAGATGCTCAGCCTATACGTATAGGTATGAGATGCTGGTCGTAAATTTTTATTTAATTTTTTTATTAATTGATTTACGACCAGCATCTCATACCTATACGTATAGACTGAGCATCTCGTTGGTTCTAAATTGTTTAAAAGAATTAAATCCTAATTGTATCGCCCAGAACTCTTTTCAAGCGTGAAGGGGGAATATTAATTTACTAGAAAAATTATTTAAGATCGCTAGAACTGCCGATTTAGGGATAGCATCTCATATCTACACGTATAGGCCGGGCATATCGTTGATTCTAAATTGTTTAAAAAATTAATTATTAACTGTATCATCGAGAACACTTTTCTACCGTGAAGAGGAAGTATCAATTTACTAGAAAAAACAATTAAAATCGCCGGAACTGTCGATTTACGACCAGCATCTCACCCCTGTACGCGTAAATATGTTTTGTGATGACAAATTATTTTCTACGAAGTTTAATCGTCAGAACTATTGACAGAATGTGCGTAGGCGATAGAACTCTGCGGAATATTACTGCTTTGTGATCAGATATTTGAAATATGATGAGATGCTGTTGGATGTTTTCGGAAGTTATCATCTCATTTTTTAAAAGTTAAATATTTATAATTAATTCGACGGAACTATTGTTAAAACCTATCAGGAACTGTAGAACTATGCTGGATGCAACAAAATCTGACGTTTATTTGTGAGATGCTGAGACTTGAGATGCCAACTTCACACACATATGAAATATTCTCTCTCCGAATCGCAGAATTTTATCTTTCCGCTATCCAAGACGCTTATCTCGCATGAAACACGAATTAAATTTATTGCGAATGCGAAATATTTGTAAAAAATGTCGCAAGGACGAAAATTTTTTAATTCGATAAGGATGTTATCTCGGGGGTGAAGTTTATATCGCGACGATCAGCATCAAATACCAATACCTTCCTTTTCTCGGAAGCAAAACGCTTTTTAGAAAAATTTTCCGTACGCGTATAATAATTTCCCATTTTACGCGTGGGGATGCAAAGTTTCGTCCGGAATATTTACGAGACGTCGCCGGTGCATTAACGGTGGCGTGAAAGATAACGCGCTGTACTTCGATATTTTATCTTGTCGATCGCAGCGCTTTTACGATAACAGTGAAATATGTATGCGCAAAAATTCATTCGGATAACCGCTATTGTAAATTGCTCCACCGATCGTACCACACACTTTTCGTGTTTTGTATACGCAATTTATACCGTTTTTTTAGAGAATTTATATTTGGGTATTAAAATATCATATTTTATATATACAGGGTGACCCATTTTAACTTAGGCAGCCAAATAACTCGAAAAATAAGCAAGATAGAGAAAAATGTTTTAGACAAAAGTTGTATGGTTTCGAGGGGGCCATAAGATGGTATCATTGGTTTGACCTTGAAGAGTCATTTGAAGGTCACGTGAAGGTCACTTCAATTTTTTTAAATGGAACATCCTATATATTTTTGTACATTCTTGTAGCTCATCTCGAGAGCTTTCCAAAACACTATAATTAAGTACATTTTCGTTAAGTACTTTTTGAGTTATGAGGCTTGAAGTAATTTCTTAATTTTACATAAACCGTAAAATATCTTGTAAAATATTCATTTTTCGATTACCTTACCTTAATAGTTTTATGTACAAAATAATGAGAGGAATCAATTGGTGTAAAGAAAACACATAGTTGTTTCGAAGAAAAAATATGTAATTTGCAATTAACAATTCCATATTTTTTCTTCGAAACAACTATGTGTTTTCTTTACACCAATTGATTCCTCTCATTATTTTGTACATAAAACTATTAAGGTAAGGTAATCGAAAAATGAATATTTTACAAGATATTTTACGGTTTATGTAAAATTAAGAAATTATTTCAAGCCTCATAACTCAAAAAGTACTTAACGAAAATGTACTTAATTATAGTGTTTTGGAAAGCTCTCGAGATGAGCTACAAGAATGTACAAAAATATATAGGATGTTCCATTTAAAAAAATTGAAGTGACCTTCACGTGACCTTCAAATGACTCTTCAAGGTCAAACCAATGATACCATCTTATGGCCCCCTCGAAACCATACAACTTTTGTCTAAAACATTTTTCTCTATCTTGCTTATTTTTCGAGTTATTTGGCTGCCTAAGTTAAAATGGGTCACCCTGTATATATATATATATATATATATATATATATATATATATATATATATATATATATTAAAACTAAGAATCTCGAATTGAAATTCATACATTTATTTGGTACCAAAAAAAAACTCGGCACACTAATCAGTTTCATAAAAAAATTAATTTTCTGTGAAAGTGACAGATGACCATCGGTTCATCTGGCATGTAGCTCTTATTAACTCGTAATATTTGAATTGAATTTATGTATCATATTCAGAGGCTTATTGATTTTTTTTATTCATTTTTAATTTAATTTAATTTTTACCTTTAATATATTTACTATATGTATTATATTTTTTATATACTATGAAAGAAATTATCAATTTATATATTTACACAATTGTAAACGATAATGATGACGCGAATCCTCTTTTCAGAACGTAAAACATATTTGGAACATATTTTATTTTTATTGTTATTAATGTCTTTTTTTAATTTGCTTTTTAGAAAGAAGCTACTTTCGATTACGTATGATAATCAATAATCATTATTAATTATTAATATCATTCGGTAATAATAATAAGTACTCATTAGTTACATCTCGCGAATTTTGTTTCTTCTAACTTTGATTCTTCTACACATTTAAAACAACATTAATTTTACTTCACGTTGAGAGCAATCTTTGTCAATATTTACTATCTATCTAAAAAAGCACCCACTTTGTTATTAATTTTCTCAACGTTACGCCCCCCAAAAAATATTTATTTAATTTACTAATGAAAGAGAGATTTCGCTATTATTCATCACCGAGTTGCATCCAACATATATGAAACATAAAACACGAACATTAAAAATTTACAATATGTAAGTAAAAAAAGTTAGCATATAGTTTTATTTAAAAAGCAACATAATGGCTTTCGAGTGATTAAAAACGACTTTTATTACTAAATTTAACGAGATGAACGTAAAGAGATGAAAAAAGAAAGCTCTATTATCTCCGACACAATGCTTACCATGAAATGTTCTGTATAATCTAGCCAACATTAAAGTATAACATCAACATATTTTATCCGCCCACTGGATCATTTCTCGACAGAATGCATATCCTGTACAAAGTTTTCTGCAATGTTCTTTTTATATTTTTCTTTTGTTATTTCAAAATTAAGACGATTAACTTTTAAAAAAAGAAAGATATATAGATATGCTTTTTTTAAAGCAAATCTTGAAACGTTAAGCCGCCTCAATTTTGGAGCGATAAAAGAATGAAGGAGAAGAGAGGAGGGAACGCGATGCCGCAGAAAATGAGAAAAGAATTGTATATCCTTGCGCCAATTGTCGCGCAAGACTCGAGAAATACGGCAAAGATCCCGGCTATCAATCCGTTCCCGGCAATACGCTCGCGAATAAGTTTCCGAGGGGAATCCCTCGATATACGGTACGAAATCCGATTCGCATCGGCTAGTGAGGGGTGGACGGGGGTGGAATGGGGCATTCTTCTGGAAAATTGCGGGAGATCCGGGAATATTCGCGCGCCTTCCGAGCATCGGAGAAGCGGAGTATTCCTCTCCCGTAACTACGCGAGAGCGAAAAGTTAAATTCGCGAGCAAAGCTAACGCGGAAGGAAGCTATTTAGAGATATCGCGTGGATGGTGGGAGGTGAGGAAAGGAGCGGGGGATCCTCTTCTCCTTCTCACCTGACTCCTTCCTCCCGGTCTTATGCTCCTGGCATTGTCTCGACGTTTCGAATCGCGATGCGCCGCGAGTGCTCGTCGCATTTTCTCGCTTTAATCCAGCCTTTGTCAACCGTATCTTCCCTCGAATTTCCTGGAAATGCGCGTGCGTTTCATCCGCCTTTGTTTCTCTTCGGCGTAGCTGTAAAATAAATCGTATAAATTTTAATTCCATTAGATAGATTTTGATTGTGTGTACTAATTGCATTAAAATGTATGCACTGCAAATCTTTATGAATTCTCACGTAGGATTATTATCGACTGCTATGTGCGAGGAAGGAGCCCGCACCGAGGGGAACTGAATTCGTAACGAGATTGTTGATTAACATGTACGATATAAAATCAGACGCGCGGGAGCATTATTAACGACGCATACGTCCTCGTACATAACCCACAACGACGTAGGGTAGGGTAGAGGTGGTAGGGTTCACGGAGGACGGAAATCGCGGCGACCGCAAATTGAATTGTCGGACTTTCGTGCGACGTGCTCTGATAAAAACGGTCCGGAATCGTGTCTCAAAGGGCCTAGAGAAGGATTATCGACAACCGCGCTCAGTCGTTGACACGTGTGGCAAAGGAAGCAAAGGGGCAACAAGATGCGAGTTTTTCTCTTTTTTCTCTCTCTGTCTTTATTCTTTTTTTCCCCCTCTCCCCTTTCCGCCCTTGCAGCGGAAACAACGACGATGGCGCAATTTCACGCTGTAAAGCTGTAACTTTAAGAGCAACTTTTTCGTTAGACGAAGTAGACGTAGTAACGAAATTACAGGATGAACTCGTTGGAAAATTCGTGACGCGAGACGTGACGGGTCGCACCAATTCAAATTGAAAGACTAAAGTTACGAAACTTACATTGAAACACACTGCGTGTACTGCGTGAGACGAATTTTTATATTCACGATTTCGTCAGCTACTAGGTTCTCTCCTATTTATGTATTTATTTTTATTTATTTTATTTATTAATTTGTTTCATTAAAAGTATTTTGATGTTTGATTGCATGGAATATGAAAAATTGAATGTAAAAATATCGTTTTTAAAACAACACGATATTCTCACTAGCTAATTTTCGAGGCAATAATGTATAATTATATTAGATGTGAGAAAGAGGCGTTTTCTACGTATTTCTGGGAGTAAAAAACCAACAAGAAGTAATTTCACTTGGATAAAATGTAGAAGATTGAAAAATTAAAATTAAAATAAGAAAATAAATTAAAATGAAAATTAAAATTAAAATAAGAAAATAAATTAAAATGAAAATGAAAATTAAAATTGAAATAAAAAATTAAAAAATTTCATCTATACAGGGTATCATGAAAGTGAGCATGACTTTAAAAAATTAAGGTAGATTGGCTCAAAATTAGAAGAAAAGTCTTGTACAGTTATGCAATATTCGCAATAATTAACGAGAAATAAATTTAAAAAATCGGGGAGGAGCGATGAGTGTGTAGGCGCGCGGCGAAGGCTCTTCCCTTCTCCAATCACTGCTTCGCTGCGCGCCGCCATTATGTTACAATGAGACCCCCTTCACCGCCACGCACTTCTAGCCACGCACATTGGCCGATTTTCTTTAATTTATTTCTCGTTAATTATTGCGAATATTGCGAATATTGCATAACTGTACAAGACTTTTCTTCTAATTTTGAGCCAATCTACCTTAATTTTTTAAAGTCATGCTCACTTTAATGACACTCTGTATAGTTGAAATATTTCCTGCTTTAATAAAATAATCGCAAGTATTTCGCAGAAAACTGCAAAATATTTTCATAAAAAGATCATGTTAATTATATATGGTGCTTGATTATGGAAAGAACGTTTATTTTTATGAAAGTTCAGGAGCGATGCTTGTAAATCGCTATATTTCATACGCAGTAAACCTGCAATATTCGCAGAGGAGATCCTCTGAACCTGTTGTTACTCAATTTATCGAGGCTCACACAGAGAGAGATACACAATCCGATATCATCGCGCGTTTCCATTTTTGGAGAAAAAAAACATATTACGCCAATTTATGGAGATATTATAACAGTTTCAATTCCCGGTTCGCAGATGCATATTTACCCCCCTATTATAATGCAAACACGACCCGGGGAAGCGCCAAGTCCCGCGTAACTTTGCGCCGTGTCGGTTCTCGTTTCTCATTTCGGAGCGTGTTTTAACGGGACGAAGCGCGCACGCGCGAAACATTGTAATCGCACGAAACAGGTACTCGCGTAATTAATTTAGTTACATCGCCAGCGGCGGCTCGAAATTAATAATCGACAAATGGCGCGCGATAAGAGCGTTAAAAATTCCATTTATCAGGCACAATCGTTCGAACGCGCGACACGACGATTGTTAAACGCGGAACGATTTCGCGCAAAACAACGCCCGCTTTTTCACATTTCGATCCATATCGCTACGGTATGAATTTGCGATTTTTTCGAATCGAAAATTAAAAATATGATAAAAATACATATTTCTGGTAAAGAGGAAAAAAGGAAAGAAAAATTCAACACCGAGATTTATGCCTCGATGAGAATTCAAGTGATGTGCGAAATTGTTCTTTATACGCGCGAATAAATATGTAATATCGTTTTTCTGGCCATTTTCTCTCTCTCTCTCTCCTTCCTTCCTGGCATCGCTCGAACGGATACGACGGTAAACTCACGTTAATTGAATCTCGCAGCTCCTAATAAGAAGCCCAAATACATTAGCATCCAATCCCGGCGTTACGTGGTCGGGGAAATAATTTGTGCGATTCCATTTCTCTCTTCCAACCGATCGATCTGACAGGGTTGCATTCTAGCAGAAGGAGATATTATTGATCCATGCATGCACACTTGGGACGTGAAATTCTCGTATGCCTCTTGGTCTTCATCTTTTCGTTATCATTCCTTCATATTGTTATACATATTTACATATATATTACTATATAAATTTACACAGTCGTCTTACGGATCAATTTTTTTTGCCATTGTTCTTTTTTTATTTATCACACATATACAGAATGTGGCGATAACTTTATCCACCTGGAATACTTGTGCTATTTTTAAAGATGAAAAATTGTAATTATGAAAGTTACACGATATCTAGAGAACCATAACATGATAGTAATATTTTTTCCGTAAGTGGAAACGCCTCTGAGATTACCTTCATTTTTTTTAATGCAGCCAAGCTAATTTTTCTCGAGGGGTAAACCGCTGATCAAAATTATGTACACTAATGCCTACTAATGCCCAATTCCTGGGCATTACTGCTAAATTTTTTACTAATGCCTAGTAATGCCCACCAATGCCCAAGCAATGCCTAGTAATGCTCATTAATGCCTAGTAATGCCTAGCAATACCTAGTAATGCCCAAGTAATGCCTAAACTGTTTGTTTGATAATAAAATAGGAAATTATTAAATATAATATAAAAGACGTAGTTTATGCATTGTTTGCTTTATATTGTAGTTTTATGTTATTATAATGTAATTAAATATTGCGAATAAGCCAAGAACACAAAAACTTATATATATATATATATTTTTTTTTATATTGCTATACAAATGTCATAAACTCTTATGACATTTGTGTGACATATTATTATATGATATCTTATGTATAACTAAAAAAAATAAATAAAAAATTAGTTAAAAGGCTACAAGGACCAACGCAGTGGTGGAAATATGCAAAAAATAATAAAACGGTTATTACAATAAAATAACCATATGAAAATGTTTATTTAATTTGAACATGACAAACGCCGCGTTTCAATCCAATTCGGATCCTTTTCAATGTCGACTAACAAAGTGAATAATAAACATTAAGATAAAATTAAAATTAACGGTCATAGGAGAAATGTAAATAAGTTTCGGAACAACGCAAAGTCAAAAAATCGGAAGCAAATATATGTACAATAACGGAAAATTTAAACCGTCAATCACAAAAAAGGAAAGAACGCATCGCATTAACGTATCGCCACAAAAAACCCGAAAGCTCGTACCGCATACCATCAGTATACCGTTAAAAACGAGATGATCCTCTCCAAAAAAACCGGAAGGAAAACCCACATACAGGTCCATGACCATTTCCAAAAGAAAAAAACAGTCAAAGATGCATAAATCGATGACCAGTTGGAAACTTGATGGTCCAAATATGTGCGAGTAAAAGCTTAAAAATCTGACACTCTAAAAAAGAAAAACAAGACAGAGCAATAATTTAACAAACAATCCGGAAACTACTTAAGAGAATCCTTCATATAAAGCAAGAGTAAAGTTAATATAATAAAATCACATACCGGTCTCTAAATTTGAAAGTGATCTCAAATCAAAAAATCGAACACAAAGGGAGAGCAAGTTAAGCACAACTTAACGTTCCAATCAACAGAGCCGAACTGAGGCACATGGGGATCACATATAGCACAGAACGCGAAACATCAAAAAGAGGGGGGGGGGAGAGAGAGAGAGAAGGGAAAGGAAGGAGAGGAACAAAACGTCACAGAAGGAAAGAAGACAGAACGAAGGAAAAATTTCAAATAATCAATGCGAACATTTTTTTATAATGGGCAAATACATCTTATCCAAGAATTCGGTATCGCTCTGAATGTTAAGGCCATGGTTCTGATCAGAGATATGTAACATCTCAGCAATTAGCCTCTTTTTATATCTAGGTTCCTCCTCCAAAATGGAAACATTCTCCCAATCAAACTCATGTCCGTTCAATCTATGAAGAGACACAACTGAGAGAGAACCAGAAGATTTATTGATATCAGAACGATGTTCTTTAATTCTGGTCAGTAACTTCCTTTTAGTTTGCCCCACATATGAAGCATCACAGTCTAAACAACTAATTTTATAAATGGCATTCACGTGGTGGAATTTAGATACCGGATCCTTGTACAGTCTAAGGGATTTTAATTTGTTATTGACTGTATATGCCAATCTTCTGTTCGCATAACTCTTGATGTTGGAAACAAAACCTCTTGGAAAACTTGAGGAAAAAGGAATGGTGAAGAAAGGAATAAGAGAGGAGGAGGATTGAGTGAGAGCAGTTTCGTTATTGTTCACGTCAGAGATTAAAAACTTTAATCTTTGAGAAATAGTGTGAAAAATAAATTTAATAGGATAACCATTGCCTAATAAAGTCGAAATAATAAAAGAAAAATTCTCATTATGAAACCGTGGATGTGACAGTTTAAAAATTCTATCAGTCAATCCAATGATAACTCCTTTTTTATGTGACAGAGGATGGTGTGAGAAAAATGATAGAAATCTTCCTGAAAAAGTCGGTTTCCTATACCAATTAAATTCAATATAGTTATTGTTGATTATGATAGTTGTGTCCAGGAAATTTATACTGTTGTTGTTTGAATATTCAATGGTAAACCGTAGTCTATTGTGAAGCGAATTAAAAACCTGGAAAATATGTTGGATGTATTGTTTAGGAGCAGCAAGAACAATATCATCAACGTAGCGAACATAAAAGGGAAGGGAAACAGGAAGAGACGAAATTGCTCTGTCTTCCAAATCAGACATAATAATATTCGCTAAGATCGGGGAGAGAGGAGATCCCATGGGAGTGCCAAAAATCTGTTTATATATGACATTGTCAAATTGGAAGTAGGTGGAGTCCATAATAAGATTTAAAGAAATCAAAAATTCCTTATAAGGAATGTTGATGTTGTTTTTAATTAGATGCCATCTTTTAGCAATTCCTCCAATAACCAAATCTAATGGAACATTAGTAAAAAGACTCTCCACATCCAATGAGACCAAATCGTACCAATCATCTAAGAACACATTGTTAAGTCTTTTAATCAATTCAAAGCTATTCGCAATATGGCTATTCGGATTAGGTAAATCTTTGTCTAACATGTTGTGGAGGAAAGACGCTAGCGAATAAAGAGGGCTATTAATACAAGAGATGATGATACGTAACGGGCAATTTTTCTTATGGATCTTTGGCAGTCCGTAGGCACGTGGTAAGATCCCATCAGTACTTAATAGCGCTCTATAAGTACCGTTAGAGATGTACTCATTTTTACGCCAACGCTGTAACAACTCGCTCAACTGGGAGATGACTCTATTCGTCGGGTCGCGGTTTACTACCATGTACGTGTTCCGGTCTGATAGAAGGTCATGCATCTTGTCAAAATATTCGGTCTTATCAAGAGAAACAGTTACATTCCCCTTATCAGCTTTTGTGACAATGATGTCAGGATGGTCAGAAAGGAATTTTTTTGTAATTTTAGTTAAGGATAGCAAACGAGAGTCCAAATCTGAAAAATGAGGAGGAGATAATAGACATTTATTAAGAGTCTGGACTGACAAACATCTAATATTGTTAGCCGTTTCCTGATCCAAACTGGAGATATTATGTTCAATATTTTTAATGAAATCGAATACAAAATGTTGCGAATTAGGAAGGGAACGCAAACAAAATTTCTCTCCCAATTGTAAGAGGGATTGAACTTCCTGAGGAATATCGGTCTTAGACAAATTTACAAACCAATTGTTATTAACCGAATTAATAAGGGATAAATTATCTTTCATGTGAAAATTCTTGGGATTAATATGTACATTAAAAGGAGTATGAGAGGGAGGTTGAGGAGTGGGTGAAAAGGAAAATGTGGGAAGGGGGTGCTGTTCATGAGGGCAAGAACCTGTAAAAGATCTCAACTTTCGCTTGTAAGGATTCATGGGAGGATGGGGGGGGACGGAACAAAAATATTTGATAAGAGGTACGTTAGGACGAAGGAAATCCGGCTGTTTTTTAGCGATCCATTTTAGTTTGTTATTGATTCTCTTATTTTCCACGATATTAAAATGATTAAGAGAGGAACGTTGTCTCCTGATAAATTCATTAAGAATACGAACCGGGACCCGTCTAAACAGAATCTTAGAGCATCGCAGTACATTATGTTGTAGAAATCGTAACAATCTGAACGCGTCATAAATTTCAATCTGTAACAACCGCCTAATAGAACCACGCAAAAAGTTTTTGTATAAAGAAGTTGAATTGTGATTGACGGTTTAAATTTTCCGTTATTGTACATATATTTGCTTCCGATTTTTTGACTTTGCGTTGTTCCGAAACTTATTTACATTTCTCCTATGACCGTTAATTTTAATTTTATCTTAATGTTTATTATTCACTTTGTTAGTCGACATTGAAAAGGATCCGAATTGGATTGAAACGCGGCGTTTGTCATGTTCAAATTAAATAAACATTTTCATATGGTTATTTTATAACCGTTTTATTATTTTTTGCATATTTCCACCATTGCGTTGGTCCTTGTAGCCTTTTAACTAATTTTTTATTGATTTTATCTAACGGACCTTTATTTCATTATAATAATTTAAAAAAAAATAACTTCTTTAATATATAAATAAAATAAAATATACATAGAGTTTGCAAATATAACGCAAATAAAACACATATAAATATTTATTTTCTTATCTTAAGGCTTCTCGCTATGGAACTCCCGAATGATAACATCAAAAGCAAGAAAATCCGCAATGTTTTCTTTCTTTGGATTAAAATGAAAGCCTAAGAGCCATAATAAATATCTAAAGTTTATTACGTCTTCTTAGTTTATACTTTTTATTTATAACTTATAAATCAAAATGTTTTAATATAAAAGGTCCGGTTCCGATTAATTCAATTGGGCCGTGGAAAATATACTTCGTTTCAACAAACGTCACATCTTCATCGCGTGGCCAAATGAAACAATCAAGTTCAGATTTTAAAAATTTCATTTTAAGTTGATTTTTACACTGCTCAACAACTCGGCCAATATAATAGTTGTCATCGTAAAAAACAGCATAATATTTTTCTAATAATATTTCAGGTACTTTCGTATTAGGATCATTTTCAAGGAAACATTCCTCATTACACATTTGATCTTCTTTAAAAGAATTGGAAATTTGAAGATATTTTTGCTTCTTTTTAAGTTGCACCTTTGTACAGTTTTTCCTTTTATTTGTGTTATTAAGTGTGATAAATCTTCGTAATCTATCCGTACTTATTTTACCTTTACATTCATCAAGAAGCCAATAATAAGAAGATTTTTTAACAATCATTATTTTGTCATTTACTTTAATTTCTACGAAAGGCGAGTTTTCCGTTATCGATTTCCGTGATATTCGTTTTGAAAAATCTTTTAATTCTAAACTCTCTAATTTGAAATCAGAATCATCAAGTAAAATTGAGCTAGAAGCACAAATGTCCACATCTTCGACGAAAAGATTTTTCGTTACTTCAGAGTTATGACATATAATTTTTGGAAATTTTTTCAGCCAAAATAAAATAATCTGTTATTAAATTTTGATTAGGACTTAATTTTTCTCGAGCTCTCTTTAATCTTTCAGATCTTTGATATTTCATACTTTTCCATTTATCACATTGACTAACATTTACCTTAAAAGTAGGGTAAGTATGAGTACTAGAATCAATATTGGGATCAACAACATAACTAGAATTGGAAATGGAGCAGTCATTATCATACTCTTCATTAATTTTTTGCGAGTCTATATATCAATTTTCTTCTACTATATCTTCTACTATATCTATTACATTTACTGTATCAAAAGTAATTTCTGCTTGACCTATGACTTCCACTACATTCATAACTTCTACTGTATCTTCCTCATTATTTACATTTTGACTAGCCTTTTCTATATTTCCTGTATTTGCAAACTCAATATTGTGACCTATTTTCGTGTTTGAAAACTCCGATGCTTTTGATACATCATGAGTAATACGACTCTTTTCATTAACAAATTTAGTTGCAGATGAATTTGTGTTTTGAATATGTTTTTTAAGTAAATGCATTTGAAAGTTAGAATAAATCCAACGTTTTGATTTTGAACCTCGTTTAGAAAATTGAGATACATTATAATTTGCACCACAAAAGCATGTTATGACACAAGTCAATTTATCTGCATCTAAACTTGTTCTTATAATTATATTATTAAATGGTTCTCTTAAAGTTTCCCATTCATCTTTGGTTACTTTGCCTTGTGCCCAGGAAGTAATTGTTTTTTGTATTCGTATATTTTCTTCCAAAATTATGGATTTAGATGATTCTTCAGATGTTGATGAATTATTATTTATTATCTCTTCATTTATAGAAGATGAAGTATTTGCTTGATTTAAATTTAACTGATGTAATATTTGGCTTCTCTTATTCTTACAATTAGTTGTCATCTTTCTTACAGTATCTTTATGTGATAATTTTTTTTTATAATATTCAGAAAGAAGAGTTATTATGCGTTTAAATCCAGGCACTATTTCAAATAGCGAAGGATTTTTCCAGTACAGGCCATAATACTTTGGTAGATCTTCTTTATCTATAATTTTATGTAAATCATTTCTTGCAAACGACACCATGTCTTTAATATCCGAATCATTTATATTGGATATAATGATCTCATTCTTAAATCCATTAGCTATTAATAAGTTTTTTAAAGATATAGGAATTTTTATATTTAAAGAGCTTTCAGCTTCAGTAAACACATCAATTTCTGAATTGAGTAATTTTTGCTGAATGTTATCTACCTCAGACCCTGAATTTATGCCTGCCATCTATAAAATATATATTTTTTTACATAATGAAGATGATTAAATGTTATAAATAAAGATTATAGAGGTTATGTAGATTTTTCTTACGTATATCACATTTGTAAGACTAATACGCTGCGTTCAGCAGAAAAAGTAGCTTTGCAACTGTTATAAAATTTTTTATATTATTGATTTATTCATTTAGATCGATAAGAACTAAGGGCAAGAACGGCCAAGAATTTCGACAAGAATTAATCGTATTGAAGAATCTTACAACAGTTGCAAATAAGTTGCTTTTTCTGCTGAACACAGTCATAGTAAAACTGTATAAGTTAATATTTACCTTAATAGATTTACATAAATACACTTTATTTAAATCATCTAATATACAGGGTGTTCAAAAAGTCCCGGACCGGTTGAATATTTCATAAACTATGCACTTTAGAAAGAAATGTTTCAGACAAAAGTTGTATGGCTTGAAGGGGGCCATAAGATGGCATCATTGGTTTGACCTTGAAAAGTCGTTTGAAGGTCACATGAAGGTCACCTTCAATTTCTTAAATGGAATCTCCTATTTTTTGTTACTTATTCTTGTAGCTTATCTCGAGAGCGTTCCAAAACACTATAATAAAGTATTTCTTCATTGAGTACTTTTCGAGTTATGAGGCTTGAAATAATTTCTTAATTTTACATAAACCATAAAATATCTAGTAAAATATTCATTTTTCGATTATCTTACCTTAATACTTTTACGTACAAAATAATGAGAGGAATCAATTGGTGTAAAGAAAACATATAGTTGTTTCGAAGAAAAAATATGTAATTTGCAATTAACAATTACATATTTTTTCTTAAAAATAACTATGTTTTCTTTACACCAATTGATTCCTCTCATTATTTTGTACGTAAAAGTATTAAGGTAATCGAAAAATGAATATTTTACTAGATATTTTATGGTTTATGTAAAATTAAGAAATTATTTCAAGCCTCATAACTCGAAAAGTACTCAATGAAGAAATACTTTATTATAGTGTTTTGGAAAGCTCTCGAGATAAGCTACAAGAATAAGTAACAAAAAATAGGGGGTTCCATTTAAGAAATTGAAGGTGACCTTCACGTGACCTTCAAACGACTTTTCAAGGTCAAACCAATGACTCCATCTTATGGCCCCCTTCAAGCCATACAACTTTTGTCTGAAACATTTCTTTCTAAAGTGCATAGTTTATAAAATATTCAACCGGTCCGGGACTTTTTGAACACCCTGTATATCCAAATTTCGATGATGACGTAACAAAACGAGAACAATAGTAGTGATAGCAGCGCTGAACAGCGTTTACCGGCGTTTACCGACCGGAATACTCAACGGATAACATCATAAGATATTAATACAATTTACCTAAAATTTAAAACACGTTTTATTGAGTGTTGTAATTGGGACATAAAATTATTATTTGGAAAAAAAGACTTAATAATACTTTAATAACGTCCATAATACGCATTAATACTTCAATAAAACCTAATAATGCCCAAGCAATGCCCAGTAATGCCCAAGCAATGCCCAGTAATGTCCAAGCAATGCTCAGTAATGCCCAAGCAATGCCCACTAATGCCCAAGTAATGCCCAAGTAATGCCCACTAATGCCCAATAAACGCCAGTAATTCCCAAACAATGCCCAATAAGTCTAGCAATGCCTCAAATCTGTATACCGCAATCTGTATGCCCTCAGCGGTTTACCCCTCGATTTTTCTATATAAATCGATCCCTCGCAATATTCGACGTAAAAAGTTATAAAAGTAAGATTATTAAAAATTAAATATTGCTTACGAGATATCTTATATTTTAATTTGACATAATTTTACAAAAACTATGAAATATTTCATAAAATATTCATTTGTCAATTATCTCGATACTTTAATGTACAAAATAATGAAAGAAATCAATTAATATAAAAAAACATATAATTATTTTTGAGAAAAACTTCAGATGAACAAATTTATTTTCTTTGCTTCATCCTACATATTCCGAATTGGAATTTTGAAACGTGATTGTCTCGGCTCGATTTTTCGCCATTTGATTTGATTGTTGCTCCACATAAAGACTCGGAATGGAATTATATTTTCGAGATACAAATAGCAAGTTCGAAAACGCGCACAGGGAGAGAGAAACCAAATTAATTGGCGAAATAAAAGTAAAAAAAAAAACTACGGGTTTTGCGCGTCGCGAACCACATCTGAGGTTTATAAGATTATCCGTTATATAGCGCATCGTTGTTATCGCTTTCCGATAACGGCTCGTCGTCGGGTATTATTCAACAATTTAGTCTGTATTTCTCGCGGGGAATGGACGCTGACCATTGGTGCATAGCCGCGTGTCTTTTAAGAAATACGTTGCTGTAAACTAGCATTGTGTATATGTATATATATACATATATATCTCCACTGACCATCGAAATACAGCTTTGGATATTTTGAATAAATTATTTTCGTTATCGCCTCTCGTTCATTTTGCGATGCTTTCCTATATGACCCCTGACATATATTCGTTGTTGCGCGCGCAAACGTTTGACAGACTTCGTTATACGATGATACGATTATTCGGAAAGTTTGAAAATTCCCGATTTCCCAAGAATTTCAGACTTTATCATTCACGAAACTTTATAAAAACCAAGATAAAAACTCTAGGTACACAAGTGGAAAACTTGTCGGTGTCAGATTTTTCACTCGCGTAAACATCTGGCAAACATCATATCGAATGTAAATTGAGAATTTATTAAATACAGAAATTATTTATTCACATAAATTACGTACATTCCTATTGAACAGGTAATATTTAATTAATAAGAATGCGGTTAAATATCAACGAAACCGAAACAAGCTCGCTACTTGACATTTCTCCGGTGAATTTGGCCTATCATTATACGTCTCTCTTATGGATCATATTTTTTTTCGCCAACAATAAGTTGCGGACGATTTTGTTTCGAGATATCGATAGGATTTTTACACGAGCGGATAGATTGCCTTTCCGGGTAATAATTAGCGTCTGGCACGAAGTTTATCGCACCGCTGCGAGGGTAATTTCCCCCGAGGATGCAAACAGCCACGTTAATTTGGTTATACGCGAATACACCAAACACGTGAAATATCTTCGAACCGAAACCAAAGCCGCATCTCACACCCTTAGAAAGGATTTCTGATAACAAGACAAAAAATATTCTTGACACATTTAATCCGGTCACAATCTTATGTAGTATAAAAATGAAACAATTTTAAAACTAAAACAATAATTCTTATTCTTCTCTCTCGAATTAAATAAGATTGTCTTTATAATCTGGAAACAAGAATAATATAAAGAAATCTAAGCTATATATTCTTGCACTTAGAATAATTTGATATTAGCGCCATTTAATAAATAAGAATATATTCTTAATTTGCGACTTCTACGCCGCAACTCGATTTTCGTGTGCGCGACATGTTTCTTCATTTGCCGCTATGCGGTGACACCACTCTTAATTTTTCTCGTACTCAATATTTACCATGAAATGTATATAAAGGACTTGTATTAACATAAGATCTAAATATATTTATAACATAAGATCTGTATATATTTCTCCCTTAGCAGTGATGCGGAAGAGAGGACGCTGCTCACACACAGGTTCTCTGTGTGCATTTGAACCGCATCCTCTTTCTGACATCACTGTTTATCAGTTTAATTTCAAGTTGAATTTAAAATAATTTATTTAATAATCTGGATTCCTTGTTGGGATTCAGAATATTAAACAGATTATTTCAAATTAGGCGGAAAAAACTTTTAGACCAATAATTAAATTTATTTGACTTCAGCAAAATTTATTAAATCCAAAAAAATTTTTTTCTGTGTGTATTAAGAATATCTCTTTAGAAAATCTTCTTAACTTAAGAGTATCCTCTTAGCACCTATTTTAGTGGTATATATTCTAAAGATAAGTAGCATATTCTTAAGTTAAGAATACAATTTTTTCGCAGTAGTTGCGTGAAATCGATATGCGTCTGTCGTCTTTTGTAGATAGTATCAGGATCATTTTATTCTAGATTTAAGAATTTTCTATTTAAGATTAAAATATTCTTTTTTTAATAAAAAATATAATTGGCGCTATATCGATCCTATTTTATGATAGATTGAAGTGTAATAGCATTAAATTTAGAAATTTTTTCTGTGAGTGCACGTGCGCCTCTACGAAGCTGGAATTACTTTCGCCTGTTTCACTTTAACAATAATTAATTTATAAGCTTTCCAGGTAATGATGTTCGAAATTGATCCACTAATAAATCCTGCAAAATTGTACGAAATTTTTCAAACATATAAGATGTACATTTTTGATCGATTTCTCGCAGTAACTTTTGTGCTCTTGATTTTCAAATTCTCATGGTCAAAATGATCTCCCTCAGCAAAATTGTCGAGAGAGCGCATTATTTTTTGCATTATATATATCTTCAAATAACTTGAAGAGTAACTAAGCTTCGAATTAAAATTCTATTAAGGTAAACTTTGCCTGAAATTAAACACAAGCGTAGTTTTATTAATCTTTTAATTTTAGTTTAGTTTGCTTTGAGAACTTCCTTTCAACTTTTTCGCTTGTAACTCGCGCAAATTATCGATTCCTCGGTATTTTCACTAGGAAAAATCAACTCCAAATTGATTAAAGAATCTATTATTAAAAGGACATTAGATGATTTTGTTCATCCTTGATATTTCCATAGACTTTCTTCTTTGATTTATTTTTTCCTATTTTTCTATAATACTTGAATCATTTATTCGTGAAATTGATTAATTCGCGATAGATAATTTGATCATGCGCACTAATCATTATAATACAATAATTATTACGATATTTTACATAACATTTTCGACACATACGACATATTCCAGAAATCGTTCAGAGAGAAATAAGAAAATCAGATTTATCAGATGAAACTGCGATTCATTTTCCACTCGTATTTACAAAATTATTATCTATGTTATCAACGTAGAGCGGCATTTTACGACATTTTTATCAATAAAATACAAGTGAATAGATAGAATAAATTAAAATTAAAAAAAGATAGCTATTTGGAAAATATAATATTCAAAATTTCTGTGTATTTTAGTTTATAATACGCTATATAACATATAATAAACATAATGTAATGGCAACGAATGAATTGTTACATAATAGTTATATATGTATGCGATCTTTACACGAGGTATAGTGAACTATTGCTTACAATGAATCATCGCGACCTTTCATCATTCGTGCCGTAAGACTCGAGCGAGCAGCAAATCTAATGAGACGCTCCGTACATCATCGTATTATCTGAAACACCTTCGCGAGAAGTAAGTTTTTCAATAATTATTTTTATTATTAATATTTTAGCATAATTATAGAGACAAGATATTTTCGTAATCAAATATTAAGCATTAATCGCAAAATTTGACATAAAAAAATTACTTGATTTTTTTTATTTTTCCAATCGTAGAAAAATATTTTCAATTTTTCCGTTTTTCCGAGTACGTAACGATTTGATAGTCAGAAAAGTTTTAAAAATCACTGTTCATCAGTGACGTTTCATCTTTGATTTTCCGATTTTTCATTCATCAGCAATGACGTGGACAAGCGAATCGTTGTCAATCCTTTAACGATGGAATTTTAAAAATGTATACTTGCTTGCGTAATTAAAATCAAGCGATGACGAGTATGTTCGTCAAACACAGTGTATGAATACAGCTGTAAATTTGAATTAATTATAACAAAATGGCAAATACTACGAGTTAGATTATTTAAAAAATCAATAATTTTATTTAATATAATTTTATTTAATATAATTATATTTAATATATTCATTAATATAAGAAATGCTATTTTACAGTTTTAAAAATTTAAATAAAACAGAAAAAATTCATACATGTAAGGACAAAAAACAGAAAGAGAAATAAATTTATTCTGTTCTTAAAATATGATATTTTTGAAAACAGGGTGCAACACATAGTGGTATTTCACATGGCACCAATATCTTGTTTCGAAATTCGTCTTTGAAACAATTGAGTCATCTTTGCGTAGGAGTAGTTTTTGATAAAGTACTGAGTATAAAATCTGGAAAATGTTTTCCGATAAGACGTGTAGGCTTGGGAAATGTAACTGGCCGACCAACTGTCGAAATATTTATCGAATTTTCATATTGAATTGCATATCGCTCTATAGTTTTTTGAATACATTGGAGCAAGAAATTCCTCCTATTTAATGTTCCATTGTTTTTTTACGTAACAAATAGGAATTCAGGCAAATCATGTAATGTCTAGAAGATGAAGAAATATCTTCTTAATAATATTTTTTTAGCCTCTTTCTTGCTATTGAATATGTTACAATTATCCCATCACTATTATCGACTCCATCCATGTTCTTATCATAGTCAAGGACCACTTCACGTTTTGTTTTTTCAACACCTCGTTTCTCTATTTCCACCATATTATCGTCATATATTGTACTAAACACCAATACATCTTTTTTATCTTGTCACTTCAATAACATCACATTGTTTTTATATCGTGCAATATGTTCCCCTTTCTTTAGAGAGGCTTTTATTCTTACATCTGAAGGAATACCACGCCTATTTTTCCGCATTGTACCAATAACATCTGTTTTACAAGTTCTATATTAGTGTACCAATTATCTAAATTTAATCGGAATAAGCGGTTTAAAATATGACGACACAATTGAAGGACAAATTGCGGGTTGAAGACTTGCATTCTGGATAATGTGAACCGTAATCTATACTTTTTCCAGTTTATACGCAATTGGATATGTAGCCAGTTTTATTTTCGCATAATACAAAGAATTTCATCCCGAAACGACTTCTTTTTGAAGGTATATATTGTTTCCAAGACAAACGCCCTTTCTAAAGTAGCAACGATTCATCGATGCAAATACTTCTTTCAGAATATATAAAGTTTTACATATGTACTGGACATTTTGCAAAACAGTGTGAATTTTGTCAATTTTGTTTTTCGAAGAGTTGAAAAAAATTACTCGGTTTCGTTTTTTTCCATTATTTTATAAAAACAATTTTTCACATAAAAATCTTTTATTTACGTCAAATTCATATGTATATTTCTATAAAATATAAAAAGATCTGTTTTTTGTAATTGCAACAATATTCTATTTATTATTTTACAATTCTGGACTTTTATGCAACAGGCTTTTTAAATTTTAGATGTACTATTTTACAAAATTTATTTTTTATTTCTATTTTCTTTTTTATTTATTATTTTTCAATAACTTGCCTAACGTTATGTAAACGTTAGCGTCATAAGCTTCCTTCGTAAATATTCTAGTCTTTCAGCAACATACAGCTTCAATTTTTTTTAAATTGACAAGTCGTCGGACTCGTTACCTTCGTCGGTTTCTTTTCGCAAATATCGGAGATGTGATAAAGGATCTTCTCATTCTTACTACGCTCTTCCAATAAATGCATGGGATTGTATTCATGATTTCCAGATTCGGGGTGAATATCGCTCGACAATCTCGAAGCGAATGTTCACATCGTCTCTGTCCGACGCTTATCATCGTCCTAATACTGGTGATTACTATCTCGACGTCCTCCAGATTATCGAAGCAATTCGGCACGATCTTGGACTTAACGTTAATATCGCTAGCCAGTAATATTATGCGATCGCGGTTGTCGTATTTCCTCCATGCTTCTGACGGCACTCGAGTATTCAGATTCATCAGAGACGGTTTAATCAGATTTCCTTGAAACCGTTGACGAACAGCAGTCCGATGTCCGGTAGACCGGTTACGTTTTCCCGGATGCTTACTGTTAGAGTTTCGTCGAAATTGAGAGCTTCCAAGGCGTCTAGCAGCATCCACGATCTCGCTCCGTTACATACGGATAGGTGGAATTGAAACGTTCAAATGCTTGAAAAGTCATCGACGTGGACATGGGTCCCTCGGTTGTGACAGATGGTATCTTATCATCGCCTCGGGATATCCATCCCTTCTACTTTTTCCAGCTTCTTGAAATAAGACAAGATGGCAATAACGAAAGGTATGATTTTTTTATGGTAAATCGAAATTCTTTAGGAAAAAAAATTATCATGATACATGTACTTAAATAAATATTAATTAATAAATGAATTAACAATTTCAAAAGCATAAACATAATTAGTTTTATAATTAAAGTCGCACACTTCTTGTGCGAAGCAATTTATCTAGCTTTGAGAAAATGGAAAAAATTGTAGGTTTGTTAAAAAGATGTGTGAGAGAATTTTTGTTTTTATTAGATGATTTTACGATTAAAAATTCATTAATTATGTAAGTTTCATCATTCGTTTCTGCATAATGTAAAATAGAAAACACATGACAGAAATTACATATTTTTTAATGAAATTTTATAAAAAATTTTGAATGTAGGAAAAATTATAAAAATTAAAAATGTTAATTTTAGTAAAATTATAAGTTACAAATAAAAATTACAAATATAAAAATGGGCAAAAGTGAATATCAAAATTCGAAAAAGTACGATTAAAAAAAGTTTACTCTTTGCTACGAGTCGAAACGTCGTCATTAGCCAAAGATGGTTCGTTTAAGGAATTATCTAGTGGTTCCGGGACATCTTGTATACACGATTTTATAGCGTAGTTTTAAGCTCCAACCGTTTTATGTGGATACTTTTAGTTCTACTCGTAGCCCGCGTCATGCAAACAGCTTTTAGGAAGGTAACGCATCACGCGTAGCTCATCGTATCGCCGCGATATCCTACGCTTTTGTAACGCGAAACTTTTTTAAATAAGGTGTAAATCTCACGCTTTGTACGGTATCCATAATATACAAAACGGATGAAACGACAACACACGAGCGGTACATTTTCTTTCAATTATTTGATATTTTTATAGAAATTTGTCCGTCAAATATATTCTTTGTTGGGAAATTTTCGCTAAGAAAAATCGATTTTTTTAAATCGATGATATATATACCTATAAGCATAAATATATATTTTAATATATATTTAATATATATTTTAATATTAAAAATATATTCAATATATATGGCACACAAAATATATTATTATTAGCATGTATCATTCATCTTCATCAAAGTTAATGAAAGTACCTTTAATGAAAAATGATGGACATATTAAAAATATTCTAGTCTAATTAAAAAATTGAAATGATTAAAACTTAATGTCGACAATTGAGAAAAGAGCATTCTCAGCAAAAGATAATTAATAAAATAATTGTTTGATTGTAATTAATATCAAAATTACAATTATTAAAAGAAAGTCGATGTATCGAAAATGAAGAACTCGCAACGAAAAATGAATATATCTCGACATTTTCCGCCGTGGAAAGAAATGACCTCAAATTGGTCAAAGAATCCGTGAGATGAAAAGTGGCTCGCTACGGTCCAGGGTACCGTGTATAAAGGAGAGTTATTAACTCTCAGGGAGAGAAGAGCAAAGACAGAGAGAGAGGGAGAGAGAAAGAGATAGATAGCGAGTGGCTATATTCGCTTTGCTATGCATTTCGCTCTCGTAGAGAATTTAATAAGCCGCCTGCTTCCTGTTTCCATTGCATCCGCGACGGAATGCATTCGATCCTCAAAACAGCACTTTCTGGCAAGTTATAAGCCGTGGCGCATAAACGATCTACAATATTATCTACGCTCATAAA
This sequence comes from Camponotus vicinus, assembly GCF_025532165.1. Classification (NCBI taxonomy): domain Eukaryota; kingdom Metazoa; phylum Arthropoda; class Insecta; order Hymenoptera; family Formicidae; genus Camponotus; species Camponotus vicinus. The sequence goes on from NW_028141945.1 coordinate 19,582,609, forward strand.
GGAAAGATATTATAACGACTACAAGATGTTGATATTTCGCGAGCACATAATAAATTTTATATATTAGTATAGTATAACACAATTATTTTTTAAAATAATTATAATTTAATATCGATTGTATTAAAAGAGATCGATTTGCGCATATATTCAACAAACGGATTAGTAAAAAAATACCATTTTCTTTCCAACCTCATAAATTCTGCCTATTTTAGGCATCCTTTTACGTAGCTTTTATAAAATTTATGTTTGCTTTCATATTCATTACATCGTAATGGTCCCGTTTCAAAGGGTTGAAAGGGTATCGTTTCTAGCAAACGCGTTTATACTCCGAAACACACGGCGTATATTAATTGCCTGTTAAAAAATGACTATCATGCAAGACAAATGTTCCTTTAACGTGTATCTCTGTGGCTGTGTTACTCTATGAAACTACGTTCGCAATATTTTATATCATTGAATTTCATAGAATAATAATCAAAAAATGTAAAATGATGTAACATGTAAAAAAGGACCTCACACACATGAAAGTAATACGAAAAAACACTCTTGTCCCTCTCCTTTTCTCTCTTTCTCTCTCTCTCTCACGCTCTCTAATTTATCTTGTTTATCACAAACATATTTATTTTCATAGCGCATTATTCGCTATACTAATTATTTCGACATTGTTTGCAATCGGAGAATACCATGTTGTGCAATGTGTTTCAATTAATTGTAGCAGGGTTTGATCGGGTTTGATCAAACAGATCCGGTTGTTTGCGATCGAAACGCAATAACGCACCCACGAAATCGTATTTCAAAACGCGATAATCTTTCCGCGTAAGATCCGATATCCATTTACGGATTGTTGGCATAAATAAAATTATTCATCACGGTGATGTTTCGAAATTTATATTTGCTGAATTATATGTCATGGAAAATATTTGCAGATATTAGGTGAGCAAAAAAGTTCTGAGCTTTAGATTTCATACAACCAAAACAACAATTTAAATTTTATTTATCTTCCCGCCCTTTTGCGGTTTTAAAGCGTTGATATTTGGCTTTTTAAAATGTCGTGCAGTTTGGCGTTTGATACACATAACCTCAAAAATCAGTAATGTTTACGATGGCAATAACAAAAGAGCATATTCGATTTTCCATCCACTTCGCGTTTCATCTGAAAGAAAATGCTGCTGAAGCCACTGAAACAATCACGGCAGACCGCTATCAACAACAATTGACCAGTTTGAGCGATGCATTAGAGAAAAAGAGGCCATTTACTGGCCATGGAAGTCATCAAGTAATCCTACTTCATGACAATGCCCGACCACATGTTGCGAAAGCGACTCAGGACTATATCTTTGCGTCAGGCTGGGAACTTCTCCCGCACGCGGCGTATAGCCCAGACATGGCGCCTTCCGATTACTATCTATTTCGGTCGCTGCAGCATCACTTGGCTGATACACATTTCGTGAGACATGAAGAGATACGAAAATGCATTGATGACTTTATCGCTTCGAAGCCGGTGAGCTTTTATCACCAAGGAATTCGCAAGCTACCCGAAAGATGGCAAAAGGTCATCGATGCAAACGGGGAATATTTCGCTGATTAATATTTTGTTGTTTGTTTTTTAATAAAGATTGAATTTTGCAAAAAAGAGCTCAGAACTTTTTTGCTCACCTAATATATTTGAAAATAATTTCGGAAAGAGTCGAGACTCAATATTTTATCGATTCTAAAAACTCTACGTGACATCTAGTTTATTGCGACCCCATTCATCTTGAATATGTAAGAAATGTACGAAGAGTGTATTGAATAAAATGAAAAAAATTGTAATAAAATAATTTCATAAAATAAAATGCGAGGGACAAACCGCTGAGGGCATTGCGGTGTACAGATTTGAGGCATTGGTAGACTTATTGGGCATTGTTTGGGAATTACTAGCGTTTCTTGGGCATTAATGGGCATTGCTTGGGCATTACTGAGCATTGCTTGGACATTACTGGGCATTGCTTGGGCATTACTGGGCATTACCTGGGCATTATTAGGTTTTATTGAAGTATTAATGCGTATTATGGACGTTATTAAAGTAATATTAAGTCTTTTTTTCCAAATAATAATTTTATGTCACAATTACAACACTCAATAAAACGTGTTTTAAATTTTAGGTAAATTGTATTAATATCTTATGATGTTATCCGTTGAGTATTCCGGTCAGTAAACGCCGGTTCAGCGCTGCTATCACTACTATTGTTCTCGTTTTGTTACGTCATCATCGAAATTTGGATATAAGGGTGTCCCATTTTAAATAATACGCTCAAATATCTCCGAAACGGTGCGTTAAATAAAAAAATGTTTCAAACAAAAGTTGTATGGCTTGAAGGGGGCCATCAAATGGTGTCATTAATTTGACCTTAAATAGTTACTTGAAGGTCACGTGAAGGTCACCCTCAATTTTTTAAATGGAACCGCCTATTTTTTATTGCATATTCTTGTAGCTTATCTCGAGGGCTTTCCAAAACACTATAATAAAATATTTTTCCCTCAAGTACTTTTTGAGTTATAAGGCTTGATTGAAATCATTTCTTAATTTTACATAAACCGTAAAATATCTTGTAAAATATTCATTTTTCGATTATCTTACCTTAATACTTTTATGTACAAAATAATGAGAGAAATCAATTGGTGTAAAGAAAACACATAGTCGTTTCGAAGAAAAAATATGTAATTTGCAATTAACAATTACATATTTTTTCTTAAAAATAGCTATGTGTTTTCTTTACACCAATTGATTCCTCTCATTATTTTGTACGTAAAAATATTAAGGTAAGATAATCGAAAAATGAATATTTTACAAGATATTTTACGGTTTATGTAAAATTGAGAAATGATTTCAATCAAGCCTTATAACTCAAAAAGTACTTGAGGGAAAAATATTTTATTATAGTGTTTTGGAAAATCCTCGAGATAAGCTACAAGAATATGCAATAAAAAATAGGCAGTTCTATTTAAAAAATTGAGGGTGACTTTCACGTGACCTTCAAGTAACTATTTAAGGTCAAATTAATGACACCATCTGATGGTATCCCCCTTCAAGCCATACAACTTTGGTTTGAAATATTTTTTTATTTAACGCACTGTTTCGAAGATATTTGAGCGTATTATTTAAAATGGGATACCCTGTATATTAGATGATTTAAATAAAGTGTATTTATGTAAATCTATTAAGGTAAATATTAACTTATACAGTTTTACTATGACTGTGTTCAGTAGAAAAAGCAACTTATTTGCAACTGTTGTAAGATTCTTCAATACGATTAATTCTTGTCGAAATTCTTGGCCGTTCTTGCCCTTAGTTCTTATCGATCTAAATGTAATAAATCAGTCATATAAAAAATTTTATAACAGTTGCAAAGCTACTTTTTCTGCTGAACGCAGCCTATTAGTCTTGCTTGGGCATTGGTGGGCATTACTAGGCATTAGTAAAAAATTTAGCAGTAATGCCCAGGAATTGGGCATTAGTAGGCATTAGTGTACATAATTTTGATCAGCGGTTTCCCCCTCGATAAAATGCAATAAAGTAATTTAAAATTGCAAATGTCAAATAAAATAAAATGAAATAAAATTTGATATATCTTGGATAAGATTAAAGATTGTATTCACCATCTTTATGACGCATCTAAAATGCAAATTTACAAAATTACTTGTTCAAATATTCGTTCAATGTCAAATACTCGTTGTACCTTTGTATCGTCTTATGTTCATCGATTTATCGCGAGGAATTTCGTGCGCGTCCTTTCAGTATATATTGATTATGCGGTTAAGAGTAATTAGCGTTAATTGAACGGAGAGAGGAGGGAGATGCGAGGGATTATCCCAGTTATCGATTCTGAACGAACGATCGTTTAACAGCCAATTAAATCTTTCACTAGGTTCTGCCAACGGGATCGCTGTTGTTTGCCATTGTCTCGCGATTATCAACTATTCCACAACCCTAGCCAGTAGCCAAATTGGGCGAAGTCGGGTGAGTGTGACTAAAAAGTTATTATAAACAAATTATAAGCGAACATGTGATATCAGTATAAGCAATATATTCTTTACCTTCTTGATCTCAATAATTCTTTTTTCTCGAGGTAAAAAATATATTTCTTTCTTTTTTTATTCTTTGGCTTATTTTTATTGATTATATTTTTTGGAGAATTAAAATTAAAAGAAAAATTCAGAGAATTTAAGATTAAAATTAAAATTTAAAAATTCTCTGTGTTTTGTGATTATTTTTTAAAATCATTATATATAAATTCGTCCTTATAATCAATAATTAAAAAAGATAACTTTACGATTCGACTAGATATATCCCGAAATGATAAAATTATATTATTATGTTATGAAGGATAATGTTTGTATTTCCTTCCAGACAGCTGAGAAAAGTGCGATAAAATATTTGACGCGTGGAATAAAGTTCCTACTTGAAAAATCAAACTCTTACTTTTTGAATTAAAACATTTTAAAAATGCAAATTTTCTTTGTTATCGATACTTATTTTTCTCAAAAGAATATATTTTTTCTTTTTTTGTTCTTTGACTTATTTTTATTAAATTTTTTTTGCAGAATATTTAAAATTAAAATAAGAATTTTCTTTCTCTCTCTCTCTTGATTACTAATTCATAATTAGAAAAAGAAATAACTTTATTATCCAACTATAGATATATCTTAAAGTAATGTTACTTTATAAAGGTTAACATTTCTTTTTAGGAAATTATAAAAGTAAAATATTTGACGCGTGGGAGATGAAATTCTTATTTGAACAATCAAACATCAATTATTTAAAAAATGTACATTTTCTTTTTTGTGGAGACGAATGTATACACCGGGTTTTCTACTCGCGCTAATCGCATTTAGTCACCGAGGAATCTTTTGAACCCGTCAAGGAAGAAAATCCTCGCTGCGCCGAACATATTTTCATCAAAGCGCTCGTTTCCGATGAAATCCCCGCGTTTTCTTCACCGCGCGAGTTTTATCTGGCATACAAAAGCATCTTCTTCTCTTATCTCTCCGTATGTTCTCCATTCCATCGAATACCTATCTCCTTTTGTCGTTGCTCGCGCTCGATTCCACCTTCCCGTTCCTCTTTTATTCCTCTTTTGCTTCCTTTATCGTCACGATATAAATCGATTCCATTTCACGATTGGAACGCATAAGGTGTACGAAGACGCGAATTTCGCGAGGCTGTAACGATTCGCGCACGCGTGTCAAGCAATCATGAGGTAAAAGCTTCAAATGTCCAATATACCCCATGCACCTGTTGAGCTCATTAACAGAGCGAATTTCCATCTACTCGTCAACCGTGTTTTTCCGCCGTAAATCTTCACCGGGGCTCGAATACCACGGCGAAAAACGGAAATTACAGTCCTCGAAATTGCGACGAGCAACGACAACTTTCGCCTCTCGACAATATTCGTCGAGGGAAAGATTGACTTGGGATTAAAAATGGGGTGCGAAGAATTGAAAAGTAATCTAGAGACAATAAACAAATAAATAGCAATTAACGAAATTCGAAGAAAAAAGCGTGATTCCGTTAAAGCGGAAAAATACCTCGTTACAAACTCGATGTAGCTTTTTGCGATCTAATTAACACGCGACGCGTGAAAACTCCATATGAGAGCGCTCGTTTCGAGTAAAATATTGCGTTGCACCGCGCGAGAACCGCGTGAACACGTTGAAATATGCAACGCGCATCGACGCGTGAGACGAGTATTCGCGTTTTGATCAACCAGAAATTAGAATTTTAATTTCCGTGACGCGCATCGCCGATATATCCGCGGTGTCACACATCGATCGTGCTTCCCTTGTACTATGGATTTCTCGAAAGAGAGAGGAAACTAGAGAGATGAGTATTGTCTGCAAGAGAGAAGCAGTTATATATTTATTAAATAATAAACTTTTGAATTATTTTTAAATAAACTTTTCATACAAAATTTTCGCAAAATATTAGTAGCATTCTTGTGTGCGATATTGAGAAAAAAGTTACTGAGACAAAGTCTATTTCGAAAATTGACACACAAGATTAAAATACTGCCTCGATGATCCCTCGACACTGCGCGTCATATATTTATCGAGAGCATCGAGAGCGGGTCAAATTATGAGCGTGGGATGGAATTATTTTGAAGGCGCTAGATCGATGCGACCCGGGTGGAAAAAACCGATGTTGAAATCGAGCCAACGTTTCTACTGACTCGTGCAAATCAACGATTGAATTATTCATCGCCGGCGGTGCTTTGCCCTCCTCAAAATGTCATTCGTACCCTTGTTTTAGTTTCCGTTCGAACACATCGCAGATCTATAAGTCGATAATCCCATCCACCGATCAGTTTATGATACATAGAATATGATATACCCATCGATGTGACATGCTCGTTTTATACAGGATTCACGAGGCATATGTGCAGAAAAAAATTCGATATCTTCGATATAGTTTAGTTTTCTAGTTTTTATCGAGATATTAATCCACGTGACTTGGTGAAATAATCGATTGAAATAAAATGACACTAATTTAAAAAAAGAAAATATCAGAACGCTAAAACACAATTCAATCGAGTACTGCTGGTTTATTAAACATCCGAATCGATGTTCGTGCTCTTGCCCGAGCGTCGAACTAAACAATAAATTCACAACAAACTGTCGTTACGTTTTGCGAGAGATAAACAAGTCAGCATATTGTACACCAGAGAAATCACGAAAGAAAATAAAGCGGTAACGTTAGAGCTTGAGTCAACGACGGAAATCCCTATTTATAGCGAACATTCTGCACACACGTCCGCCGGATATCCCTCGCAAGAGTCTCGCGACGGGACGTGTCATAAAACACGCGGTTGATCCCCGCGATATAGATGCCAAATCGATAGTTGTCTATCCTATTGCAACGTATGGCAACAACAAACGGCTCTTTCACGAGATCATCGCGAATCTTAATTTTTTTCTCCTTATTTAGTTCAGAAGCGTCTCTCAGTGAGAAGCAAAACTCGGTTGAATCATTTTGTGGTACATTAAAAGGAAGGAAAATTTAAAAATTAGAATTAATAGATTAAAAAATCAAAGCTACAAATTTAAAAATTAAAAAGTTTGAAATGATTAGTATTTTGCATTTATTTGTCCAATTATTAATTTTCATTCCTTTCAAGAAAATGTACTAAATGTTCAAGAATATGTATTAAAGGCGTGTTTTCATTAAAAGACAATTTTCTAAAAAGACAATTACATATAATTACATGGATATAGTTGGATGCCAAACAGAAAATCTCGGACGATTTGGTGAATTAAATAATCAATTGTCGTATTTTTCGATTTTCGATTTTTCTTTGCCTGTCCTCTTTCGCGACATAAAAAGCAATGCTAAATTGGAACACGCTCGATAGCTCGGCATAATTAAAATACAACTAAAGCCGATTTCCGTTACAGCATTCAATATATGTATACTCTCATCGCTTTCTCTCTTCCGAACTTGTTTGAAAAGAAAATTGACCGAGTCGAAAGTGATTCTCGCTAGAGACGAGCAAGTGTAACGTGGCAGTCATTGCGTTTAATTCATTTTCGATTACATGCAAATGCGCATGAAAGATAGAGCGATTAAGATATCTCAATGTATTTTCGTATCTTCTCGAGTCTCCTTAAAACGAGTCCCATTAAACGAGAAAAAAGCATTGAGGTTGTTACAGCTATTCTGTCGCTTAATGATCAGAAATTAATCTTCAAAATCAATTTTTCCTCGGTGAAAGTCCAGTTGGATGCCACATAACTGCTAGATTATAAAAGCATGATTTAAAAAACGGTCTGGCTTTCAATTAATTTGAAACAAAATTATAATGTTGGTTAGTAAAGTTGTTTTTACAAGAAATCGAATTCTTCCAACAAGCAGAATTTTTGGAATAATTCATTTCTTTATCAACGAAAAGGTCAAGGATGTTATACGATATCCCCCGAATGGTCTATAAATTGGGATTACAAAGATCAAGCTTGGTTGGTGTTGTGTGGGTAACTCGCGCGAATATCTCGGGATGTTAATCCTGAAATCCGCGACACATTAGTTTCTCTCTCTCTAAGGTTTAACTGTAGCTTAGCAACTCGTGAATTATGCGATAAATATACGTTTATCTCTTACAAGTTCTACCAATTATTTAACAAATTTGTTTACATATCGTAAGTTTTAAAAAATTGAATACGAAAGCACATAAAAGTTTGAAAAATCGCATATATATATTTACAATTAGATATTTTTTTAACGTGTTTTTTAGAAGAGTATTTTAAGAATTAAAAAAGACTTTAGGGGAAGATTTTGCAAACCGATACATTTTGATTGCGACAAGAAGTCGACAAGAAATAACGACGCAAAGTATCTGAATATTAGCTGATTTGCAGTTGATTTCCTCTCTCGAATCCCTTTCCCACCCCCGAACAACCACAGATTCCTGGTTATTTCGCGATAGCATCGATTTTCCATTTCTTTCGCTTCCGGAAAAGGAGTCACGTCGTTATTACATAATCATTATCATATCGTTTACATCAATATAAGCGTGATCGATATTTATCGTTGTAGCATGTGTAGGGAATGTTTCGAATTTTTCGCATATATTCTTTGCATATTTTTATCCACGAATTCCTTAGATCTCTGAATTTTCTCTCGGAACAAAGATTTGGTTAGATCTTTTTCCGAAATATTTTTCTACAACAAATATTTTAATATTTTATTTTTAATATTTTTTAAATGTTTGAATAAACTATATAATAACTTATTTAATTAATATATTTATTATAACAATTAAATCAACACAATTTGATAACGAATTGCAATAATGATATTAATAATCGAATTAATAGTGTCTTTACGCAGCTATTATGGCTCACGTGGATTGAAATTTTATTAAAATAATTACGCGAATATCACGAGACTGAAAAATATATCATTATGACTGACGAGATGTTCCATTACCGCGATATTTATCGGTCTCAGTTTCAATATTTCGTTGCGAAAGGAAAGCAAATGTATGGAAAGTGCATTTGAGAAGAAAAACACGAGGTATATTACGCGCATATTTTTCATTTCTATCGGATTTTTTCCGTTTTTCCTCGCTTTTTGTTTTTTTTAAAGTCGATTTTACAAAGGTGCTCTCGCTTCGAACACAGCTGGCTTCGGTCTCTAATTACTTCGTTCTCTTTCCGACGATATTCTGTTTATTCCAGAGGGTGGAGAAGGTCTGTCTGGCATATAAAAGCGTCCGCGAGCAACAACAAGAAGGGACGATGCAAATATACAAATGCACGAATGGGAGAAGCGGATATTTCTCGCTCGCGGTATTGAAAAATTGAGTGTTCCGGCGCAAAGCTTGGGAAGGTGATCATTCCTTTGTTCCCCCCTCTCCCTCCCCCATTATCTCTCTCTCTCTCTCTCTCTCTTTCTCCCTCTGGCGAGGATTTGGGGTCCATACATTTTCCATATATTTTTGATAGCTCTCTGTTCTCTTGGTCGAAAAGTCGCGTGAAAAATATTGACCGTGCTCGACCGGAAATACAATCCCGAATAAAATATACGATAGTATATCGTTAGAATAAAAGTGATGTACGAAATTTTTTTATCGCCTTTTGTTCAAGTTTCAGTAATAAAATCTATGTTGCATGTAATTAATTTACACTGAAAAAAAAGATTATATTAGTTATATTTTTAGAATGACTTGAAGAATTTAGAGAGAATTTATGCTAATTTAGGGGAGGGGGAGAATCAAAAAGTGCGTAATAGTTTTCATACTATTTGCATTTTGTACGAGGCTCCTGTTCCGCCCGTTGTGATGATGCCATTTAAATTTTCAATTTCCTTCTTTTGATCGGAAAACTAGTGAAAATGTAAACTAATGTTGCGGCGACAAGGTACTTGTTCGATTCGACCGGAATATATTAAATATGGCAAAATTTATCGTATTGCGATGCTGCACTCCTGTTTCCTTCGTCTCAGTATTCGAGAGATGTAAGATACATATAGTTACGTGTTTTATCGCTCGTTTCTCGTCGAATGTAGGTTACATCGCGATCCCAGACAAAAGCGAAAGCAAAAAGACTGAGCAAGAAAGAGCGATTCAAAAGGATACAGTATTTCTGTGCGTGATGCGCGATAGCAAGAGGAATTTACGATCGTAAATGCAAAATCATCGCTTCCCACAATTTATATGAAATACAAATCAACTCATCGAAAAGCACATCTTCGCAAAATGATTTTAATATATCCGCTAGAGAAAACAACTCGAAGATTGAATTCGCGCAAAAGAAAATTTTAAAGATTTGGGGCAATGGAGGAAAAATGTTACGTGAGAAAACGTTATTCGACATAGAATCCTATTTAAAATATCATCCAATTTTATATCTAAATTGTAAATTTGACGCTAAATATTTTCAACTAATAATTATTTTTTTAAATATTTCAATACTTTATTTTAAAAAAATAATAATTTGTTGAAAATATTTAGTCAAGTTTACAATTTTTTTCTCAAAGTGCATTATTCTTTTCCTTCTTTTTATATTATTTGTAATTGTTGAAAAAAAATTATTCGATAAAATTGTGGTATGAATATCATTGACGTTAATAAATATCGGATGAATGCAGTATCATAACTCAAAATATGTATGATAATATATCTGACGTTTTGTAAATGTTTATTCGCTAAACTGCGCGTTTCGCAAACATGGAAAAGTTACTGTAATTTCAAAGTTATAGTTTGTGTGCGAGAACTCGTGGTCGATAGAGAGGGATTAAATTTAACTCTCCCTTTCTCGGCTGCTCTGGCTTCGAGAAGCATTCTCGATCCAAGTATCGAGAGCCCGTTGGCCATTTCCTCTCCTCTCGTCGTCGCAATCCACGCACGTTTCTAATATCCTGAAGCGTCGAAAAGCGATAAGGGATCATGTTTCTATAAATATTTCTCAACTATTGATTTTCCCGCCAATATTATATTCTGTAGAGAGTTGCATTAGATGCCCTTTGGTTTTCTTGTCCCGGTCTTTAGCAAGAGTCCCGCAAAGTCCCGTAATTGACTCGAAATTGAAGAACTTTCTTGCCTCCTTCGTTTCTTACTCTTGTTACTTAACGTTCGCTCTTAATCCATTGAAGAGAATTTTTTAACATAAAGCTCGAATATACAGTGTGTCGTGGAATCGCCTGTCAATGGACACATCGTGTTATTTTTATCAAAATATTGACTATAATCGGTGAAAGAATAACGAGATATCGATAGATTTCAAACTACCAATCACTGAAAATCAAAGCAAATTAAGCGAATTTTTATCGAATTGAGTCTCGCAGCCAAAAATAATTAACGAAACATCATTCGCGTTCAGTTTTCAGAAATGTAACAATGTGCTATGAGAATAATTAATTTGATCTTAATATATACAATTTCATTTGTATGCACACACATGCAGACAAATATACATATTTCTTAAAATAATATTTTATGCAATTATCTATTATTCGAGAAATACGACCTGTTATGTAATTATAAAGTTGGAATTAATTAAATTTAATTTAATTTAAAAATATCATTGTTGTGATATTTTAATATCTGTCAAGAAACTATGCTTGCTCCGAATAGGACGAGAAAACGGGCGATAAAATGCTATATATAGATGATTTATTTAAAAAGCCGTTTAAAAATTCGTTATGGACTATTGCTCGCGGCAATTCAATATAAATCCAGAACGTTCGTCATGCTAACAACGGATCGGTTATTAAAAAAATCTATTTTTAGTACGTGACTGACAAATTTGCTGAATTGGACAGTTTTTTATCTGAAACGATGGTCACATATCTCCCTCTCTATGTATAACGTGTTTAGTTTGCTCGACTGATGGAAATTGAGAGAGGTATTTACGGGTTATTTCTTCTGCGAATCACGATTCCTCTAATAAAATTTTCTATAATTTTCATATTCTTTTTAAGATTAACCTCTTCTTTAATAAGATATTTTTTTTATTTAATACTGATGTCGCGATAATACCGTATAATGCAGATTCAGTATCCGTTTATTTCCGGACACCTTGTAAGTAGAAATCCATCGCGAATTCTGTGGGGATAATGGATCGTCTGAAATAGTTCTACACTGAGATGAAATTCTACGAAGCGCGATCCTTCCGTTTAGATGTAAGGAAAATCGATTGTTTGTGGTGGTATCGCGTGGGTAAACTTCATTAGGGTGTTTCTCGATACGAGATATTTCAGCCGATAATAATTCTTCGGTGGAGAATGATGCCTCAAGTTATGACGTAGACTTAAAAAAAATCGTCAGAGATCGTACACGCGAAAACACAAAAGGTCTACGAGGATTAACGATTATCGTTGAGTTTATCGGTATGATTTATCGATTATGACGGCGTAAGAATCCACAAAACAATCACATTGCAGCGTTCATGATAAATACGAAAAATATTCAAAATTATTTTCACGTACATCTGTCATCCTAAAAATTATTAAATTCACTTTAGACCGGCTATATAATTCACGACAGAGCGAATTTTATTTATAAATCTACGCACCGTGTATGATAAAAAACATTTGCACACATACATATATATAGGATGCGTATATCATAATAAATCAAAATACACCCGGTGCATGAAATCAGAAATGGAATTCAGTTCTGAATCCTGTCGCGAATTATGGATCATGTAATAAAACGAGGGCTTTAGCGTAATCAATATTTTAACCGATCCGATTATTCCGAATTTTTCTTTTCTTTCTTTCTTTTTTTTCGACACTTTTCCCCGACAAAATCACAAAGAAGCTCTGTCTTGCACCCGGCTAAAAGGTCAAAGGTTAGTAGTGCACTGTTAATACTTTGCGCGTAATTAAGTGGCTATTAAGTGGGTGGTACGGTTTGACTCACCTAATCCAGTTTTATCGCTCGCCCCCTCGCTTCATCCCTGCTTCACCTTCACGATGACATTCGCGCATGGACATGGACAACGTCGGTTGAACTGGTTAACTTTCCGCGAAAATTTATTCCACCGCCGATAATAAACTAACCGCCCTCAAGTGAAATCAATGCAATTAAAGTGACATGGAGCGATAAAAGCGAAAAGCGGTACTTGATTTTCGCGACATTCGTCCGGTTAAATTCGCGCCGCAAATCATTGATCGTCTCTCTTGACGGTCCGACCCGCCAAATGCGAATTATTTCTCGCTGCGAGACGATAAATCGAACGATTAAATCTCACGCTGACCCGGCCTATTCCGACCAAAACGCGCCGGAACGGAAATTGAAGGGGTTTTACAAAATGCTTTACGAACGGAAGGCGGGTTGAATCGCGAAATTTCGTGATTGCCCTCGTAGACGGTGTAATTAAAACTTGTTTGTCGACTCTTGTGAGAGTTATCGCGGAAAATCGATAACAAGGGAGATGATAAAATCAAACAGTATCCATATATGTATTCTTGACTCGTAAAAAGACGAAATGTAGATTAGAAATTAAGATGGAGGTAAAACGCGATATTATTATTATTATTACATCATTCTTAGAACTTTTGGAAAGGCTATTTCATCCGCGAGATAATTCTCGAGGCGACAATGTCTATTGTCATCGCTCTATTGTGAATGTCAAATGTTCTCTGGAGCGATTGATCTTTGGAAGGAGAATTGAAGGCAAAGAAGCAAAGTCCTACGACGTTTTGCATTAGGACAATGCATCCTGCGCAGTTTTCGACTTCTCCCCTTGGAAAAACACTCGAGTGCTTCCGCAACTTAGCTGTACTCTACAGACTGCTGACCTTCTATCGCCGAAAGGCAAGCTCTTTCCTCCTCGTAAAACCGAAGAATCGTCCCCCGAAAGGACATTATTTTGTGGCGATCGATAACATCCAGAGTGACGTAACTGAATCCACCGAAGAAGAAAACTTGCGGTTGTGCTTCCGCAAGAGTGTGGAGGGAGTTTAGAAGGAATCTATTTTCGGAAGAGACAACCGTAATCGCCGTAAGTTTGGAAAATGGCGAAAATCGAGAAATATAGTCGGGAAAATAGATATCCCATCTCTTTTTTTCCGGACGACGTAAGTTTCATAAATCCTAGAGAGTACTTGACAAATTATAAAAGAAGATCTATAGATACCCCCTGGACAATAATAATTTTTATTTTAACAATCTTCACACTTGGTTGCAGAGAAGCAACAAATTTTGATCCCAAATTTTGAAACACCCGGTACATACGATAAATACCTGGTCTCACGCTTTAACGCGTGACGGAATTAGATTCGACATTTGTTTAACTTTCGATTCGATTCGTGGTTTAGGTTGCGAGCTTGGGCGGTCCTCAATTAGCAGGAAGCTCAGGCGCGACGTGATGTACGCACCGATGTTGCATTTGCGTTTCCCGATTCCGGGTTTCCGGTAGATATGCTTCCTCGTTTCCCGACCTATAGTTGCCGCCATTAAAAGATTGCCGAGGCAGAGAATACACAATTTCAACGCGTAATCCGAATGTCGCCAGCGAGACATTGTCGCTCACGTTTACAAATTTGTAATCTTTGCACTCTCTTTCTTTGGTAAAGCAAAAAGATAAATATGTATAAAAGAACAATATAAAATATTATAAAATAAAAATATAAAATATAAATTAAAAATACAAATTACTAAAAAATAAAATTTAAATATAAATATAAAGTAAATTAATAAATAACGTTTATTTTTATAATAAATATGAAAACAAACTGTATGTATTTTTATATAAATGTATGTATGTATGTGACATGATACAAATAGCATATATATTATCGCAGCATAAATATAATTCATATACAACGTGAAATTATACTAATTTCGCCCAAAATCCTTTGATAAACTCACAACAAATTTTTTATTAAAAATAAATTTTATTAAAAAATCAAAAACCTTCTCTTTTGCGCTTCTTTAATTTTCTCGGTGTTAAATATCCTTATTAATATTACCGTATGCGAAATATGCTGCAAGGGCAAAGAGTCGCTCAGTGCAAAAAGCCGTCAGTTTTCATTTTTTCCGCCGGCGCAACATTAATGTAATACCTCTTCTCAGCGTCTGGTCGACGCTTTTCAAAGGCGACCGTAGCAACCGTAAGGGATTTTGTTGCGAGATAAAAAGCGAAAAATAACGGCCACCGTCGCGCTAAGTAAGCTTGACCGCTCTACTCCCAACGTATGGCTTTAAAGTTTTCTCCAACTGAACTCCAGCCACCCCGATCGACTTTCGATAGCGATGGGGGATAACAAAGTGAAATCTCGATCGATTATGGTGATCGGGCTCACTTAACGAGAGTCTCATCTATGTGATAATGAACGTTAGAAACAAAACGAAGCAGCACTTAGTCAAGAATGAAATGAACCAAGAAACCCATCCGTTAACATTTTGTGTGTGTGTATGTCATGCGATATAAAATTTTTTTTTCAACGAAAATCGAATATTCGACACGTAAAATATTGAAAAGAGCACGTCAGAAAATAGCATACTCGGTGTTGCGAGATAAAAATTCTCGATGAAATTTCAGATAAACATTGCAAAGAATAACGGATTCTGGAAATGCACGAGCATGAAAACTATAAATTCGCTCCTTACATTGCGTTATTACTATCAAAATAATAATAATTGTTTATTATTTTCCAGTTTGTCTCTTGAGTTTACTCGGTGATTTTCCAATCCGCAGCATGGGACGATGCCATTATTATTATTATTATTGTTATTATTACTACTACAATAATATCTATCAGCGTATGTGAAATGTGTTACCTAATTCTATATCGCTACGCGATGAATATCAATTGCGTCATCGCAATTGATGTTGAATGATGGATTCTGGAATCAAATTTTGCGCGAACAAATATTATGATCGCGAATATATACCTTTGTCAGAAAATTTCGGCCCGATTTCTTCCCACGCTTTTCGTTTCTCCGCTTTTCTGATCATCTGTTGTATTTTCGAGCCATTATTGTTACCGTTGATTACGTAATTTTGGATGAAAGGGATGCTACGCGTTTCCTATACCACGTCTATGTATAATGAGTATCTTTTGTCCGCGTCTGTTCCGCACGCGATGTGTCCGCTATTGTTCCGCAGTTTTCACGATTAAAGTTTAAATTGTTCGCGAGCTGGGCGGCGATGGATGGGCTTGATGGAAACGGAACGTTTGTGATTATACACGCGGAAGGTTCAGGTCAAATATTTGATGGGCATCGTAACTTTTGGCCGAATTCGTCGCGCGGTTGCAAAACGAAGATCGCTCCATGTTACTCTCGCTCCTTCCCTTTACCTTTCTCTCCGTTGTTGCATGTTGCAAATTACTGTTCAACAGAATTGGAAGTCCATCATGGAAATGTACTGTGGAGCTGGAATAATAACTCTACGCGATATTTCTGGAGAATTTCGGATTCGTACCTTTGTTGTTTGCATCAAGAATTTAATATAAAAAAATAAAATGTTACATTGCATATTATTATAGTAAAAAAAATAATTAAATATCTTCAGGGCGAAACATTTGGCGTATTTTTCTTAATTAATTCTTTTAAATTATTTATAACTACCTATTTGTCGATATATTTTATAGAACCATCTATCAAATTTCTTTTTTATTAAGAAAAAATAATATATTACATTCTTATAAATCTGCTTTTTCTTTTTAAATCGATATATCTCGGGATTCAATATCTTCTTCCGCAATTCCAATTTCGTTGAACAACAGTGCGCGTTGCAAGGATAATTCGAACGATTCGAGATGAATCGATAGCTTTCCTAGAAACTTAACCGAGACTCACCCTCCATCCCCACCGAGATCGATTCGTTCTCGTTAGCGCGTCAGTCAAGCAACGACGTCGATTATAATGATATCGGTTTAAAGATACCGGACGTCACTAAGGCACATCGAACTTTCATTAAACTTACGCGTCGACGGGGAAACGCGGCGTACAATTACGTAAAGTTGGAAAAAGGAAAATGTGATGTAATCCGGTACTCTCTTTTTCCCTCCCTCTCTCTCTCTTTCTTCCAATATTTCTGCTTCCCTATAAAGCAGTAAATTACAAGTCGTTCTAGATATTTATTCAGCGTATGCTATAATTTTGACTTTGTTTAGACATTGTTATTCAAATAATACCGGAAATGGATTTATAAGAAATATTACAGTCTTTTCCATGGATTAAGAGATTTCACGATTTTCTCCCTCTTGAAAAATAATATTTAAACAGATAAAAATGCTTAACATTCTGGCGTTTTATCCGAGCTATAATTTTTTGGATAATTTAAAAAAATATATATAATCGCGCTTTTAATGATTATCTAATCGAATTGTCAATTTCTATAGGGTGTTTTACTTTAACATTTGATGCGTTTTGCCTTTTTCCAAAATTATAATTTCGCGGTATTCAGATGCAGAGTAACTCTCGATGCATAGGTTGCTTGCATCGATCCATTAGTATATAATTGAATTCAGGCAAGATGTGCGTTTTTCGAAATATGTCGAACAATATTTTTCAAGTGCTAGAGATACGTCATAAACATCGATCCGGTTCAAGATCTCTCTTTCTTTCTATTTTTATTTATCTCTCTTTCTCTTTCTCAATCTCAGATTCAATCGAAACTCCGATCTGCTAATGAACATTCTATACAGCTCATTGGTATCCTCTGTTGTTAAATTGTCAATGAGAACGCCAATATAACCCTCAGTTCGGCTTATCTGAAGCGGTGGTTTCTTAAATACCTAAATATACATATAAACGCGATTTTATTTAAAACATATTTAAAAGCATTTCTATGTATCAGATCTTCTCAATCGGCAATAATCGGGAAATAATAAAACACGAAAATCATTTATAGATATAAAAGATTATAAATTACTTCTCTCTCTGAATAAGTTCAAACTTTTTTAAGGATTCACAATTAACTTAAAAAATACGATAATCTATACTAAACTTTCTCTTTACATGGGGAATTTTTCTAATTGATGCGTCAATCGCCTTAGGTATTAACACCCGCAACGACTTATTTTGCGCGGCAGCCTCTTCATAACCGGTGGTGCCGTTTATTTGTCCAGCAAAAAATAGGCTCGAAATCTTTCTAGTCTCCAACTGAGGGGGTTAATTCTCTAGGATCTACATAATCGTACTCAACATCACAACCAGATTTCGCTAATGCAAATGCAAATGCAAAGCTTTAACATGATTGCACACATAGATATATAATAATAATTATTTAACATAATATAAAAATTAATTTAAAATGTTGTATATGACAAATAAACGCTAAATATCCAGTTTGGATCTTTCCCAAAATCTGAGAAAAATCGTCAATATGAAATTTACGCACGAATAATCGAAATGAATTTTGCATAGTCTTTAAATTACTGAACATTTAAGATATATAAACTCAAAATTAAGAGGATTAAATATACATAGACGAACGTTTTTCAATCCTGGAAATTAATATTTATACAGTTAACGAATTCCACTTGTTTTTCTTCTGGCAGGGTGCACGATAATCCACTCGGATAAATTAACGGCGAGTTCAAACCTTCTGGCTTCAACCACATTTGATACCTAGGCATTTGGAATCGCAGAATCTTACTCTCTATGCTCGGGCAATATCGTGGACCGGTTATCTCCTCCGTAACGTGTAAGTTACAGTGCATATTGTCCGTTATAATTTTTGCCACATCCTCATTCGTATATGTTTAGATATGTTGGTACTTGTTTCTCAGGCGGTAATCACATATAATCATTCATAAACGAAAACGACATCGGAGAATCATTCGATAGATATTTTATACACTTAATAAAGTCAATGCTATCTTTCTCCAACCTTGGTAGTGTCTCTAATAATATGTGTAACCTAATTAATATATCATTACAATTAAAAGTTGTAATG
This sequence comes from Camponotus vicinus, assembly GCF_025532165.1. Lineage (NCBI taxonomy): Eukaryota > Metazoa > Arthropoda > Insecta > Hymenoptera > Formicidae > Camponotus > Camponotus vicinus. The sequence goes on from NW_028141945.1 coordinate 19,601,497, forward strand.
TTATAATAACTTTAATAACTTTAATAACTTTGATTAATGAATGAATATGAATATATAAATTTAATATAAATTAGAGCACAAAATAAGAAATATGTCTATTGATTGGATTGTATGTTATATCAATTAATAAAAAAGAAATATACTGTATGCATAAAATGTAACTCTCTTTTACCAGTTTTTAATCTTCCTATCTGAAATCCAAGTCAAGTACGTGCCAAACCGATACTAGGCTCATCATTTAATCTACCTGCAGGTCACTTCTTCCATTCAATATTTATTTAGTCTCTTTAGAAAGTTCCTGTGGGTGATAACTACTACATCATCAAATATTTTTGTTCTATTTCTTCTACAAAATAATATAATATAATATTTCTGGATAATATATAAAATTAATACTAATAATATTAATTAATACTAATAATAAAAATATATACATTTTTAAATTTATATTATACTTTTGGAAAAATAGATAGATGTAATATGTTAAACTCAATATTAAATAAATGCAATAAAATCAAATTATTTTAAAATTAAATGTAGTTGAAATTAGTTAAAATACTTTTATTCTTTATATTGTGTCTTTTCTTTTAGGAGGATTTCCATTTTATTTTATTATAAAGTGAAACGTACTGAGAATTATTCCACTGCAGGATAGAAGATTAGCGACAGAAAATATTGCTGGCTAAAATTAAATCTTCCACAGAGGATTCATAAATGTTTAAGCCAAACATATTGAAAAATTCCGCTTTAAGTTCTTTCGTTCAAGTTATATCATATCAGTTATAAGGCTTCTCATTTGTCACCGATATTGAATTCCAGTCGCACATAAACGTGCAATATTCCATTGACAGACCATCAGCTGTTGAGTAAGAGAGAGTGGGAGAAGGTTTGGAATGCGATCTCCTTCGGTTCCTTCCGGGTAGATTTGGTTCGATTATGTACTCGTGATTGGTGTTCCGAGTCGCGCCGAAATTATTGGCTGGCTATGTATCTTATATGTCTATGCGCACATATGATGGACGACGTGACGTCACGATCGATATATCAGGTGTTTTGATTACCACCTTCGCCTTTTAACTTTGGAATACACTTGACATCTGTTTGTTTCGCTCTGTTTGCAATCTTTTTTTCTGCATTCTCCACTTTAAAACAAATTTATATTTGCTATCAGGAACGGCAGAAAGGAAGCAAAATACAAAGAATCTAAATAAAACAGTTTTATCTAAAAAAGAAAAAATATTAATGCAAACATATAACCCGAATATTAGAATAAATTAAAAGTGCGACTCGACTCTTGTGATATTAATGTGATTTTATCTTTCTTTTCTTCTTTCTTGTTCTGTTGAAACAATATTATTATAATTTTTTATCCTCCGTTCTACAAATTTTAGATGACATTTTATATGTTGAATTATAACATTGCAAAGAATTGAAACATTTTTAATGTGTTATAAACATTATTAATAACACATATATGATATGGTAAATGTAATTATTAATTTATTTTAGACACAAATATATAAAAATATCATATTTTATTGATGACAGAAATAATTTCAATGATAAAATGATAAACAAGAGTTATCATCACATTACACAATACATACAATGTGAATTAAAATTACATTATGACACTTATATCCAAAATTGAAAGAAAGTATATAAATATATATAAACATTTTTTTCTGAAATCTCAGTAAAAAACCATTAGTTATCATCAATGTTAATGTTTAAAATATTAACAATATTAATATTTAAAAGCATTAATGTTTGAAGTATAAATCATACAAATCAGTTAAACCATGTTTTTCGTACAAATGAAATTTTAGAAAACCAAACGACTTATTATTTGTTCCTCAATTTGAAATGTCTTGATAGAAGTCTTTAATAGAATTTTAGTTGAAAATTGAATTACCAAGCTAACAATAAGTCGTGAAACAATAAGTCGTGGAGTTTGAGAAGTTTAAAATCTTTCAGTGACTTGTCCTCGCTAAAGAGAAAATGATTCCAAGTTTTACATAAAGCAACGTAATAAATCCAATTCTTTTCACCAATTACGAGATATATCTACAAGCTTTCTTTCTTATACATTGTTTAAAAATTATTTTATTCAATATTGATATGTCCGGTAATAACTGTATCATCTCTTGTGCATAGGTGGAGCGTGTTAAATTGAATAGAAAAGTCCTGTTTGCCATTTTCGATGATTATTATCAGACACTCCTTATATATATATATGTAATAATAAATGTATTTTATATATATATATATATATATATATATATATATATATGATGGTATATATAATATATAATTTATATAATATATATATGTAGAGTATGATACACATATTATGTAGTATTATATAGTACAATACATGTATGTGTGTGTGTGTATACATATATATACACATAATCTCGAATATATATAATAAAATTTTAGTTGGAAGTTGAATTACCAAGCAATAAGTCGTAAAGTTTGAGAAGCTTGTAATCTTTCAGTTATCTGTCTTTGCTAAAGAGAAAATGATTCCAAGTTTTACATAAAGCAACGTAACATATCCAGTTCTTTCCTCCAATTAAAACGAGATATATTGACAAGCTTTTTCTCTTATACAACATTATTTAAAAGTTGCTTTATTCAAATTATAAAATAATTGTTTTCTTCAATATTAATATATACAAGGTGTGTCCAATAATAACCGTATCACCTCTCGTGTACAGGTGGAACGTGTTAAATTGAATGGAAAAGTCCTGTACCATTTAGCGATTTGCGATAGTTATTACCGAACACTTTATATATAAATACGCCTTATACATATAGTATATACGTAATCGAATATACATAATTGTGTACACAATTATTTCGTCATAAAATGCTATTGATGATCGATTAGAAGCATCTGTTATTAACGCCTAATTATTTGATTGGACACGCAGATACAAATGACTCAAACATCACCTTCTGATTCTCTGTTTGCGGCGGGAACAGTAAGAGCGCATTAGCGGCTTGACTGCTAGATGACTTATCACTGTCGAGATTTTCCCTGCTAAAAGCTCTCGCAAATATATCCTTCTCATTCCATTTTAAAGTCACCCATGCCGCTCTAGGACGCGAATGTAAGATATACCGATCGTGTATCTGCAATATGATTTATAATAACATTATAACTATACGCGCACATATCTCCTTTCATTTCAAATTTCGAATCTTACGCGAGCTGGAATTTTGCAAGGCATCCCGATGCGGTGCAACTTGTTCAAAATAGGTAAGAGGAACAGATGCGCGGAAACGGAAGCAGACACCGGATTTTTAGGTAGACATACAAGATACTTCAGTTTGTCGTCAAACTTGCATGTTGCGAACGTTGTCGACTTTCCAGGTTTCAGAAATACGTTTCCTGAAAAAATATGTATATAATGTACAGGGTGTGACGAAATTCGAGGATAATAAAATTGCAGCATGAAAGTTTGAAACATTAAATTTGATATTTTTTATTCCAAGAAATAGTTTTTAAATCATACAGATTAATTTTATGCTAAATTGTCATTTATATTTGTGAGTTTAAATTTTTATATCTTAAAAATTGCTACTTGTGTGAAACTGATAAATATTTTATATTTAATAATTTATTTATTTATTTATATTTATTTATTTATTTATTTATTTAATTTAAACTTTTATACTCTAATTTTATCACTCTTCAAATTTTTGAGACATTTTTTATGTATAATTCTATATATCTCAAAGAGCCACGTCTTTTTGTATTTTTTGTTACTGCAATGTGTATTCAGAAATAAAAGTACCAAAATGTATAGTGGCGTCAAAGTCATTCTTTAAAATGGGCTTCAATAAATCATTATCGTTCGAGCAGCCTATTGTCACGAGTACGACAACTTGCTTTAAAGCGTCTTTGATTTTCATCTTTATAGGTAGTATACTGCGAAAATGTCAATTATTAATTTTTCATTTTGTTACATTAATCATAAAATAATAAAAATATTAATCTTTTGTACATTAAATCAAATATAATAAGAATGGCGAGAATTACGTAATAAATATCGATGTACTCACTCATCAGTCACAATTCCGAAATCCACTATCGAATTAAAACCTTGATCTTTTAATAGTGCGATTAGGCTTATTCTGTTGCTATCGTAAACATATCCCGGTCTTAAAGGCTCTCTAGGTTCTTCTAATAAATCTCCGATTGACAATATACCTATGGATACAGGTTTAACGACTCGAACTTCTTTACGACCCGTAGCCGCCAAAAGTCCTAATTCCGCTGGACCAATACGTGTGAATGGGCATATAATTAGTTTCCCTTTCCGTATATCGCTACCGATATCTCTTTAAAATATATAAAAAGCGTTCAGATGAAAAGGAAAACAATATTTAAAGAGATAAAAATTAAAAAATTATATAAGAAATTTAAAAAAATAGTATTTCGAAAAGAATATATATACATATATATAGAAAAATATTGAATTTTTTTCGTACTTAATATTCTGCCCGAATTCCGGTTTAATCTTTATCAGAATGAAATTGTCCGCGTGATCATTTATTATTCGCTTTACATCCTTAAGTGGCACAACCGCTGTTGCTTCTGGAATCAGATACAGAAATAATAGTTAATTCTTTACTGCAAATAGAGAGAAGCGTTAATTTGTAATTAAGTTAGTTTGTAATTAAATTTCACCGTCAGGAACACGCGCTCCGCTCTTCACATACATGCATGTCCCAGGTGTGAGAGATACTGGATCGGACTGCAAAAAATTTTTCTTCAACTCTAGCCCATTGCTGTAAAATTTGTATAGTTTTTAACATCACAACTTACTGTAGTTCCGCTCAGTACTACCCTTCTGCCTTCACCATCACTTGTCAATACTGCGTATCCATGTTTAGTGGCACATCTAAATGCTGGCACATCGCAATCGGAATATACGTGGTCGGCCAATATTCTGCCATAAGCATCATCTGTCCTTATAAAATCACATAATGATTCGTGTCTACCGTACTTTACTTTTCGTTGTATTTTCAACAGTGCATCTTTTACAGTAATCATGGGATATCGTTCACAAATCATGTCTTCTAGTTTCTGTGAAGAAATTTAATTGTATATGCAATCTCGCATAATATTTCTTTTATCGTTTTTAATGTAACAAATAGCTCACCTCGTCCGCGACTTCAAGCAAAGAAGATTCCTCGTCTGGACTTGCGATGCTCAACTGTGAAGAGATTTAAAATTTCATTTATAATTTTATAAAATCTCTTATTATGTTTAATATAGAAAATAATTTACCTTCTCCATCATTGATATATCAGCCGATGATAGTGTCTTGACAAAGCAATCGCGATCATTAATTGTAAAAGAAATTGTAAAAAATTTAATTGTACATAATCTCATCAAAATTTTCTTATCATTTCTAATATAGGAAATATTAAAAATTGCCTACCTCAGTTTTAAATGTCTCAGACGAAGATGATTTCGCGCCAGTAGTGACTTCACTCGCAACATCCAACTGGGAAGGGATCTAATTATAATATTAAGATTGTATACATGCAATTTAATAATTATAATTATAAGATTGCATACATACAATCTTATATAAAATTTCTTTTTTTCTCTCGTTTAAAGTTTCTAATATAAAAATATTTTAGCTGTTTTACAGATAAATCTATAGGAAATGTCTCGTAATGTTTGGCGATTTGATCCAATTTTATCTAAAAAAATTTAAAATAATTAAAATTTCTTATTTCCTCTTATTTCTGTTATTCTAGAAAATAACTTTTCTGTAAATTTATCAAAATAAGATTGCTATAACGTTTTGCTTTACTCTCGTCTTCCATCTATAAAATGATCAAATTGTATGTATACACAAGTGTATATACAGGGTGACCCATTTTAACTTAGGCAGCCAAATAACTCGAAAAATAAGCAAGATAGAGAAAAATGTTTTAGACAAAAGTTGTATGGTTTCGAGGGGGCCATAAGATGGTATCATTGGTTTGACCTTGAAGAGTCATTTGAAGGTCACGTGAAGGTCACTTCAATTTTTTTAAAGGGAACATCCTATATATTTTTGTACATTCTTGTAGCTCATCTCGAGAGCTTTCCAAAACACTATAATTAAGTACCTTTTCGTTAAGTACTTTTTGAGTTATGAGGGTTGAAATAATTTCTTAATTTTACATAAACCGTAAAATATCTTGTAAAATATTCATTTTTCGATTACCTTACCTTAATAGTTTTATGTACAAAATAATGAGAGGAATCAATTGGTGTAAAGAAAACACATAGTTGTTTTTAAGAAAAAATATGGAATTGTTAATTGCAAATTACATATTTTTTCTTAAAAACAACTATGTGTTTTCTTTACACCAATTGATTCCTCTCATTATTTTGTACATAAAAGTATTAAGGTAAGATAATCGAAAAATGAATATTTTACAAGATATTTTACGGTTTATGTAAAATTAAGAAATTATTTCAAGCATCATAACTCAAAAAGTACTTAACGGAAAGGTACTTAATTATAGTGTTTTGGAAAGCTCTCGAAATAAGCTACAAGAATGTACAAAAATATATAGGGTATTCCATTTAAAAAAATTGAAGTGACCTTCACGTGACCTTCAAATGACTCTTCAAGGTCAAACCAATGATACCATCTTATGGCCCCCTCGAAACCATACAACTTTTGTCTAAAACATTTTTCTCTATCTTGCTTATTTTTCGAGTTATTTGGCTGCCTAAGTTAAAATGGGTCACCCTGTATATATATATATATATATATATATATATCAATTCTAAAATTTTTCGTTATATCATTATATCTAGATTTCATTATATCTAATATAGAAAATACCTTACCATTTTCATCAATTTGCCAGGAGAAAGAGAAGATTGGCGTTTCTTCTTATTCATGTCGTTTTCCTAAAAAAAGATTTAATTGCATATATGATTTCATAAAATCTTTTTCTCTCTCTTTCCTTCTGTCATTACTTTATTGTTTTTGATATGAAAGATACTTTACCTTCGTTATAGGTGGAGATAAAGGAGAAACAAATTCATACATGTCATCCGACATGTCAGTTTCCTATAAAGAGATATAATTGCATGTTTAATCGCTTTTCTCACATACAATCTTTCCCTCTCTTATTATTTTATTTTAATATATAAGTCTTACCTCGTCTGTATATGATTCTTTATGGGATTTGATCTCATCTTCCTCTACCTGTAAAAATATTTAATTGTATATAGAAAATTATTGCATTGTTTCTAAAGCAAAAAAAATCTTACCTGATCTGTATTATTTGAAGAAGATGTAGTAGCTTCATTTGAAGGTGTAGTAGCTTCATTTGAAGAAGATGTAGTAGCTCCATTTGAAGAAGATGTAGTAGCTTCATTTATATATATATACATTTTGAAGAAAAAATATGGAATTGTTAATTGCAAATTACATATTTTTTCTTCAAAACAACTATGTGTTTTCTTTACACCAATTGATTCCTCTCATTATTTTGTACGTAAAAGTATTAAGGTAAGATAATCGAAAAATGAATATTTTACTAGATATTTTACGGTTTATGTAGAATTAAGAAATTATTTCAAGTCTCATAACTCAAAAAGTACTTAACGAAAAGGTACTTAATTATAGTGTTTTGGAAAGCTCTCGATGTCAGCTACAAGAATGTGCAAAAATATATAGGGTATTCCATTTAAGAAATTTAAGGTGACCTTTATGTGACCTTCAAATGACTGTTCAAGGTCAAATCATTGTCACCATCTTATGGCCCCCTCGAAACCAAACAACTTTTGTCTGAAATATTTTTCTCTCCCGGGCTTGGTTTTCGAGATATTCGACTGGTCGGATTAAAATGAAACACCCTGTATATACACATATATATTTGTATGCTTGTGGTATGTGTTTTTGTTATACAATAAATAATTATAATAATTAAATTTTATTAATTTAGAAAATATATGATAAATACAGTCTATAGATTAGATGTATTTCTTAAATTATAATTTCATTCAAACACTTGCATTAAATGTAGAAAGTAATTTTAATACATTAGAAAAGTAAACAATATTATTATGCTATATAAAATTATAATAACAATCAAAGATATTTGATAAGATACATGGTTATATTTAATCTTCGCAGCGTACAAGTAATGAAAATATTTTATACGTAACGTATCTTTTCAAATAGGTTTTATAACATATTAGCACATATTTTTTTTTTACATGCATATAATATATGTTACATGGAAAATACACTTGTCACGTACATACCGGTCAAAGTTCCGCATTTTACTATTGCCGTTTCACTCATCTTCTTAATATCTCTTTATGATGCTGGCTAATATGATCAGGATTTTTATCGTTTCAATCGTACATGTGCTTGTTCTCAACCACCAAACTCGACGACTGACTTAACTTTGCTTAGCTATGAGAATAATATATCGATAGAAATTGTTTCGATGAGGAACTGTTTACATTTTTTCTTCTAAGCGTTCTTAATACACACGTCACACAAATAAAGGCAGAGATCACCTCGACTTTCGATTCCGAGTTTATATCACGCGAATATATATAATATTAAATCTGTCTGTCCTAATGTGAATTATTCGAGCGTCAGTTTTTATTAAATGCGACAATATAAGAAGAGAGAACGCGAATGCCATTAAATAATTCTTACCACTAATTATCAGCAAATATATTCATTAAATCTTCATTAAATATTCATTAAATAATGAATTCGTTTCTCTTGGAAATATTATAAACTGCGTAACATATTTTAAAAATGGAGAAATGTTAAGATTTTAACGATGACATTGAGCAATGGATTATTTTTAAAATTGTGTGGATTTCGCGCGCAAAGAAAAGAAAAGAAAAGCGAGTCTTTCTTCTCGCCACTCTCACGTCTTTCTACCTTTTCATGACATTTTGTTTGAAATATTTTCTGAATAGTGCTATCGCGAGAGTTTGTCCAAACTTACTCACTCTCACTCGTACGTTAATATATATTTATATTCGATCTATGCATACACGTTTAATATAAAATAGCTGATTACAGCTATTTTACGTCACAACAGCCATGTTTGATTCGCCTAAAATGCAAGGAATCTCGGAATTGGACCACAGTGTACCTGCGTCCAAAGTCGAGACATCCAGTGCTCTTGGCGTTATGCGCGTTATTTATAATATTGAAACGCTTGTGATAATTATTCACGCGATTACGCGATGGAGCATCGCAGATCGAAGGAACTCGATCGATGTGATCATGTGCCATGATAGTCATCGTTATTTGCGAGACGACATTACGGTAACAAGAATCACTTTTAGCTCATCGTGTTCGATTACGATTTTAAGTAGTTTTAATAAATATAACTAATAAATATCGCTAGATAAAGTATAGCATCGGGAGTGCCGAAGAAAATATCGGGCGCTTCTCATATTATGCATATACGATCAAGTTAATCACCATTTAATCGAAATATCTTTTTTCGGAGTCGTTTTTAAAATCGAGAATATCGCAAGAGCGCGCGCGCACGAGACAGCGTCATCTGTCGGCGGGAGGCGCAACCGCCAGAGCTGCCGCGCGGCGCCGTGAGGTGGCGCGCGACTCGCGGTCGCTCGTTTTCCCGGCGGCGTGATGTCCAGTCCAGTCAGTCAGTCAGTAGCAGCTGACCGATGGGAGCGTTTGGAGGGATTCCTTCCGTAGCGCTCGCGTCCGTGCATGTCCGCGTACGCTCGTGCGTCTTACAGTACCTTGTCGTGTCGCATCGCGAGTGATCCGAGGAATAAATCAACGCTGCGGAGGATGAAGAAATTTGAAGCATCCTCGCAGCTTCTTGACTGATTGCGAAACGGTGAAAGGCTGCGCGGGACGAACCAAGACGTCGTCGACCACGGGTCACAAGTGCCACGAAATTGCCACGATCAACGCAACACCGGGTGAGTAGCGGTCGTTGTTTCTGCTCCGATTCAAAGAGAGATTTTTAGCGAGTATCGTGAGAAATGGTTGACGATAAAAAATTTTTGTGACAAGTTTCGCGCTTATTCCCCGAATAGGATTGTCCTATTTATACGCGTTCGCGGGATTTATCGCGACGTGTGATTGTTGTTTTTTTTTCGCGTCGCATTGACATTGTTCTTGCGACGAAGATGATGTATATAGTGTGTGCGTATGACATGCGTCGCGCACGCGAAACTCGACGTTCTCACGACTCGGGGTGACTGACACCTGATGCGTCGATGACCATGCCGTCAATAGAAACGCGGAATCGCCGTCTATTAAATCGGCGACATACATTTCTGAAGAAGTTTTTCGCGTAAGATTCGAGCGTCGTTTGTTTCGTTTCGTAAAAAGAATCGACGCCGGACATACCGAGACTCGCGAAAATCGTCGCGAAACGTCACGCGACGAATTCGTCTTTTTCAAACGAGAAAAGGAATCGAAATTGAGAGCGAGCATCAGGTGGCGTGGTGTCCTTGCGCAAAGGTCGATTCGCGCAACGCACAATTTTCTGAAAATGTAGCGTTGGGTAAAAACAATACACATTCGCGATTAATAACAATTTCAATCATTTCGCTAATGGATTAATGTGTATATATTTTATGTGTACGATAGCATATTTGTATTTTAAATCTCGAATGTTTTTCTTTCGATATAGCGCTGGAAGTCCCGACGCGAATAGATTTTAAATTATGAGGTATATCTTGGGAATCTAACACGTAAAACACGACTTATTAATAACGGTAACCGTAAGACCATCTTGCATCTATAGTTTCAAAATATATTACATGAAAGAAAGAGCGAGCAAAAATACTTCTATATTTAATTATAATATTCACATGTGTGAATTGATTATTGAAATATTAATTTATATAAAATTGATTAAATAATATTATGTATAAAATTGATTAAAAAATATATATTTCTTAACAATTCATAAAAATATATATAAATATATATTTCTTAACATATATAAATTAATAAATTTCGCGACAAAATATTTTTTTCATGAAAACAAGAATACAAATAAACATATTATTTCTTTTTAAACATTATCATTATATATTATTTTTAAACATCTCGATATCTTCAAAATTTAAGCGTGATATTATTAACGCTCCATTTAAATTTGCTTCAAGTTAAACACTGAGAGACAATTTCTAACATTCCATTGTTTATTTTCGTATCCTTGAATTTTATTTTATAAAAATTTTTTTTGTCATAACTATTTTATTAAAAGTTGATTTTAAATTTTACATAGAATAATATTTGCTCATGGCTAGTCTCATGGGAGTTTGTCTATTTTGTCACAATATATTCGGAATGGCGTTTGCGATATTGATTTTTATTACACGAGAGGCAAACGCACCGCAAAAATTACAGCTACTAGTAAAGAATCATAGAAACTAAAATTATCTGAGTTTTAATAGCTTTGTTTATTTAATTCGTAAAATTTCTTATCAATCAGAATAGATTTTACTTTAATTAAGACGTGCTAGCAACCTGATAAAATATACTTTAAAATATAAATGATCGAAAATGTAGTTGCAAACTAAACTTGATATTTAGCTGAATTATTAAATATAAACGGAACTTTATTATTCACCTAAATGGACTTTCTCAAATTTTGTCTTCAATACTTAATTACGACTACATTTAATTTAAATTGTTAATGTTATGCGATTGTGTGTGTGTGTGTGTGTGTGTGTGTGTGTGTGTGTGTGTGTGTGTGTGTGTGTGTGTGTGTAGTATAAATGTTCTTCTGAAATTTTCTCCCCCAAAAAATAGGTTGTAAATTCATTTAAAATTTTATAATATTAAAATTAAATAAATGGACGGAATTTTCTAGCATACTCTGTATAAACGAAATTGAATTAGTATAATAAAGAAATTTTAGGTATTTCACGATATGACTAATTTCCGGTAAGGAAATAAAGCTATTTCCATTATAATTATATTAGTATTTTTCTAATTATATTAATATTTTGTAATTAATTTGTTACATATATTGCAGATATAGGTATTGTGTAGAGCAGGCCATACATATTTTAACGTACTATTATGCAGTGCCGTGCTAATCGATTGCATTACAAATAAAATATTTGCGTACACTCTGTTTGTTAATTCCCTGTTGATGTATCGCCGATAATTAGTTTAGTTAGTGATTAATTAGTTTCAAAAGCTAGGATTTAAATTTTATTTCAGCGGACAATAATTTACAATATTTATCGCTTACCACAGAATTAATCTTTAAATGGAAATAATATATACACAATTATTTGTTTAAAGAGACATGTAGTTTCCGAGAAAAAAATTTTACATTTTTATTCTTTTAGATACATAATACAAAAATATATTCCTATTATTTTAATTTATCAAATCAACTAAAACAATATATGTGTATAAATAAACGGATATATATTTTATTTTCAATTTAAATAAATTATTACGAATTTTTATACAAGATTGATGCTAGAAAAATTCGAGTTAAGACTAGATCGCAAAATTTCGCAACCATGCTTATTAATCACACGTGTTCATTAATTCATCTTATTAGACACTATTGTTAGAAATAAAGAGAGCCTGTCTTGAGAAAAGGTTCAGTTGAAGATACGCATACGTCTCTCTTTATCTCTCTCACGGAACAAAGTACATTTGTATCTTTCGCGGTAAAGTGCCACAAATTATTCTCAGGGCGCCACGAAATTATTCATGCTTCTCGTAGCTAACACAGTACCGTATAATGATAGACGCGGTGAAGCTTGGAAACGACGCGCAAAATAAATATCACGGCGCCGTCAGGGTAAGTCAATATCATAAACGTTATACGAGCTAGCGAGCAAAAACAATAGCGCGAAAACCGACGGCGAAGAAAAGAGGAGAGGAGCGAAATAATTCAAACGGAAAACCGCCGAGTCATTTTCCGCAAGCTTTACCGGAAATTATCGTTTACTTCTTCATCGCCCTTTCTACATCCGCTATTATTAAAAAAGAAGCACTATTATACAAATATCCCATGTCATTACGGCTAATCTAGTTGCTCCTTATGGGAATATCCGCAGTTTTATGCGAAACGAGCCACGTTTTTTTCTCGCTCGATGGTGTTGAGTCGCACATATGATTATACATCGACATTACATTTTCATTTAATTTCCGGAAAACGCAAGATGCACGTAATTGAAAGAAAGAATGCATTAATGTTCCCCTCGCGTTTTTTTTAGACGATAATTGGCCGCAGAATTCAAGATAGAAATCTATTCATCTTTACGTGCCACGCATTTCGATATGAATTCTGATTCTTTTCCCACAAGTTTCTACTGTAAATAAAGTTGTTTCGAATATTACCGCCTAAAGGGGCCTCTCAAAGGGATTTTCCTAATGATTTGTACGATGCGACGATTGTTCCTAATGACTTGCACGACGTGTCGCAAAGTTTGTAATTTTCGTTGACCGCCCCTCTTTCATTCGCGTTTCGCGATAAGAATAATTAACTACTTTACGCGTATCGCATCCCGAGTAAGCTTATCGCGGGGGTCGTGGAAATTATTTCTTATTCTCTGCAGCAACGCCTTATTACGTTACGGTCTTGTAAGCCTTTGATAAAACTATACGGTACATGTTTACAACCATGTGTGCATAATCGTTTAAAAAGTTTCGTTACTCGTTCAAATTTACATGGACGTGTAATTCAGTTCTATGCAATATCCGCCTTAAAGTAGAACTCTTTTATTCGATAATGTAAAACTGTTGATATACGAGCACGATGGTAAATAACGAGAATAAATCACGAGAATGTATTATTTGCTGTATAATTTAGTCGCGATATCGGGAAATGTATAATACATGATGTTGAAGCGAAATCCATTTATGTCTCTCGAATAATTTGCCATTGTCGGAACTTGAAGAATTTATCTGAAAATTGAGTTGTAACGGTGTGGAATGTGTTATCCTATCGCTGGAGTAATTATATATTATCCAAAGTGAGATCTATGTACTGTGTATGTTACTGGAGTATAGGGCAAATTTGCGTCTCAAACAACGCGTGAAACTCGTTTTTGGCTATCGATAATCTTTGAGATCAAATTCAGGACAGAAAAAGAATTATATTTATATTAATTATGATTTTTTTCGTAGCTATATATAAAATATAAAAAGCATTTAGAAAAAAAAGAAATATGTGTGTCATAAAATATATGTCAGGATATTTATATCTATTAAAAATTGGCAAATAATTGGAAAATTGAATTTTATCGCGAATCGTCGAAAGCAAATTTTTACACAAATGTTTGAATATTTTGAATTTTTTTCTAACGTATACATTAGAATTATTATCAAAAGATATCTATAATAATGTATAAAGCTCGTTTCGGCGATTGATAATTTTTGCGATCAAATTCGAGATAGAAAAGTATTGTATTTATATTAATTATAACTTTTATGTTGTGTGCGCTATATATGAAATATAAAATGCATTTGAGGAGAAAGTAAATATGTGTCTGTCATAAAATACACATCAAGATATCATATCTATTAAAAATTATGGTAAATAAATTGAAAACATAACAATAAAATTTTATCGCGAATCGTAAATTGTCTAAAGCGAATTTTTAAACAAATATTCAAATACTTTTTTTAAAACGCATACATTAGTCACTATCGAAGGATATTTGCATTACGCATATCGCGTAATTATCTCGGCGGATCCTTGACGGCGACGAGCGAAACGTTATCCTTGGTCGTTTGAATAATCGTCGCGAATATTCTAAGGTAATATCCGGAGGTTAAATCCGGGCAATCTCTCGCCATTTTGAATCATTAACGCGTATATACGCGAAAATCCAACAGTGTCCTCCTTGTTTCCGGTGTTCGAACACAGCGAAACCTGCCCATAAATCAAGGCGTCGCGTCGACGTGGATGATCGTGCTGGATGGAAGCGACCACGTCGCCTCTCTGTGAACCGGCGATACGGTGACAATCCTGCACTCGATACATGGATTAACCCCCGACGCGCCGGGGAAACCTCCCCGCGCAGCTTCCCCGCTCGTCAAGGATCAGGGGTTGTCGAGTAACTTGTGTTGCGGACAACGTTTGTGCATCTCTTGTACCCGGTCGTTGACGGATGGAACGTCATGCTGCGCCGGAGAAACAGAGCGGTATTCGCGTTTACGATACCCGCCTGTCTAGATCTTACCTGTGAAAGGAACATAACGGTGAAAGCTGATGAGCCTCCGGTTATCCGGACACAATGAAACGCATATTATGGGAGCGTAAGCTGACGGATAGTAATAATATACCTGTTATCGATTATCAGGATTTGCAAAAATACACACATACAACACATACAAATAGTCACACATATACGAGAGATATGATATGATACGAAAGATATAAGTATAAGGAGCTGTCGTTTTAAAAATAAAATAAAATAAAATAGGGTATCTATTCCTTGGAAAAGCTGGAATTTTTAGGGATTCCGGGGATTTCTTTAAAAAGAAATCTCGGATAAACTTCCGAAAAGATCATACTTCCGATTGGGTTGAAATTTTGCACAGACCTTCTCCTTAACGATATAAGAAAATGTACCAAGGGATTTTTGGCGCATCGGCACCATTCCGCCCTCACTCCCTTCCAAAGTTAAAAAATGTTTTACCCTGTATCTCCGAAAATATCGATTTCAGAGAAAAAAGTTTCAAAGAAAAGTTCAAGCTCTTGAAAAGATCTACAAAAAAGGTTATATACATTTTTTTCGTAAGCTCATTATTTTGGTTATTATGTTTAAAAATAGTAATTTTAACCTATAGTAGGCTAGTCTTTTTTTTTTTAACAAATCAAAACCAGTGTGGTAAATATGCATAAAAGGTCAGACCTCGCCGATTTTATCGCCACTTCAATGTTATAGAGGAGGTTGTCCTGAGTAATTCCCCGCAAAAAATAAGTGGGGGACGGCATTAATTTAGAAGCTATAACAAGTTAAAGTTTGACAATTTTAACGCTTCTTTTAGGCATTATAGATTATTATTAACAACATTATATATGTATATGAGGTTTGTTTACATCCTACTGATCTATTTAACATTTTCTATAGTACATGCGCAGACGCAGTGGGTTTCGCCGCCCTCCCCCAACCCATGTCTGCGATATGGAATACACACACACACACACACACACACACACACACACACGTGCGTATGTGTACGCACGCGCGAGCACACTATTTTCTAATTTAGTACCCAAAATATCGAGTTTACGAAAAAAATGTATATAGCCTTTCTTGTAGATCCTTTCAAGAGCTTCAACTTCTATTCGAAACTTTTTTCTCTAAAATCGATATTTTCGAAGATACAGAGTAAAATATTTTTTACCTTTGAGGGGAGGTGGGGACGCAACGGTGCCGATGCGCCAAAAATTCCTTGGACGATTTTCTTATATCGTTGAGAAGAAGGTCTCTGCAAAATTTCAACCCAATCGGAGGTATGGGCTTTTCGGAAGTACACCCAAAATCTCTCTTTGACAATTTTGCTCTTATATTGTAAACGGTCGGCAAGCCAAGTAAATTATATGTATATTATCTTTTGTTTACAAATTCAATATCTTAACAAAATATTATGTTCCTTTCGTAATATTGTATTATTCTTTATTGTAATTTTTAGTGATAAAAAGTGAAAATTTTATGCAAGTAAGAAATACTTATCTTGTGAAAGTTATTTAATTTTTTTTTAATTTAATTAAATTAAACATTTAATTAAACAAATTTATTATTTATTAGAAATTAAATAAATTTAGCACTTGAAAGTTAAATGACTCTATGTTTTTCCTTTGTACAAATGAGAAACGTCAGAAAATACATATAATAAAAAAACTTATTGTAGAAAATTGCACCCAAAAATCTTTAAAGTATTATCTGGATTTTTTTTTAACAAAAATATCTGAAAGATCAGAGAATTTTTTTACAAGATTTAACATCCGGATTAAAGTTTAGACATCCCGATTAAAAAAATATTTTGTTTTAATCGGTCCAAATATATTCATTGCTTCGAGAGTTTCGTTTTAGCGAAGAGAGGTGTATTTCGATGATATTATGTTATCAGCGTAAATATGCGTGCGCGGTTTCCGCGTGAATTAATCTCTCTCGATTAAAGATCGATTGAACGATTCGTTAAAACGCAGCGATGCGTGGATTCGTATCCAGGCAAGAGAATGTCGAACCGCACAAGCTCCACCGGCTTTGTAAACCCCGAATCCTGTGTGTTTCGCGTATATTTCACCAACGATCATTCACGCTTCTGTTTCCGATAGTTAAACTTCCTCTCTCTTTCTCCCTCTCTCCCCCCCCCCGCCCTCCTTCTCCCTTTCTCGCTGCCTGCCTTACGCACATGACGTAAATCACGGGGCTCAATCTCGGTATCTCGTAATTTACGAGGTAAATTCTGCCCCGTCACTCGCTGGGTCGGTGTAGGAGGGTATATGGGGTGATTTGGAAAGAGGATCGCGAACTTGAAAGCTTTAGCGTAACAATCGTCTAAGTAAGACAGAACGCGCGTCTTTAGTAACTGCGTTTTGTCATGTGAAACTAATGCTTGAAATACGGACGATTTCTTGCATTATCTCGATAACAGATGTTCCTATATTATCTTTTCTTCTCGTGATTTTTGATTCTTTTCTCTTCTCGCGAATAAGTCTGTAATCCTTTGTAATTTATGACTATTTCGTAAGAATTTGTTCGCGCTACATTTATGTATTTATATGCGGCATTTTACAATTTCAAATTTCAATAGGATTACGTAGAATATGCTGACAAAATTGGATTCGCGTTTTAGAAACACCCAGTATTATTAAATAAAAAAAGTTACGGGAAACTGTAAATGGCGCATAAAAACGTTTCCCGGATCCACGCTCGCCCTAAAATAGAGCTACACGAGATGTGAAAATAGATTAATCTTTCGAGCTAATCGAGTTTCGACACTTTTGTCGGGGGAAAAACCGCGTTAGTTTTCGACAATGAATAGCGTCCCGCATAAACTGGGAACATCGTTATAAATGGTGAATTAACGATGTAAAAGCGGCGAGCTATATTAATTTCGATGAAATAAACCGATTATACCTTTTTATTCGTTCCGTCAAGTTTAATTAATTTACAGTTCAAATTTTTTCCTCGGATTTTCAACGAAAGAGCCAACGTTGTCGACACGCGACAGAACGATACGACGCGATAATTTGACAAGAGGTGGCTTCGCGACCCATTTTCCACGCTGAAAATTCTTGTAAACGTGCTGGCGGTCGTTATGCTCGTTAAATGAATTATCAACCAGCTAGTCGCGTCTCTATTTAATAGATAGCACGCGTTAAATGTACCGGTCGGAGAGGCTCATGAAATATTCAGCGCGAGAAAAATCGTAACATATTTATTTTTGAACTCCGCGTCGTCCGGGTTACCGTGGAAAATCTCTCTCCTGCCCACGCTATAATTCCGCGCTTGAAAGGTGGAAGCAGACGTAAGTCGAGAAATCTGTACAATATCAAATTTTTTTCAACATTCTGTGTATTACTTTGTATACATGTTTACAATTAAAACTTTCCGTGCGAATTTATTTTGTTATTTTTCTTTTATTTTTGATCCAAAAGAGAGAGTATTCGCAATCTCGCGAGCTTTTCTCTTTTGAAAGAAATTTCTCGGTAACCCACAAATTAAAATGAAAATCGTGTATTTTAAATTAGTCGATATAAATTTTAAATCATTAGTAATAGAAAATGGAGAAATAAGATTTTACAAATTAAATTTAAGAGAAGAAGAATTAATAATAATAATAATAATAATAATAATGACATATATATAAATTTAAAATACAAATTTATGGGTAATTTTAATTTTTATATGTGAGCTTTACTTTAAATGAATTTTAATTCATTTAATTACCTCAAGACATTTTATGTTGAATATTAAAAAGTTATGAGGAAAAAAAGGTCTCCTATTAAAGAGTTTCGCTTAGAAAAACTTTATTTTAACTCCACTTAAATTCTTGATTCTCTTTTTTTAATATTTCGTAAAGATCCCATGGACGTTATTTTAAATAGTTTTCCTTATTTGTGAAAAAATATAATTTATTTATAAATAAAATTGTTTTGCTATTTTCTTTCGCAACATAGATTTATCATATTTTGAACGTTGTTTTAACGTTATTAATTTCTTTAAATATTACATTTTCTGCTCTTTTAAACGTTAAAATGTTTTAAACGTTTAAACGTTTGCACAATCTCGGAGCTTGGCTCGTTTGGAATAAATACAAAGAAGAGCTTGCTTTATATAATCTGCAAATTTTGTATTTGTAATGTGATTGCAACGGTGCAGAAATGTCAAAAATGTCACAACCGATAATTTTGCATCTATTTCCTTTTCCTTTGAATGCATAACTTAATATTTGACTGACGCGATCACGATTGTTAATCTAGCTAGGTACATATGCATCTCTCTTAAAGGGAGCATTAGGGATATAGCACCTCGAAGCAGCGAAGCAGATACGAAACGCAATTACCTGTAACTGCGTTCGCGTTACTTAATTCAATTACGTGTACAAGATGCGCGTGCCGCGAATTGCGTATCGAAACCAGTTTGCACTGACGTAGTTTCCACTTCACTAATTTCCGTTCGAAAGTGTTCATGGTCAGACGAGTGTAATGTTGTTTGTCCCTCACTTATGACAGTGGAATTATTTTATGCAATGGAATTCCCACTCAAAAAATTAATTCGTCAAATATACCTCCTTTTGTGACAACGAATTGAATCTATAAGAATCTCACATAAGAAATGTTTTTTTACTTTTTAACAAATTTTTTTCATTTATAGACTTGTACATAAATATTTTGTTTCAATAAACTTGTTGGCTAAACTTGCGGCGCATTTATTTTTTTTCTATTCAATAAAAGAAAATATTTTTTAGCAAAACGAACATATTGGTGAAACATCTTGTATTTACTATCAAATTGAAAGTTTTCTTTTTCGATATAGAAATAAAAATAACTGGCCTTAATCTGGATGAAAAAAACCAATCGAGATGAAAGCAATGATGTGTGAAAAGTCGCGCAAATCCTGTTTGTAATAGTTTACATAATTACGTCGTCAAATCGAAAGGATAAATACATTCTCTTGGCGGCTGGTTGCAAGGAAAACGGAATTTCAACGATTTATAATCGAGAAAAATTTATAAAGCTGATATTTCTTTTTGAACGAAAAATTAATTGGTTATATTTTTAGTCGAATTATTGTATTAGATTCGCGAATAATGAGCTCGTAAATGACCCGTGCACGTGTAAAATATGCACGCTATTCTCTTCTACGTTTCACTCGATACGCTGATAGATGATGTTATCGGAGAATTATTTTTATTTTTAGAGCACTTTCAGCATTTTTGCCCGTAGGTGTCGTAGAAAACGCCATGCACAAGGTTAACGTGAAAAATATCAAGGCGCAATATGAGAGGCAGATGCGGAATTTTCTTTCTCGCGCGAGTAAGATAGACGGCATCGTATTATATTCGCCGAAGCGAGTCTCTTAAACGTTAATGTTATACAAACGCGTGACACGACGAGGGGAAGGTGCAGGGAGGTGGGTTTCGCTCCGTTTCACAGTCTTGCATCGCAGAGTGTCGGAGTAAAGATAAGACGGCAGAAGTATCGCACTTGTTTGTTACCGTTACGCTGGTAATGAAATGAAAACATCAATGAAAGAAAAGCGAGTCGCTCTTAATACAGGTGCTTGAATTACCTGGAGGAAACGAGGAGCTATACGTATATCACAAGAACGACTATGTAATATGTTACGTATGAATAAGAAAAAATTATTAGTTTTATTTTTCTGATTAATTAAAATTGCTAGCCAAGTGACAAAAGGTGGGTAGAATTTTTGACGTTTTTGTACCTTTGAAAATGTCGAGGCATTTTTTCGACATTTTATATTCGCCCAGTCAGCACCGCTTCACGTCGTTCTGTGAAAAACTGATTTATCTATCTTACACGTAGAGAGAATAAAAAAATGTCTGAATTAACTTGTGTCTCGTGAATTTTACCAGTGTTGCGAAGCATTTTTGAATTTCACGAAAGTATTTCACTTTCGGTACATTTCGGACGGGAAGAATATACTTACTTGCATACGCGTACTTATTTGCATAGCTGCAAAATAAAGAGATGCATATTGTTACAAATATTTCGAGTGTCCTTAAACATTTCAGTAAATATTTTACTGCTGCATGTTGCAGGATGCGCAAACAGAAGCACGTAGAGCATGATAAATTAATGCCTCTTCAAGTTTTAACGTCAGATACAAATGTATGAATATTAACTCTTGTGAATGAATTATTTTTATGAGTGAGAAAGACATTATTGCGATTTCAAACTATACTAGATCATTAAATGATGATGTGTTAGTTGTTGTAATATTAATTAATTAATGTAAATTAGGTTTGTCGCAAAATTTATTATTATAATTTATGTATTTTGATATAAAATATTTTATAATGAAAATTACAATAAAATTAAATGTACACATTTTTAATTAATTTTTGGAGAAATATTCTCTTTAGAAAATATTTCTAATTTAAGTGCTTCATCCCCAGGTGCGGATGAGAATATTCGCATATTATTAACAGAGTAATCCGAGACAAATGTGTATCAAGATTTAAGCAGACGTGCAAGTATTTTATATCCGCGAGAGCGAAATATTTTGCGTACAAATTTGACCTGATTAAAATTTCACCGTAATTTTCGGTGATTCGTGCACAGATTTTCGCGATTGCGCACGTCAAGCTGTAATCCGTTCTTCGTGTATATGTTGTTTGCGTGTTTGCGCTCTTTTATTTAAGATATATATTTACTCGTGTGGCACAACCTTACATCGGGGCTTAAATTAATGCGTCTATATATTGTATCCTTTGCAGATTAGCATGCGCGCGAGGTAATTCGTGAAGCAGCTGGTTCGAAACGTGACGTCTTCAATCTCGGTCACGAGAGATGGAGATTTCGTGATATTTCACGAGCGGCGAACGAAAAATAATCATCGTGCAAACGAGAAATATAAAACTGGAAACACGAGAAACAAATGAAACGACAGAAAAAGCTTGTAAAATTATATAAACGCTAAAATCCATAATCTGAATCTGGAAAAATTTAAAAAATTCTTCCCCACAAAAACGCATCTTCATAATTTGAAATAGAGCTCGTTATTTACGAGAAAATTACGAGAGCACATTTTACGACTGGTTAATTCAGTTCTCCGGGTGAAACAGGGGATTGTCACGTTCAGAGAGCGCGATTTCTCGGAAAAAAATCGCATACAGGATTTCGCGAGCGACTCGTGTAAAGGGGTGAGGCACGCGAAAAGGGACAACGCGCGACTTTCTAATTGCATTCAATTAATAGTTTAGTTAGCGTCTCACGCTAGTTTGAGAGATTCGATCGAATTTCTCGCGACTGACGTCAATTTTCCGTTTTTGCGGCACGAAAATTGGCACCATTTGCCACGTCGGGCTACAGGCTCGATCGTGGACAAAAAGTGAGATAATTGGATTCTATTCGGAGGATCATTTATCGCGCCGCATTTCGCGGGAGGGAGGAGAAAATTTCGAATTACACCGCTCCGAGATAGATATCGAGATTACGGCAAATATCGTTTCTCAGACAATGCCTTCGTGATAATGCTGTTAGGTGTGGCAGCACTCTTGACACATTCTACAGCACTCATTATGTCGACCAAGAAGAGAGAGAGAGAGAGAGAGAGAGAGGCAAATAAAGTCTTTGACCTTAAACTCGAACCCGAATGCGTGATGTAATGCTCGATCGTTAATCTGCTCTTGCACGGTTCCAATATCCACCCACCGCATTCGCTTATTTGTTTCTCGCGTTCGATCAGACGAAACCAGAGAGATTGTTGGAGCGAGTCTGTTTTTATTGTGACTCGATCGACTCACATTCCGTGTCTTGGATCCTACCTCGTTCTATTTCTGTCTCGAATAAAATGAACCGCGTGATTCTCTGCAATTTGCATGCTCTATAAAGTCTTCCTCCATATTTTATTTTATCAATAATATATTTTTCTAAATATTTTCACATGACTTCGCGAAACTGTTGTTTGTAAATAATGTACACTGATTATATTTTTATAGAAATATTTATATTTAGATTGTGTAATTTTTTAAATGAAATTTTAACGAATATTAAACAATATAATTTTGTAAATAGTTTCAACATTTTTTGATAGTTTTCAGTATTCATTTTTTTCACGGTATAATCTGTAATATAATTTTTCTCAAAAGTGAAAATTCTTTACGAAAAAGTTGCTTCTATTCGATTAATGTTATTGGAATTTTTTTATCTTTTCATAAGTAATTTAAATACATGAGTCTGTAGTATTCATTCTTTTCATGCACGAATATAATTTCTTTCAAGAGTGAAATTTTTTACGTAAAAAATTACTGTTCGATTTTAGGTTAATGTTATTAGAATTTCCAATCCTTTTATAAATAATTTATAAAAGTTACTCTCTCTCTCTCTTCACGAATTTACCGTGTGTCAAAAAGCGGCAAACGTTTCGTCAGAACTGGAGCGTACTTGTATAAAAGAGTCACGTCGTTTTTGACGTGACATA
Source organism: Camponotus vicinus (assembly GCF_025532165.1). Lineage (NCBI taxonomy): Eukaryota > Metazoa > Arthropoda > Insecta > Hymenoptera > Formicidae > Camponotus > Camponotus vicinus. The sequence goes on from NW_028141945.1 coordinate 19,625,159, forward strand.
TAATATTTGATTATTGGAAAACGGTTTTTTTCTGTTTTTTTATGAGAACCATCCATAAAACTGAGACTTTCGGGATCCGTCATTTTGTATGTAACGACCCGAGAGTCGGGAAGCATCCGTTCTAAGCAGTTTCTGGAATCCAATCGACGATTCCTTCAGAAAGTCTGATTCGAAAGTAGAATATCTCGGGCAAATTTCACGGATCGAAAGAAGCTCTCGCCGATTTTCCCCCCCTGTCGCGTCTAGTGGATCATGTGAATTTTCGGATAAGTCGTCGTCGTGGTTCGAAACGATAATGATATCGGTCGAACCACATCCCGAGGAAGGTCGTCGGGTCCGGTTGGATCATCGCCAGATCGTTTCCTGGTCTCGTCGACCGCGGATATTCCGTGCGATGCCTGGCAAATATTAGACAACGGACAAGGAGACGTCATCCTTCCCGCACCAGCTGACTCTGCTGCCAATCTGATTTTCGTCAAATATATAGGGATGTAATGAACCACCCTCGTGATATTAACCCTCCAGGGTGCTATGTCGTGGCGGATTCTACATAGTGCTTTGAGACTATTCTCCAAATACTCGAGAAACAGTATCTGATTATAATTGGCGAACTAAATTTGCGGGAACGCAACTTCTCGAGCAATATGAATGAATTGTTATAATGAAGACACTTTGAGAAAGATTGAAACAAGGTAGTTAATTTTTATTAATTTGCGAAAAATCTAAACAGGAATTGAGTAATTGGTCCACTTAATCATTTATGATCATCAATAAAGAAATATTGCAAAAATATTATAAATACACATATAATATGATGTAAATATTTTTAAATTAAATATTTTTAATATTAAATTTAAAATATTATATTTATCATATATTTTAATATTATATTTCATTTTTAATATTAAATTTATATGATATATTATTTATGAATTTATATAAGATTACGTTGTAATATTTATAATAATATAAGAGAAACATTATAATATATTATAAATATTATAATTCTTAAAATTATGAGTTATATACACGAACTTTCTCATTTAGTGTAAAAAAATATTTATTGCAATGTGTGCGCTTATAAATTTTTTTTAAATATGCTCCGAAATATACATAAAGGTTGTTCGAGTTGTACATCATTGATGTTGCTCGGTAATTCAACTTGAAGTAGAGTACGAGCGACATATTAAAATTCGACGTTTCAACATGAAGATATTTAATATTAGACACATTATAGAGTCGCAGCGCGGGAAACTTCCGCCAAGGATGCTAAAATTATCAAGATCCTCTCTGTCGTCATCGTTTAACAGCAAAGTAGACCGCTACACCAAAGGATATCGACGAGTAAACCGCAGTAAGCAGGATTCGGCAAGAGATCATCTCTGTCTCTCTCTTCTCTCTCTCTCTCTCTCTCTATCTATCTATCTATTTATCTCTATCTCTCTCACCTAAATATCTGCGCGTCTATGTATTAGTACTCGTGTACTTTACGATCCCACTTCCTCTCCTATAACAGACACGAGTAGACGACTCAGCGAGATTACAGAGACGTCTCGCGACGTTTGCGGGGCAATTTGCGGTACAATGATTGCGAGCCTCCGTGGCTGTAAACGAGGCGATACCCGCACTCGGGGTGCCGCCCCAAATTGAGTGTGTCGACTGGAAGAGATACTTATTGTTACTCAAAATAATTGTCTCTTCAGATACGAGAGAGTGTCGCATCAACCCTCTCTTTCATTCTTGAGTCTCTCGAATCAGAGTTGTACAGAAAAATTAAAAAAATTTAAATTCTCAGGGATTTATTTTTTACGAAACTTTAAGATTCAGGGAATTCAAGAAAAAATCATTTCTCGGTGATTCGTCGATGTACTCGCAGAGCATCATGTTGGTGTAAAGTTTGATCGTTTACCTTCGTAACACGTTGTATAATTATTACCGCGGCGCGTTAATAAGTCTTCTTTTCCTTCAAATTACCTTAATGAGAAAGAGAGAGAAAGAGGGAGGAGGAGGAGCCTTTCCGCTTTCTATCTGCAAAAGGCAAGTGCGCGGCTTTCTCGAGTAACCTGCGAGCATTAAACGTAATTACTATTATGAGCCGCTACGAAATACCCGACCTCGCTGAGGCGGCGGAGGGGAGGAAGAGGAGAGGGCGGGGAGGAGGATGCCGATGCCGCCGGTAAGGCTGCGGTTTTCGGTCCGGGACAGTTTTGTCGCGCGCGTTTCGCGGTTTTTGCGGTGCGCCGCGTGCCGGCTTTGCCCCGACAAGAGAACGTCGGTCCTGCTAACGTTGGTTAACGAGCTCGAATGAACGAGCTATGCGCGCGAGAGACATGTTCTCCTCCTCCCCTCCCCATCCAATCCCTCTTTCTCTCCCCCTTCGCTAAATTCACCTGTCAACAGTGCACGGTTTACTTTCGCGTTACGATGTCGTGCGTCCTGCAAATTTTATCCGGCACCGCCGGAAATAATCCGCGTAATCGAGCGAGAGACACGCCAACGTCGCGCTCCGTATTATCATTTCTCGCGAGGAGAGAATTAAAAGATCCATCGATAATTTATCACTCGGAAATTTGTATCCGTTCAAGCAACAGATATTGCTTATGAGTATCTATTGTTTTTGAAGAATGGAAAATTCAATTTTTTTACAAAATTTAAATAGATATTTTGTTTATAAATTAGAAAAAAATAATAAAATTGCGAGAAAGGCATCTCCCCCTTTTTCCTCCTATAATTTTATATTAAATATATCCTCCTATAATTTTATATTAAATTCATCTGTCAGTAACGTATAATTTATGTTGGATGTCACGCGTCTTGCAAGTTGTGTTCATGTTGCCGGAAATAATCCGCGTAATCGAGCGACACGCAAGGTTTTGCAACGTGTCATTTTTCGCGAAAAAGGAAATAAAAAGTCTGTCGTTAATTTATTTCTTGGAATTTTGCATCCAGTTATTCGCAGTGAAAGAAATTACTTCTTCATTTTAATTTTTATCGCATTATGAAATATAAATAGACACTACTTATAAGGGTATCTGTTGTTTGAAAAGATCCAGAATTCTCTCAATTTTTTTTACAAAGTTTAAATAGACATTTTGCTTATAAACTAGAAGCAGAATAAAATAGTAAAACTGTATTATATGTTTTACAGATATAAATTATATTTTGCGCGAAAAAAGTACAGTCTACTCATACACACAGATGTACGATATACATTTCACAAAGTGCACATGTTATGCGCCCTGGAGGGAAGATGTATATGTTAAAGATACGAATTACGACTATGTTACGTTAATTACGTAATCGCGCGCCGCATTTCCATTCATATTTTACTTGCGATTCTCGTTCACGCTACATGTGTTCCTGCTAGAGTTTCCTTGACATTATACGATGAAGGATCGTTTCGTGTCGCCGGTTTCTTTCACAGGGAAGATGGATTTTTTCTCACCGACAACGAAAGCTCGTTTTGCAGAGAGACGCACAAGACGTGAGACAGCGAAGAGCATTCTTCATAAGACGGAGTTGAGGAAGTCGAGGACGGACCCAGAGAAGAAATATCGTCGAGAAAATAGAAATAAAAAATAGAGAGAGATAGAGAGAAAAATACAAGAGACGAGATAAATGCAGCAACATTTTGTTATTGCGCGAGAAAGCAAAATATCATCGGAGAAAGAACAGTGGTATTGGACGAAGGGAATTGGAAGAAAGGAATCGCGTGAATTGGAGATCGATCCTGTCGTTATTATCTTACGCGAATGTGTAACGATTGCACTCTGCTGCACGTGAGAAATCGCATCACGGAGGGAATTCCATCCATCGGAATTTCATCTTTGTTGAGAGAACGAATCAATAGGGTCGAACAACGACAAAGTTGAGTGGGAGAAAACGGATTTGATAAAATTATCTGGATTGTTTTGTCATTTCGATTCTTTGATTTGTTGTTTTATGAGCGGAATCGCTTTTCCAACTTTGCTAAATTTTATTTCTTCTAGGAAAAATGAGGGAGAAAGAGAAAGAGAACTTGGAAAATTGATGGTTCGCTTACGAGTTCATGGATCTGATATCTGTTAAATTACACAAGTTTGTTAGCGTGTTTAACTGCGTGAAGTTACATTAATTTTGCGCTTCAAGTCGATTGCAACTCTAATGTTTGTGGAATTGAGGATATCTTTGGGAAATGAGCGCGATATATTTCATTTTCGAAAGGAAAAGGAATGCATTTTTTGTATGGAAAAAATTTAAATAACGAAAATAATAAATCAATTCTCTGTCGTGTGAGTTGAAAATATACGAGAAACATCATCTCGAATTTTTCAGTAAACATTTGATGTACATTCGATGTAATCGAGGATATAAAGTTCCCTCCTCGAAAGATCGACGCGACGTCTTGCGAAGAAAGTCGAGACGAAAGTCTGGATGGAATTCGATTCCGCGAGTCAGGAAATGACTAAAGTGGCTAATTGGAATCCCGGTGTCGATGGTATTAGAGGTTCAGTCTCGTTCGCTGCTAAATGCGGTAAATTCCGCGAGCGGGTGCGATTCGTTTCTTGCTTCTCATCTCGCTTCTCGATAGACGACTCCCGCAATATCCGTGTTCTCGTTCAACCACCGGGTCATTTCCCACCCCTTTCTCTCTCGGCTTCTCCCCTCAGATTCTCCTCCACCTCTCGCTCTCTTGGCACACAGTTTGAAACACTTCCTCTTTCGTCCGCTCGCCTCTCTCCCGCTACCTTTTATTTTTTTCTCCCCCTTCCCTGTCCCCTTGGTATCTCATCGAGCCTTTTTTTTTCACCCTCATCCGCTAAACTCAATTTCGCCGGCCGGATCGATAAGTAATGAACAGTATGACGAGGCACCTGATTGAGGCGAAGTTACTTCCGGTTAATGTCTCTCGTCTGGGCGATACATTTCGTGAGGCTTCGTTACCTTTAAAACGTTCGGGTTTCTCTCCCCTCGTTGATATCGTATAGACGCAACTTTGTAATAAAATAGTAAAATATAAAAACTTCACATCTTAGAATATTATTCTGTAAAATGAACTCTTTACACCAGCGTAGTATTCACCCCAATACTTAGTTTGTACATGTTGGTAGGCTGTTCGTGATGGAAATACCTTACCCTTTGATACTTCATCATTTTGACAAAAATGATAAAATGGATAAATCGAATATATTAAAATGTATGGATTTCGTTTCGCTCGACGGAAATAAAATCTTTATGAATCTTCGAAACGTTCATCGGACGTTGCATTGAATAAATTCAATCTTTATGTATAACGACATTTCGTATTTCGATCAGATTCATCAATCGTCAACCGTGACACGTAATAACGGAAACATTCGTTCGATAACAGATGTATCATAAAGAAGCTGAAGATCAACTATCATTGATCTATGACCTCTGGTCTCTTATGGGCTAAATTTTAGGCGAAATCCATTTCCATTTCTCGATATTTATTTATAGGATTGGGTAAAAATATTTACGGTATCTTATTCTAACTGTGTTTTTTTAAAAGAAAGCTGTAAACACAAAGCATTTCCAACGATATACCGTGCGCTCCATTTTCACGTTATTTTCAAGCGATTGATTTCTCTGGAGTCGATTTTTACTCCAGGGAAAATATTAAACGCGAGAAGAGAAATATCGTTTCAGATTTTTATCGTTCAGAATTTTTAATTTACACGACCAATATTTTCCTCGACAAGAGGAAACGATTACGTATCGCTCGAAGGATAACATGGTAAGCTATACACTCCGTACATTCTCGGTGCATTTATACCACGTTGGGTTACACCGGTCATTCAAGGATGCTACGGAGACTGTCATTAGATTAATTAAACTCGCTTGGCGATGGTCGTCGGTTTGTGAGGAGGTGCGACGATATTATATCGGGAACAGGAATAGTGGTCTGTCGGTCGGACCGGCGATATAACGAGGTTAATTAGTCCGACGAACGGAAATAGAGAGAAAGCTCCGATCCCGAAATCCTTCCATTAACGTCGTCAGCTGCATGCGCCATTACTGTCCTACGGTCGTCGCATAACTCGAATCCTCCGATTGTCCTATCCCCGCGTCCTTCGCAGAGTCATATCGCTAATTCGCCGATTAGCTTACTCTGTTGTCAAAATGTGGGATCGATTCACTGGCGAAACATCCGAGGCGGCGTGCCGTGCATTCGGCAAAACGTACAGGGTGTTTCGGAACTTCGGATCCTTATATCAGTTATAGCAACTAAATACATTCTTGATTTATTTTACGCCGAGATTAATTGTAGATTTTTTGGCAGTTATCTTCTGTAATTTTTCTCCATATAAACGGAATACAAAGTATATCAAAGCGCAAAATTAAAAATAAATATTAATAACACACAAGACGAATCGATATTAAAATGCAAAATGAAAAATTTCTTTTCCAATGCATGTTTCACGATTAAAATGAATAAGAAATGAAACAAGTATTATGAATCGAGAATTAAAGTCAATTGTTATGTCACAGGTGATCAACTAAAACGTCGTTGATCAACCGTGATGAAGCGTACTTGTGCCCTTAAGATTAAACGACCCTGTGGAGGCTGTAAATCTAGCGGGAAAACTCGAGGGTGAATGTTTTACAATTACGACTATCGCACAAGCACTCACACACACACATACACACTATATCTCGACACAACTCTGCGCGATAATTTCGAGTTGTCAAGTACCGCCAACGTACGTGACGTCGCGTGTATGCAATATAGTATCACGTAGCTCTTTCTCCTTTTAATTGCTCTCTTTTTGTTCGAAAAGATTCATTATTTCATGTAGAGTGTGGCTCCAGAATGTCGGTTTGCCGGAAAAAATGACATCGCCAGAGCTTTACCGCACCCTTTTCCGCCTCGACAAAAAAGAATACACATACACACACACATGTACGTGTATGCAGGGCGTGCCAATCCACGCTCGTTATAATTTTTCTTTTTCTCTCCACTTTTTCACCAACTACGCATTCTTCCTTGGTCGTTTCGCGTCGGCGAGAAATTTCGAAACATTCCACTTAAAAGTGGCATCCAGCCAGTGTGTTGTAGCCGCGGGAAATATCCTTCTCATTTTTTCCCCATCACAAGCCGTCTACGAACTTATCCTGTATGACGGCGGGACAAGTCGAGGCGGAAATTAGAAATCGATTTCCTCGCGAGCCTTATTAAAATCCCGTGAAATTGCGTTTGTCGTCGATAGTTTACGTAAAATCGCGTAAAACTACATTCGAGAGAAAATTGCTCGAGCGAAATAAATATCAGCGCTATAATATCAGCGCTATAAATAAATACGAGCGCATTAAAATAGATACGAAATTGATTGGTAAATTGCATAATATGTAATTTAATATTGAGAGATATTTTACATATCTCTTGTACTAGTTGACCTGAAAAGTTTTATATACTCGTATTTTGTGATTAAAATATATTTTGATATTTGCGGAAAAGGAAGAAAATATATATACAGGGTGTCCTAGACCACCCGTACACCCCTTTTCTTTCAAAAACTAAGCATTTTAGAGAAAAACGTTTTCGACAAAAATTGTATGGTTTTGAGGGGAACATAAGATGGTGTCATTGGTTTGACCTTGGATAGCATCGTTAAGGTGAGGTCAAGGACACCTTTAATTTCTTAAATGGAATCACCTATTTTTATTGCATATTCTTATAGCTTATGTCGAGAGCTTTCCAAAACACTATAATAAAGTATTTTTTCATCAAGTACTTTTCGAGTTATAAGACTTGAAATAATTTCTTAATTTTACATAAACCATAAAATATCTACTAAAATATTCATTTTTCGATTATCTTACCTTAATACTTTTATGTACAAAATAATGAGAGGAATCAATTGGTGTAAAGAAAACACAAAATTGTTTCGAAAAAAAAATGTAATTTGCAATTAACAAGCTACAAGAATATGCAATAAAAAATGGGGGTTTCCATTTACAGAATTCAAGATGACCTTTACGTGACCTTGACAATACTCTTCAAGGTCATACTGATATCGCCATGTAATGCATTACTTGAAACCTTACAACTTTTGTCTGAAATATTTTTGTCTGCCGCGCTCAGTTTTTGAGATATTCGGCTGATACGGGTGGTCTGCGATACCCTGTGTATGTATATATATATATATATATATATATATATATTTTTTTTTTCATAAAATTTTTATATCACTTATTTATAGCACAATATTTTTTTAAAATTATATATAGATATTTAATTCTGATAGACTGTAAGTTGAAAAAAATTTTTTATATATTGTACGTATTCTCTTTGCGCTAGATTACAATAGTGACAATTATTAGTACATCAAAATGCAACTGCGTCAAAATAAAATTCACTGTCTCATCGATGTGTAACATTGATTTTTATTTGAAGATAACTGCGCTTTTTCTCCATTTTGATGTAATATTTTTTTTCTTAACGCTTCTCAGCGCTGGTGTAATATATTTTTATTAGCCGCAAAATGACTAAAGGCTCCGTTTCATCCGGTTTAACATATAAATTAAATGCACCGCGCAGTAACTGTCGGGATGCCTTCCTATGGTTATTATCGCGCTAATTACAATTACGCGAATATAAATGCACGCTCGTGATAATCCTATTAGCGTGCGTGAAACATCGTAGATGTACCGGTCACTATTATTAAGCTCTTAAGGAAACGTCGGTAATAGTCTGTAAATGTCGGATAACGCGGGACAATTTCGAATTGTCGCGTTAAACTTAATTCATACTTGGCGTAGATCGATGAGACTTTCTTTGATGAGTAAATTGAAGTTTATAGAGAACCGAGAACATTTTCATAGTAAAATTATATAATTTTCACGCTGGTAAAGTAAACGACAGCACAAGATTAAAATTCGTAAGTAAAACAATGGATCTAATCTTCCTCAATAAACGGCATATTGATCTCTCTATAATGATGGAAATAAAAAATTTGAGTTTTTTAATTAACTTTTAACATATTAATTATGATAAAGAATTTTTTCATCGTTTTGACAAATTTTGTCGATATTATACGAGGGGTTGATCACTGAGGTAATTTCTGTACAAGGGCTAGGTAATTCAGCGGCAATCCAAAGGAAATTTTGGGTAATCTAAGGTAATTTTTGATAATTCTAAATAATCTTTAGCATTCTCAGGTAATCTTGGGTAATCTAATAGGATATCTAAGTAATCTAAGGGTAATATCAAATAATCTGTAGATAATTCTAGGTATTCTTAAGGTAGTTTCAGATAATCCGAGGTAATCTAAGGTAATTTTTAATTTTTGAAGTTAGTGAACGTCATTGACGAACTTGTATTTTTTTACAATAATATACATTTACAGTCGATTTTTGGAATCGACGCTTCGTAAAAACGTACTTTTTTGCAGTCTACGAATTGTCGTGGTTAGGTTTTCGCGATATCACGTCTTGTAATGCTTTCTCTCTCAGGCCACGAACACACGAGCGTTTAAAAGTTGCGAAATGCATTCTTATCCACAACTTTTGGTAAGCCATCGTCATTTAACGGTAAAACAAAACCTATATTACAATTTTCATGTATTAAATATTCTGCCGGTAATTCCAGTCGCATTTTCACTAAGCCAAACTATTTTAGGCAAATTTCTTTGCGTTAAGAAGTCGCTTAGTTCCTTAAAACGAAATTCACCTTCCCGAAGTAAACAATTGTTTGAATTTATTACCCTGCTGATAGAGGATACAGATGGAATAATGCCATTCAAATTGGCATGTAAAGTCGTTTCGTAAGTCAGGCGTCTACTTATTATTCAAGACAAAATTCGAAAAAGCTAAAAATAACTAAAAATACAAATATATAAAAATTGCGAAATGCATCCTTATCAATGAAAAGATATGTGCAAAATCTCTTAAAAGATTCTTCATATTGATTATTCTTCGGATTCGTTTTAGCATTGTTGAGAATTGCCGTTTCAATAAGTCGTTTAAAAAAACCGTCAATATTATTTGGGATCGAAGCAATACTTTTTTTAAGACATCGAAGTTCCTCGGCATACTCAAAAAATGCTTTCTTCAAAGTGTCATTTTCTTATACTATTTTCGAAATTTTATTAACATAGGAAAAATATTGAGTAATGAACATTTGATTTGGAGATATTATTTGTAATTTTCTTTTTAATCTTTGTCGACTGTATTTTTCACTAGAGGATGATTTTTTTGAAGCTGTAATTTTAGTACTGCACACCATCTTATTTTTATCTAATCTTGGGTAATATAAGGTAGTATTTGATAATCTGGAGTAATTTGAGGTATATTAGGTAATTTTAAGTAATCTGAGGTAATTTATAGGTAATCCGTATCAAGGGTAATTTTTGTACACTATAACCACTAGTGACCAACCCCTCGATTATATCAATCTGTGAAATCAAGTATGAATCATATGCACTTATGAGTTAATCTATAAACAATGTGAAGGATTTTAGATAGGAATCTAAAGCGCGAGCACATATCACATTCGATTTATATTAATGCTCGATCATTTTAGAGAGTGCAAGATCATTGAAGTACATTGACTTTAAATTGCTCGTTATCTCGTTAAATTGCTCGTGCATAATCGTTTCTTAATCTTGTTCAATTCACATCGATTAGAGCGAGAAAATTGTACGAAGGCGTCTATAAGAAACAATTAATCTTTGTTAAATAACAATTACGGGATTTATTTATTAATACGTTAAATCTTGTCTTATTATTATCTTACGCATAATCGCAGTTATATAAAGAATAATTTAAAATCATAAGATAATTAGCACTATTTTTTTCACTTTTCCTACGTCCTGAAATTTTGCTGTAACTGAAAAAAATTGCAAAAATTCTACAGCGAAGCTAAGAAGTACACTCTTGTAGAAGAAAAATCATATGACTTTAATGTGAAATGTGATGAACACTCGATTATCGGAAAACGTTTAACTTTAAGAGCGTTCTACAAAACTGTGAGACTTTCGATATACAACGATTCTCGGTAGATGGAATTTCAGCGAAAGAAGGAAGGAACGAGGGACACAGATCCTTTCGGAATTGGACTCTTCTGACATTGAGCGATGCAATTAAATTTTCTTATCGCTCGGCTCGCGGTGCATTGACCTTTAGCGAATAACGGGCGCTATTTTGGGTCACGAGAATAGTTTTGCGAAAGTGTAAGGTGGAGGCAACAGGGGAGAAAAAACAGCATCTTCAACAACTGCACGCGCGTGTGCACCCGAGAAAGTGCGAGGGAGAGAGAGGAAGTGGGTGGATTTAAACGAAATTGCTTTTGGTCTGGCCACCTCTTCGAATGTCGCCAACGAGATAGAGACGTAACGAGATTGCAGCTACGTGTGTACGGAATACGTACGATACGTACAGTTATGCTCCATCCTTTGAGCAAAGCTTGCCTGATGTCGTAGCATGGATACTCTTTTGTGCCGGCGGGAGATTCACCGGAAGTGCGCACATGCGCCCTAAATGAGACGCATGACGAATGAGTAGACGCTCGCCGAAAATTCAACGCGCTAAGGAAATGCGAACACGCTGCTGGTGGCTTTGCTAGTTTAACGCAAGGCCGGCTTTTCTCTCGGGGGATGCGATTTATGAAAGGCTGCGCAGGAAAATGTACGCTAATTTCACGGTATTTTAATATTTTTTAAAAAAATACGAGAATATTTTTTTAGCAATTTAAACAATTTAATTTAATTTAAAAAATTCGTACGATTAAAAAATGGATTTATTGTTTGAAAGAGGTAAAATGTATTTGTTGAACATTAAACAATTATAAGCTGAAACATGTATTTAAAATCTAAAATATATCTGCCTATTAGTTACGGTTGAAGAAATTTCCTCTAAAATGCTTTGCGCGCAATAAATTAATTTAATAATAATAATGGCATATACAGGGTGTCCGATTCGTGAGGGACCAAACGAAAAATGATGATAGATTGGGTCAAACTAAGAAGAAAAGTCCTCTACCATTTTGCAAAATTCGCAATAATTATTAAGTAATAAGCAAAAATGAAGGTTACCTTTAATTTTTTAAATGGAACCCCCTATTTTTTATTATGTATTCTTATAGCTTATCTCGAGAGCTTTCCAAAACACTATAATAAAGTATTTCTTCATTGAGTACTTTTCGAGTTATGAGGCTTGAAATAATTTCTTAATTTTACATAAACCATAAAATATCTAGTAAAATATTCATTTTTCGATTATCTTACCTTAATACTTTTATATGCAAATTAATGAGAGGAATCAATTGGTGTAAAAAAAAACAGTTGTTTTTAAGAAAAAATATGTAATTGTTAATTGCAAATTAAGAAATTATTTCAAGCCTCATAACTCGAAAAGTACTCAATGAAGAAATACTTTATTATAGTGTTTTGGAAAGCTCTCGAGATAAGCTATAAGAATACATAATAAAAAATAGAGGATTCCATTTAAAAAATTAAAGGTAACCTTCATTTTTGCTTATTACTTAATAATTATTGCGAATTTTGCAAAATGGAGGACTTTTCTTCTTAGTTTGACCCAATCTATCATCACTTTTCGTTTGGTTCCTCACGAATCGGACACCCTGTATATGTGAATGTCTCCATTAGTTACTTCTACCATTTGTTTAAATTAACTATAAATGATAATTAAATAATTGCGACTTGCCTAACATTCTTGGCAATAGAGAGCTAATGATATAAAAATATCTTGTTCCTTAAAAAATTATAAAAATATAAAACTAGGCAAAAAAATGTTTAAAAGAAATTCGACATTAATTTTCATTTTTGTTGTTCAACATTTAATCGTTAAACGACGAGATATAGAGAAATTAATCACTGGAATCTAGATCTAATTTGCATGGTGGCATTTTGGACGCCCCAATTGCAAGTCACGTCGCGTCTAAATGGCAATCTACGAAACACTTCTTATCATGGTAGAAAGACGCTTGTGTCACAAACACACACACATACACGATAACGTTATTTTTACAGTTGCAGTAAATTACAAGCACTCGTGGAATTCGGTGGGATGCCATCGTTCGTGTTCGTCTGTGTCTGCAACGATAGAGCGAATAAAGTGCCGGACGTAATAACGTTTCGACGTAGTACGACATACCTCCCCATTGCCTCCTCTCTCCTTCCTCTATTCTCTCACCCCCTCCCCTCCGCCCGCTCCTATACAATTCGCCCGCAAAAAGTCGACAAACGGAACCACGGATCAAATATCTGCAACACGAGAATGTGACGGAGGACGAGAGGAGAGAGTGACGTTAAACGATGCACCGGAAAATTTTTACATATATGTATATGTATATAGGCAATGTTTTCGATCTCGTTTGCGTGAAATTTCGACATGCAAGTTCGAGAAATTTTCTGTGAAAGATAAACTTAGTGTCTCTAATCTGTATTTTTTTTAAAAATAACGAATGGGAACGCAGACCCCTTTTTCTCTCCGAGCACCGTTGATCATATTTCTATCTATATCCGCCGATGCGATACGCACTGCAAGGAATTAATTCGACAGCAAAAATCTGCAATTTTTTTTTAAATAGAAACGGGCGCATGATATTTTTAAATTGAATATTTCCGCGTATTTGCACTCTACTCGCATTAACAGTTATTATTAATAATACCGTATTTCGTGTCACGAATTAATTTTCATCGATACTTCGAAATACCGCACACACATGGATAATATCCTGATAATTTAATCAATTTAATGCGGAGAATATCGAAATTCATTTGTAATTCAGATGAATGCATCTTCTCACCATCGCTTCACGTAATTGATATGAAAAATTATAAATTTGGAAAAGATAAACGTTGTTTTTCACAATTTTTACCTCGTTCTTTTTTTCAACGAAATGTTTCTTTCGAAAGAGGGTTAAAATATCTCTCTCGCCGCATTATATCTTATCCGGACTCTCGACACTCATTTTCGCGTCCTCTCATCCATCATTGCCGTTCGACGTAAGGCGAATTATGTCTAAATACAATGTGTCGCTTTTGGAGGAGGGCGATGCTAACGCAGCCAATAACGGGGCGGGACGATAACAAAGCGAGACGAGCGTGTCGATATTTCGGAGCAGCGTGTCAGTGTATACGTCAGTGTACACTCGCCGATAATATATTGATAGATTAATATCCTTGCGCGCGACCCCGAATATCCGACGAAGTTCAAGGGAGGTCGTCACACGCGGGTTTGATATCCGTATATTTTATGCACTATCGCGTGTGTACTCCATTTCATTTGTTTCCCGGACAGGCCGTGCTGTCTCTGATCGATGAGAGGCGTGTCGTGTCCCGCGCTTTGCATCTTCATTCGCAGTCTTGCTCCAGATACGAGCAGCAGTTGCATACACGATCATCCCTTTCACTCCCTCGTATTGTTGTCTCTGTCTTCGTTTCTTCTCACAAACTCTCGTACCATTTCGTAATCTTTCAAGAATGTATGCACATTTATGTATCGTATATATACTGTTATATATTATATATGTTTGAATATCATATAAAATTTCAGATGAATTTCATATGAATTTTTTTTTAATCCGATCCAATATATTTATTTTTAAAGCGTTTAATACCCATTTTACATTTTACCATTTTAAATAATTCCCTATAATGTGTACATTTATATATTATAATAATATTTTATTATAATAATTCTAAATAATTCTATTTAAAATATAGAGAGAAAAATGATGAAATGATGAAATTAAAAGAACAATATTAAAAGCTGCAATGCACAGAAACTATATATCTATATATAACGTTTGAAAAGAAAAAATATTTTTTCTTTATCTTTTGTATTGTTGTTGTTCATTTTATCGATAGCTGTTTAAAAATAGAAATCATACATGTACATATTTATCAATGAAATGCCACAAAAATCGTACAAAGATAATACGCTTTTACGAAAAGACATGAATGGAAGATTAGATAGGAAGAAGATGAATTGGAATGGACGGACGAAGAGATTAGAAGTGAATAGGAATATGGTCATGTAATAACCGGGGATAGGATACTAATTTGGGTTTTTCTAGCAATTTGTGTCGACTTAAGAAAAGTCCTTTTTTTCGGATTTGAGTTTAGGTACTCGAGATGTTCGAACGTCGCTAAAGTTCGTAAGACAGGGATCGGAGGTTGATTGCATGTGTTGAGGAGAACATGATGCCGTGAGAGCACACAAGTTTGGAGACAAGTTGGGACTCCAACAAGCGAGAACAAGATGGATGCGCGATGAGGTAACGTAGTGTGATCGATGAGATCCGCAAAAGAGTTCGAGGTACGTCGTGGCGTAATAAAAAGGAGGGCTCATACCGACCTGTAAATAACAAATTAATGGTAGACGAGTGCGTTAACAAAACCATCGACTAATTTATCACGACGGTTGGTAACGGAAATAAAAGAAAAAGACGAAGCGCGCGAATGAGAAGAATGAAGAGGGTAGAAAGAAAGAGAGAATGGAACGAGAACTAACGAACGTGTAACTATGCCCCGAGAGAAACAAGGCGCGATTTCCGCTTCTATTGTAATTGTGGGTCTCTCGATATCCGTTTCTCTTTCATTTTTTTTTATTCGATAAACGACAATCTCGCGTAGACGTGTCTAGCTGCGTTAATTTAAATAACAGTGCTTTCAAGTGTATTACGCGTCGATTAAAAGTTTGCGAAAATATATATTAATTGAACCGATCATTTGAAAAAAGAGATCAATCATATATACAGAAAATTTATTAAAATAAAAAGTATTAAGAGAAAAAATTATTAAAATTTTTATTGTTAGTGTTAATATTAAAACAACATTAATACTAAAATTATTCTTAATATTACATATAAAATACCGTTTTAATATTAATAATAATATTATAATAATATATAATATTATATATATTATTAATATTAAAACAGTATTTTATACAGGGTATGCCATTTTAATCTACGCACTGAAATATCTCAAAATCCATAAGTTTAAGACAAAAATGTTTCAGACAAAAGTTGTATGGTTTCGAGGGGGCCATAAGAGGGTATCATTGGTTTGACCTTGAAGAGTTATTTGAAGGTCACCTTTAATTTCTTAAATGGAACCGCCTACTTTTTATTGCATATTCTTGCAGCTCATCTCGAGAGCTTTCCAAAACACTATAATTAAATTAGTTAGTATATATTAGTATATATTATAAGTTAGTATATATTATTAGCAATAATTTTAATATTAAAAATATTATTAACAATAAATAATAATATTAATAATAATATTAAATATATTTATAAAAATATATAAAATTAATGATAATATTATTAATAATATTAATAGAGAGATTTTTGCGCAAGTGTAAAAAGAATTTTACGAGAGAAAAAAATATCATAAAACAAACTTTTTCGCGCAACGTAACGTTTCAACCGATTCGTTAACTTGAACTTTAGCAATCGGAAGAGGAAGTGTATTGATCGGAGGAACAACTGGGGGAGGAATTTTTTCAATTCTGCTCGCGCGTAACAATTGTGATAGTCTTTATCGCGGTGCTAAAGTTTGCGACATTTCGATCGGCAAATCGCGATACGCGAAAGTAGAATACGCGTTCCTTTTTCACGCGATAAACTTGAATCGAAACGCGTTTTCGGATTCTTCCCCCTTGTCGAACTTGTTCCCGTGAAAACTCGACGAAAGTTTCTTCCCAAGCATCGAGTACCATTCCGTTGTCTCGGTGATCGAGTTTACATTTAAATTTGCAGTTTGCCCCGAATCGGCGTAACTGATATCTACAATTGGGGCAGAGATTACGCACCTAGAAAGGTGCAAAATCGAAGTATATAATCGAGGGATTTTGCAATTAATGATAAAATATGGGGTCTTTTACAAATAGAGTGCCGAGAAATATTCTGGACATATAAAATGCTGGGAAAAAAAATTGATGCATCGAGAAATCAAAAGTGAAAGATATTTTCCGGTTAATCTGTGATAAATTTCACTTGTATGAGGATTTCACGCAATGCGATTTTGTTTTCCAAAGAAAGTTAAAAATGAAAAATTACAACAATAGCTTCTTTTGACTTTTCTCTCAAACTCGTTGGATTGAATGAATTAAAAATCTCCGAGACATTTTTTCTCAAGAGGAGAACCATCGTTAATGTCAGACAGAAGATTTTCACGTTGCAAGTTTTCAGAGCGTAGAAAATACGCCAAGCATTCCCATAGATGTGTGTGAAGTTAGCATCTCAAGTCTCAGCATCTCACAAATAAACGTCAGATTTTGTTGCATCCAGCATAGTTCTACAGTTCCTGATAGGTTTTAACAATAGTTCCGTCGAATTAATTATAAATATTTAACTTTTAAAAAATGAGATGCCAACTTCCGAAAACATCCAACAGCATCTCATCATATTTCAAATATCTGATCACAAAGCAGTAATATTCCGCAGAGTTCTATCGCCTACGCACATTCTGTCAATAGTTCTGACGATTAAACTTCGTAGAAAATAATTTGTCATCACAGAACATATTTACGCGTACAGGGGTGAGATGCTAGTCGTAAATCACAAGTTCTGACGATTTTAATTGTTTTTTATAGTAAATTGATACTTCCTCTTCACGGTAGAAAAGAGTTCTCGATGATACAGTTAATAATTAATTTTTTAAACAATTTAGAATCAACGATATGCCCAGTCTATACGTGTAGATATGAGATGCTATCCCTAAATCGGCAGTTCTAGCGATCTTAAATAATTTTTCTAGTAAATTAATATTCCCCCTTCACGCTTGAAAAGAGTTCTGGGCGATACAATTAGGATTTAATTTTTTTAAACAATTTAGAACCAACGAGATGCTCAGTCTATACGTATAGGTATGAGATGCTGGTCGTAAATCGACAGTTCCGGCGATTTTAATTGTTTTTTCTAGTAAATTGATACTTCCTCTTCACGGTAGAAAAGAGTTCTCGATGATACAGTTAATAATTAATTTTTTAAACAATTTAGAATCAACGATATGCCCGGTCTATATGTGTAGATATGAGATGCTATGCCTAAATCGGCAGTTCTAGCGATCTTAAATAATTTTTCTAGTAAATTAATATTCCCCCTTCACGCTTGAAAAGAGTTCTGGGCGATACAATTAGGATTTAATTCTTTTAAACAATTTAGAACCAACGAGATGCTCAGTCTATACGTATAGGTATGAGATGCTGGTCGTAAATCAATTAATAAAAAAATTAAATAAAAATTTAATTTTTATACCTCTTCTCTTGAATGAGAACTCTTTTCTACCGTAAAGAGGAAGTATCAATTTACTAGAAAAAACAATTAAAATCGCCGGAACTGTTGATTTACGACAAGCATCTCATACCTATACGTATAGACTGAGCATCTCGTTGGTTCTAAATTGTTTAAAAGAATTAAATCCTAATTGTATCGCCCAGAACTCTTTTCAAGCGTGAAGGGGGAATATTAATTTACTAGAAAAATTATTTAAGATCGCTAGAACTGCCGATTTAGGGATAGCATCTCATATCTACACGTATAGGCCGGGCATCTCGTTGATTCTAAATTGTTTAAAAAATTAATTATTAACTGTATCATCGAGAACTCTTTTCTACCGTGAAGAGGAAGTATCAATTTACTAGAAAAAACAATTAAAATCGCCGGAACTGTCGATTTACGACCAGCATCTCATACCTATACGTATAGACTGAGCATCTCGTTGGTTCTAAATTGTTTAAAAAAATTAAATCCTAATTGTATCGCCCAGAACTCTTTTCAAGCGTGAAGGGGGAATATTAATTTACTAGAAAAATTATTTAAGATCGCTAGAACTGCCGATTTAGGGATAGCATCTCATATCTACACGTATAGGCCGGGCATCTCGTTAATTCTAAATTGTTTAAAAAATTAATTATTAACTGTATCATCGAGAACTCTTTTCTACCGTAAAGAGGAAGTATCAATTTACTAGAAAAAACAATTAAAATCGCCGGAACTGTTGATTTACGACAAGCATCTCATACCTATACGTATAGACTGAGCATCTCGTTGGTTCTAAATTGTTTAAAAGAATTAAATCCTAATTGTATCGCCCAGAACTCTTTTCAAGCGTGAAGGGGGAATATTAATTTACTAGAAAAATTATTTAAGATCGCTAGAACTGCCGATTTAGGGATGGCATCTCATATCTACACGTATAGGCCGGGCATCTCGTTGATTCTAAATTGTTTAAAAAATTAATTATTAACTGTATCATCGAGAACTCTTTTCTACCGTGAAGAGGAAGTATCAATTTACTAGAAAAAACAATTAAAATCGCCGGAACTGTCGATTTACGACCAGCATCTCATACCTATACGTATAGACTGAGCATCTCGTTGGTTCTAAATTGTTTAAAAAAATTAAATCCTAATTGTATCGCCCAGAACTCTTTTCAAGCGTGAAGGGGGAATATTAATTTACTAGAAAAATTATTTAAGATCGCTAGAACTGCCGATTTAGGGATAGCATCTCATATCTACACGTATAGGCCGGGCATCTCGTTAATTCTAAATTGTTTAAAAAATTAATTATTAACTGTATCATCGAGAACTCTTTTCTACCGTAAAGAGGAAGTATCAATTTACTAGAAAAAACAATTAAAATCGCCGGAACTGTTGATTTACGACAAGCATCTCATACCTATACGTATAGACTGAGCATCTCGTTGGTTCTAAATTGTTTAAAAGAATTAAATCCTAATTGTATCGCCCAGAACTCTTTTCAAGCGTGAAGGGGGAATATTAATTTACTAGAAAAATTATTTAAGATCGCTAGAACTGCCGATTTAGGGATAGCATCTCATATCTACACGTATAGGCCGGGCATCTCGTTGATTCTAAATTGTTTAAAAAATTAATTATTAACTGTATCATCGAGAACTCTTTTCTACCGTGAAGAGAAAGTATCAATTTACTAGAAAAAAACAATTAAAATCGCCGGAACTGTCTATTTACGACCAGCATTTCATACCTATACATATAGGCTGAGCATCTCGTTGGTTTTAAATTGTTTAAAAAAATTAAATCCTAATTGTATCACCCAGAACTCTTTTCAAGCGTGAAGGGGGAATATTAATTTACTAGAAAAATTATTTAAGATCGCTAGAACTGCCGATTTAGGGATAGCATCTCATATCTACACGTATAGGCCGGGCATCTCGTTAATTCTAAATTGTTTAAAAAATTAATTATTAACTGTATCATCGAGAACTCTTTTCTACCGTAAAGAGGAAGTATCAATTTACTATAAAAAACAATTAAAATCGTCAGAACTTGTGATTTACGACCAGCATCTCACCCCTGTACGCGTAAATATGTTTTGTGATGACAAATTATTTTCTACGAAGTTTAATCGTCAAAACTATTGACAGAATGTGCGTAGGCGATAGAACTCTGCGGAATATTACTGCTTTGTGATCAGATATTTGAAATATGATGAGATGCTGTTGGATGTTTTCGGAAGTTGGCATCTCATTTTTTAAAAGTTAAATATTTATAATTAATTCGACGGAACTATTGTTAAAACCTATCAGGAACTGTAGAACTATGCTGGATGCAACAAAATCTGACGTTTATTTGTGATATGCTGAGACTTGAGATGCCAACTTCACACACATTTCCCATAGTAACCGGTTAATGTGGTGTAAAAAAATTTAATGACCTTATCGAGCAACGCGATGTATGCGTTACGGTTTCTGATCAAGATGATAGAGAAATTTCGAGGATTGAGAAAAAAATCAATATGAAAAAATATTTCTCATTTCTTGGAGAGTAGAAAATTGGAAATCGAAATAATTTTATGATTATAAATGAAATAAATTTTAAATATTATGTTATAAAGAGTGCAAGCAATAAGATATTATTTATTCAGATTCGAATGAGCTTTGTTTAACTGGATTTTGTAATTTGAAATTAATAATATTTGATTTTATAGATTGAAAATAAGCTATGAATATCTTCAAGACTAAAGAGAAAAATTTGCTTAAAATTATAAAGATTTAAATAAAATTGTTTCAAGTTCATAATTTCATCGAGAACGAAACGAGATTAATATTAAAAAGACAATATATATTTTGCAATATACAGGGTCCACCACTTAAATCCGGACAAATTTAAATTTGATTTTGTAGCTATATTAGAGGGCAGCAGTAGATGCCAGATAAAATAAAAGAAGACTAGACGTGGGTAAGACGTTAATAATCTCAAAATGGCCGAGTCATTCACATCGACGTCGGAATATAATCGGAGAACGGCGGTTATTGAAGGTGTTCGCGCCGGACGGACGCCAAGTGAAATAATCAAGTTCTTCGGATACCCCAAGTCGACGGTGTATGACATTGTCGAGAGATATGCGACCCCGAGGACGTCTCCGTGGTGGCTAGGACTAAGTTTCCGGCCAGTGTTCACGTTTTAAGCGTCGTCTCGAGTGAGGGCGACGTCATGCCGCCGCATTTATTCAAGAAGGGGGAATTGATCACGAAGGAAGTTTATGTGGAGATCTTGAGGATTGTAGTAAAGCCTTGGATGGACGACGTGGCTGCAGGAAGGCCGTATATTTTCCAACAAGACGGCGCACCTGCTCACACTAGTCATTTGGTGCAGAATTAGCTCTCCGACAATGTCAACATGTTTTGGTCTAAGGATTTCTGGCCTCCTAATAGTCCCGACCTGAACCCTCTCGACTACTATGTGTGGGGCGTAATCGAAAGGGTTACTAACAAAGCCAGACACCCCAATATCGCTTCCCTCCGAGCCGCTATTGAAGCAGCATTCGCGAATATGGACCGGGCACAATTACAGACGGCGTGCTCGCGCTTTCGAACTAGGATCGAGGTGGTGATCGAGGTGCAGGGCGGCTACATTGAGTGAAAAAGTTCAGAAAAGATCCTCCAACTTAAATATAAAAGCATTTATTTGTATCGTTATATATTTTCTGTAATAAACAATTTTTTCGAGAAAACATTTTTATGTTCGGATTTAAGTGGCGTACTCTGTACATATAAGAGTACAATTAATACATATTATCATATTATTAAAGAGTACAATTAATACATATAATCATTATATATTAATATAAAAAATATAGATTTATGGGAGTTTAAAAGCTTTTTAGTTGATTAAAGTATCAGATGAAAGATTGCTTACTCGCGTAAGGAGACATTTTTTTTGATCGATCAATCTCATAACTCTTAGGAGTACTTTGGCCAAATTTCCACTTTTCTCAAGTTGTCGGCCATTTTTCACGTAGCAAACAAACTTGGCGCATCGCGCGTCACCGGTGTATTTTGATGTCACGCCAAACCGAATGATATTAATGGCAAATTCGCAGCTCGCGGATAAGAGTTGCTTTTGATTAATCGAGAATATCCGCCGCGAGAAGTACCGTCGTGCGAAAAAGTTTCAAGCTGATTTATCGTTCTCTGTTGGACAGGAGCATTCCGCGATTTAAGGAACTAAAGATTTCTTTATCTCTCTATCTGGTAAATCGGATACACCGACATACAGGGTGTCCCATATCAAGTACCTTTAATCCACGGATTGCTTAACCAATTTATCTTTTGATTATCGAGGAGAAATATTGTGCAATAAAGCGTTTCATCGAAACTCATCTTTTTCAAAAACGTTAAAGAACGCCTTTATTCATTTTTAAATTTTTTTCTAATTTAAAGAATTAAAGAAGTTTATTTATTTTCCAAAAGGAACCAAACAATTTTACTCTTCAAGATTTTAACGATAAGCAATATTTCGATATTAACTATTGAATTCTCGAAATAAAAGATATAGATCTACGTTAATACGATGGGGTGTGAAATTTGTTTGATTCTCTATGTCGATACATATAAATCCTGCGGCAAACCAGTCGCCTAAAGCTGCTTAAAGGATTTTCACGCGCATAAATAAGTCACGGACACTCTATTGGATTAGTTCGAAATAATAGCGGCGGTCATCGCAAAGTCCGCAAATGCATTAAGTAGAGATCTTGTCGGTTGGTCTTATATGGTCGGCGCAGCTTTATAAGCCGCTTTTACTAAGAAGACAATTACTTTTTTTTTATACAGGTGTCATATTTTGTATCGATATATTTTTAACATTGTATCATTAATTTCGCCATCGCGTTTTTATTATTACGACATACAATTCTCTCTCACGATTCTTTCGTTCTCTTTCCAATTAAAGTAACGCGCTTTTGTTATCTTTTTCATAAGGTATCGTAAAGTTGTACTACAGATGAATTTAATAGATTCAGAAGTTATACGCCGCTTGATTAGCGATTCAACAAGATGCGACATGAAATTCCGTCATTCTGCACGAAAGAGAAACAAAGTTTAGCTTGCAAATAAGTTCAGTAAGCCTGCTTGGTCTCTCTTACGCGATGTTACTGGAAAATTACTTCTTTCAACGAGGTTTCATCCCTAACGTACTCTACAGTACATCATTAAAATTTATCTAGAAACATGTGCTAATAATTCTGAATTTTCCGATAATTTCTCATGTCTCTCGCGAGACGTTTCAAATCACTCTTTTAAAATTAAATTACTACAAAAAAATAAGGAAACAAACATTTCTTGTTCAAAAATTGAAACATTTTTCGAAAGATACACACGTGAGTTTTTACCATTGACATTATATTATTGAGTTTTTCCGGGATTTAATGCCTTATGGCTCGAGGCCCAAATTTTTCGTAAACTCCCGATACAGAATCGTGTCGTGCTACACGACACGATAATGCTTTCGGTCGATTCAATGATTCGCAAACAATGATATCGCTCCATTTACCGTAACGTAAGCCAGCATCCGCTGACGCGAATCCATTATACATGAATCCCCGACCGGGGAATGGCATCGTGAAAGGGTTGTTCTTTGCGCACGATGGATTACTTATATAAGCGCAAAATATATTCAAATAAAAATCTTTTAAAAAACGAAGACGTTGAAAGCAATCCGGAATAAAAGAGAAATAAAAGAAAGGGAAAACAACAGCAAGAGAAAGAAACGAGGGCGAATAAAAAGAAAAATGAATGTAAAAAGAGAAAAGATTATTAAAAGGTGGAAACAAAAGAGCAAGTAAAGAAGGAAAGGCAAAGAGGATACAGAATAACATGAGGAAATAGAGACAAATGAGAGACAAATGAGAGAGATTGAGGAGATACGGAGATTTTAACAATACCATTTTTCATGGCGATAAAACGCAAAGAACAAGTAAAGCGCGTTGCAAGTTATAAGACGACGAATAACGCAGAAATTAATTTTTACTCGAGGAAAGAATCTTTCGATTTTCCGAATTGAATGAAGAATTTGTTACTGCGGAGACATCTGAACGTATAATTTGGCGCCCGCGCAAGATGGTAACATTTTATCCGATATGAGCGCGAGATAAATTCGAATCAAGATATCTTTTTAAAAGCGAATCAAAGGTAATTCGGCATCGAATAAAACAAAGTGGAATTACAGTAGCTAATCGAATTTTTCTCCTTCTCTCTTTCTCTCTTTAATTCTCTCTGTCTCTTTTACTCTTTTGAGCGGAAAAGCCCCCGCGGCGAACGGTAATTTCCTGGAGTGAAAAATCAAAGCGATTGAGTTCCTTTCGCGGCGAGCTAAACATTTCTTGTCGTCCAGCATTGAACTTGCATTAACGCGATTAGAAAGACGGAGGGGGCAGAGGGGAAAGAGGAACAGGAGAACTTTCTTTCCGCTTTCGTTTGTTCCTCTCGTTATTTAACGCTCGCCTTAATCCACTATAGTAGAGGGTTTTCTAACCGTGAGCTCTAGACACACGGGGCATGAGTCCAAATTGGTGGAAAGCGTATGTGTATTTCATGAAATATTTAATGTCAATTAATTTTAGCGTAAAATTTCAAGACGCTAGTTTTTCAAATTAAAAATCAAATTGAATTTGTCGGGTTTTTTCACGGCTTTTTTGGAATTAAAATTCGTATAAAGGAATTTATATATATTTAATATCTTTGGTAATTTAAAGGTATTAATGTATAAAAGCCTTTAATTTTTTACGCGCAAATTGCGAAATTGAGAAAGTTTGGCTATTGAAGGTTCGAATCTGAAAGACTGAATTTTACAGTAGACGAAAAGATCAATAATTTCCATTTCAGTTGATTAAATTTTCAGCTTCTTTAATATTCTTATAATCCTATCATGGAAAATAGTTTTCGAGAGAAATTTTTTATCATACAATGGAAAAATTTCTCAATGAAACACACTCAACGAACAAGAATGAAAATCATACAATGTGCTATCAATAAAAAGAGATACTCTGTATAATAAGAGAATAATAATGATGTAGGTGTTGCAATTTTGTTTTCTTTGGGAATTGTAGGGTTCTGATCTCTTTTCTCTCCAATTGTCCTAGTCACGCGCGAAAAAATATAACCGCTCCAACAAAGTCCAGGTAGACAAATGGACTTCGATGGGCAACGGTAAGAAAGAGAGGAGAAGAAAAGGGTAGCGAAAGATGGAGTTATTAATCGGCGTAACGATGAAGGGCAGACGTTGTCACCTGTTGTTGATGGCTAAAAATATTTTTCCCTGGGAAATAAACGTCAGCCGACGGATACCTTGCTTTCCTCCCACTTCACTTGACATAATTGCACCCGGTTACGGCTTCACGATCACCTAAATGAGATTATTTTTCATCCTTTTTCTCTCTTTTTCTAATAGACCGCGCTCTTCGCGAAAGAGCTCATTGTCAGTCCCTTTCTTCTCCCTTTACTCACACGCGCGTTTTTCTTTCACACGAAATACGAGAGTAATCGTTCCTCGAGAAGTAACGAGCGTGTAACATAACATGCCGAACCTGACTACAGCTGTATACGACGTATAAAAGTACAGCTCTTAACCTGCAAAGAGGTTCAATGGTAGAAAAGTTTGTTCGCCGATTAAATACGCGTTTTTTTTTCAAAGGAGTTTAATATGCTAGTTATAAAAATATATATCTAACGTGTACCATTTTGAAAAATGTATTGATGATTTTTTTTTTATGAAATCATTAAATAATATCAAGTCTGCATGAAATACTTTCTTATATACTTGTTATGTACTTATATATCGATTTTGTATCAAGCTCTTTATTATTCACAATATGCTTTGCAGCGTAGAATAGAAGGAGGGAGGAAAGCTGAACTGCCTGATGAGTTACTTTGACCCTTTGTGGACTACCGCGAGATGTAACACGACGGTTCGGTAATGAGAAAGCGAGCGAGCGATCAATAAGAGGGTCTCTTGGTAAAGCGGTAGAAATCGACTATCAAGCAAACCGATTCGGAATAATCAATCGGATGAAAGTGGACGTAATGTAAACCCAGCCATCCCACCCTTTTGAATCAACACGGGTGATATTTCAGGCCGGTCATGCCCATCCGTCATTTATCATTTTATCGATCAACCGATACTCTTGGGGACACTTTGCTCTCTTCGTAGAAAGGAGATCCGTCTTTGGATAATCGACAATAAGAGATTTTATAGCTTAATCCGAAGTAGTTGGGACGAGATGATGCAAGATCGAATGATAAAAATTTAAATTTGACGTCATGTATAAAATGTCGTTTCGAGTCAAATAAAAATTTAATTATTATAAATAATTCAGAGTGTCTACTACTCGGAAAAACATGGAAAAATCTGGAATTCTAACGCAATTTTTTTATACCTGGAAAAAACAGAAAATTTGATTGGAACTTATGGAATTTTTAAAAAATTATCTCTTTGTGATAATTTTACTCTTATATTGTAAAATCGACAATAAGCCAAGTTGTGAATTGAATATGTTTAAAATATATTGTAGATACATATCTATTTCTATTTAGATATTCAATGCCTTAACAAAATATTGAATATACAATGTTTTTTTATTCTGATTTTCGGTGTTTTTCCTTTGTAATAAGTAGCATTATAAAACTCGTGTAATAAATAAATATATTTTACAAAATTGAACAAAAATTCTTTAAAATATTTTTTTACCTGGAGTTTTGGACAAAAACATCTGAAAGATCAGGAAACTCTCAGGGAATTTGTTACAAAATTTTAGCAGACATCACGTAATTGAAAAAATTGTAAAATTGTAAAAAATTATAAAAATATAAAATTGTAAAAAAGTATACAAGGATACTTTATATTCCACGAAATATATGGTGGAAAAATATTTTTGTCATCTTCAGAAATTTAGAAATGCATGAAATAAAATTTATGATAATTATCATTGAACAAAAGGTCTAATGGCTTCCGATACTATTAGAAAAGTTCTTTTGTCAAATATTCCGCTTCTGCATTTTTGCCGAGGTAATTATGCGATAAAAAGAGAAAGAAGTACACCTTATAAATTTTTTTCCCTAATCGTGCCCAGCTAAAGTTCAGTAAAATAGTCGGTGAAAACGCGCGAGTCACTGTTTCCTCCGTGCTCTGAATATTTTCTTCTCCGGGCAAAGAGAAGAAACACAAGCGGAAACGAAAAAGATTTCCCTCGTTCCCACGCGTGCGTTCGCGGAACCGGAAAATATAACTCGATTATATCGTCTTTTCCCTTTCCTTCCCTTTCTTTCTCGCCGTCTGACGCGCCATCTCCTGCCTTGACTGCTCTGTTTATTATTTGTCCTTTCGCGTTTTCGCGGACATTTTTTGACGAATTGAATCTCCATTTATAAACGCGCCATGGAAGGATCGGAACTTTTAATCAGAATGATATACACACACACACACACACAATCGTAACTCGACTAAGATAATTTTTCACTCCTTTTCCTGTAAAAGAATGCATTTACGCATGAAAAAGATTATTTCAATGGTAAATACGTTAATGATACATGTGACATTTATAGATGTCGAAAATTGAAAAATTTAATGTCTTTAAGCAAGTAATGAATTTGATTATTGAACATTTTCTGTAATTCTTCGTCTTCTTTTATGATAACGCTCTTCTCAATAAAATTCAATCTTTTGCTTTTACGTAATAATATTGAATCCTGCATAAGAGAAACATCATTTTTTACTTCAATATTTTTCAGATAATTTCCGAGGAAATGAATTATACGTACATTATTTAAAAAATTCAGCAATATTTCATCTCGCAGAATGAAAAAAGGTTTTTTCCATCAATTCCATTTCGGTCAAATATATGATATAATAATTACAGAAAGAAAAATCGAAATGAAAAGCGGAATATGCTTTCAGCTTTACATCCTGGGTATTAAATTTTGCCATTAGCCATCATTTTATTTTCATCGATACCTAACAAAATTCCAGATTATAGGTCTAGTATGTAAGCGGATGGTACAACCGTCAGGTAAACCGCCGAAAATGCATGTTGTATGGACATGTCCAAGTGCGCGCGTGAAATCTCCGTTTCGCAATTCAAACGAATATTAATAAAGATACGCGGCGAGCTTGCTATCTCGCCATCTCTCTCCTCCTCGTCTCGATACGAGTACCTTGATCGGACGTAACGCTGCCGTAACTTGGTCCTCGAACTCCGGCAAAGTGCATTAACGAGATGAAACGGAATTCGCGAGTGGAGCCGGGGCCGTCCTCCGATTTGCGTACGTGCCCTTCAAAGCCCTCTCCCTCTCTCTCTCTCTCTCTCTCTCTCTCTCTCCCTCTCTCTCTATGACCCTTCTCTCGGCTCTATAGAGAGAAGCGCATTCGACATTCACGAAAGTACAGCTAAAGGATGTACGATGCAGCGAGATATGACGAGCAGAAAGGTCGACTCTTTCCTCGATGCTAATTTTTAAGTGAGATAATAGATATCTCTAAATGTCTGGTTGAGGCGACGAGTTCGCGAAACATGTAGCTTTCGACATCTTCCTCGGCTGCTTCGCGCTTTGAATTCTAATTCTGTAATCGCGTGTCCCGACATAGTGCTGCAAAAGTTAGGTTGTACTGAAATAATTATTGACGTTTAGAGAAATACAGCCTTTCAATTTCTGACGCTAAAGCATTAGATAACCTCCAACTGTTTGACTAAAATTGCTTTTTCATCTAAAAGAGATGGAAATACTAAGGAGTTTAAAATTAATTAAAATTGTGTTTATAATTTTATAACTTTTTTATTATAATTTATATGAATTCACGAATATATTGTATATAAATGAGAAATTAATTTGTATGAAATTTGAAAAAAGTATATAGATGGATTATATTCGAATACATCTATTCGATACTTTCTGGATTAATTCCCTGTTGAGGACATTTGATTATTAATTCAGCGATATGCTGGAGCTTGCGCCGCATTTTTAATTTTTCTCGTCAGACAAAAGAGTTTCTTTCCTTTCCCTCCTTACTTTTCCCTTTTTATCTTTCAAAAAAGGAAAAAGCTCTATACACATCAAGAAGAGAAAGAGGGAGAAAAGCTGAAGAAATTTTAATTTTAAAATTTGTGATATTTGTTAGCTCCTTGTTTCACCAATTGTGAAGCTTTTGAAATAATGGAGCTCGTAGAGTAAGAATTTTATAAATACCTGTGTTGCCTTTGGAAAGAAATTAATAACACACGTTGTACATACAATTTAGCATTTGCGAGTTAATCTTCTCTCGGGGAAACGTTCGATTATTACTTTACGCGACGCACTAAAACATCGTGCCGCATTTTCCACTCTCCTCGACGGCTTGTCCCGTTTTTTTTCTTCCGTGTTGGAAAAAATCGCGCTGGCGCGCGTTAATCAGGGACCGGAGGATTTTTAATTTCAAATCGCTATATCTGTCTGCGCTTTAATCCGTCCCATTTGTTATCTTGCATCGCATTTAGATATTCGCATTTTCGCGAGAAGCTTTTGCGAGAGAGTCGAATATTAAACTACTCTGTGAAAAAGGCTCGTCGACTCGGTGTAATTACCGTGGTATGATAAGAAGCGCATCGTTAATCGATAAATGCTCACCCCGACGGCAATTTTTCCGCTATTTTTCCATATTTCCCTCGCGCGTGTCGCATCAGTCGAAAGCCTCTTAATTCAGTAACAATCCTGAATGCTTGACTCGAGTATTCAACTCAATATGCGATGAAGATCTCTGTAATCTATTCAATTAAATTTAATCAATTATCAGTTGAAATCGATTATATGCTTGAAAGAGTTTTCTCTCAACAGCAAAAACTTTATCGTTTTTATTCAAGTGATTTTACTTTTCACATCTCCCACTTTTCTCATTTTATATATTTCTGTCGCTTTCTTCGCGCCAAATTATCAAATCTCATGGAAATGAATCAATTGTTAAAATAAAATATGAGAAATAGTAATAACGACATATATTTAAAAAGCATTTAATGTTCATTTCTTTGAATTAATTTTTTTTAATATTTCATACATTAATATCTGGTTGGATCATTAAAAAGTCTGCTGAAAATTTAATTTTACGGAACACTCTTGTAAATAATTTTTGATAATAAAATATTATTAAAATGACATAATTATTATATAATTGTGCATTGACTGAATACGTATGTGAATTATATTTAATGAATATGACAATTTCTATAATATTATTTTATGATTTCAAAAATATAATAAATAAAATATAATAAGTAAAAAATAATTTGCAATAAAAATTTCGTACTTTCTCTTACAAGAAGAAAAAAAACAGTCATATTAACGTAGAAAAAAGTGTATATGAATATACATAAAATCTTTTTGGAATACGAAGTTGAAAACACATATTTTTTTAAACTACATCTTCCACTCCTATTCGAAATAAAAATATAGAATAAATAATTTCTCATTCGAAAAAGCATACGTATTATTGAAAAAAAAAAACATTACTAAATCTTTTCGAATATTTTGTTTTCCCGAAAATTACCTGAAAATCGTTGATACAAAACTGACATTTCAACGTTCTAATATTCTGCATCTTTATGTATATGTGTGTCCTCTTTTCCACCATTTTCCGCTACATTTTCCATATGTCTTGCATTCTGCGAGCTGACGTATCGTCAGTTGAGTATCTCTCTTCTTCACAGTAAAATTCGTTCCTTCGTCCTTGGGAGAAAGCGGTCCCACGTTACCCGACAAGTTGTTATTGTCTCGACTCGGCGAATTGACTTCGCTTTTTTCGATGCACTCGACTTTGTCGAGTTTTTCTCTTCCGTCCCGCGAGACGGAAACTCCACCGGACAGGGATTCGCGCGCTTATTAATTCGGCGATCCCTTTATTCCGGAGCCCCGTTGAACCGTACCCGTGTCGACTCTTAATGGCCTCGCTGAAATATTCAATCGTCCCTATTACGAGCACCGTACAGGCGAAATACCCCGGCCCTCTACCTCCTCCCCCTTTCGCAGTCCGAGGATCGTAATTATCTTTCGCAACTGCACCGGGCTTTTTACTTCGCCCTCCACTCGGCAACGAGTCTCGCACCTTTTGCCTCCCTGTTACTGTTTTACTGTAGGTATTTTTTCGGTAGATCGGTCTGCGAATTTCCCACAGGCGATAAACCCCTCTCGGGTCGATGCGTTCGCTAGATCGATAAATGCGCAAAGTTTCTGCCTCGCTTCATGCTTTTGGAAACAGTATTTTTACCGTTGCTTCTCGGATTGCTCCCCTGACTTAGTTCTGCCTTGCTGCGGAACGATATTGTTTCCACTGGAAACACAGAGCGTCGGCGAAATAGGAACATATTCTCCCGCTGAGTTTGTTACTCTTTTGGAAAATGGAGAAAAATTTAATTAATTATTTTCCTCTGGGAAAATTAGGGAAAATCGAAAAATTTTAATAAAACACTGAGATTACGTAATTTTTTCTCCCTTGATTTTAAATTAACATTGTGTTGAAAATGAAATTATTTCCGCTCGTATTTGATTCTCTGGATGTTTATATCATCAAGTTTAATTGAGATTATCTTTTAAATTGCAAAGTATTATAAAATAAATAATGGCCGTCACTAAAACAAAGTAAATCATTAATTTTTAGTTTCATCGATTGTTTTAAATATCGTATATAACATTGTACCATGTCACAAATTTTTATTATTCTAACATATATATACAATATGATATAAAATGTATGTAAATGATATAAAATGTAATAACAAATGATATAAAAATACATACTACACAAAACAGTATAAAATGAAGCACACACGCGTGCAAAAGGTATTCATGCTATAAATTTTCATTCACGTCTGCCTAAAAAATTCACACACAAATGTGCACGAGAGCGTATAATAAGTGCGTATAAAAGGAGGAAGTGAAATGCCCTTTTAATGGCGACTCTCGGTTCAGATTTATTAAAAGCCGGGGAGAGAGATAGCCATTTGGAGGCGCATCTTTGTTCGCTCTTAATCATGACCGCTGTGTTGCTCTCTGACTCTCATCTCTTCCAACAAGGTCCCCCTTATACAGTCCGCCACTCGACTCGGCCAAGTTCTCTGGCGCCGAAACAATGGCATGCGTCGTCCGGAAGTTATCCCAGAGGTTTCGCACGTAAAGAAGAACTCGCGGGGACATGTTGCTCGCCTCGCTTGTCCCAGACATGCCTCGGACCGGTGATGACAATCCCCGAGGACGAGGACGACGAGGAGCAACGGGCTCGTCGTGTCAACGACCAGTATTTTGCATACAAATAACCGCAGCTGTCGCTATAGATTGCTCTCGACATCCGCCGAAGCGTGCGCGTTACCGAATTCTTCAATTTCGATCTAACGAATCGTTCATTCGAGTCGTCCTTTCAGCGACAGTGATATCGTTCGACGCGGAAAATTGGCAATAACGATTTGCTTGCTACAGCCAGGAGGACAGACAGGATTTAAATTGGAAATTATGCCGAGATATTTGCTGATTCTTACAATTTTATATTTTATTTATAAATTTGATGGACCTGAAAGGACTTTACAAAATGTCTA
The DNA here is from genome assembly GCF_025532165.1 of Camponotus vicinus. Taxonomy (NCBI): domain Eukaryota; kingdom Metazoa; phylum Arthropoda; class Insecta; order Hymenoptera; family Formicidae; genus Camponotus; species Camponotus vicinus. The sequence goes on from NW_028141945.1 coordinate 19,658,007, forward strand.
ACAATTTATATATTACATATACATGCCAATATATCTTGTCAGTATTTTTCTTCAGAATTTGCTTTCTATACAAAATGGATCTCTCGCAATTTTCTGTAAGAATTATAAAAGTTTTGGAATCGTTAAACGAATAAGTTAAATCCTTTTTTTTTTAATAGACTTCAGAGACTGATCGATTTGTTCTTTGTCGTTCGAGAAATCTTGGTCTTAATGACTGTTATAATTCCATTCGCCTTTCAATTTCGAGAGATCCATGAAGAGAAGAAACAGAAATGACTTCTCGAAGAAAAGAAGGAGAAGACGAAAGAAAAGAATTACTTCCCTTGGGAAATCAATAGACACTATCTTTGTGAATTCTACCAAGATTCTTTTTAGAAAATTCTTTCTTCGGACAGCGCTAGAGAACGGAGATAAGAACGCTGTATAAAGCTTCACCTCACGTTCAAAAAGACATTCTCTCTCTTCCATGTTTTTCGTTCTTCCAAACCTCCTTCAGACCATGTGTGTCTTTCCGCGTTTTATTTTTCCTGGTTTTGGGCGATTATTTTACGATCTCCAAGCAGCCAAGATACTCGTACCTTCATATTCCAACTTTTCATTTGCGTCATTTGCGTGTTCATAAAGCGCATAAATAAATATTTATCGCGCTTCTTCCAGGAGGAGACAATTTTTGAAAAATATGCGCCTTGCGTGCGATAAAAAGTTTTGTCTCCTGCAATCGTATAATTCTTAATTATATGTCTTTTATAACTTTAGAGAAATATTTCACTTCTTTCGTGACATATAAAAGCGCTTTCTGCGTATCTCCCGGTTGACATTACTTTCGAGAAATCGTAAGAGCTATCTCCTCGGTGTGGAATTTTCGACGACGGAATGTCGTTAAAATGTTGGAAGCAGGTGCCGCGATTCTTTGATGATCGATCTCTGCCATTTGGAGTACTCTGTAAGCATTCAAGCAATGTAGTTTACCGGATGTAATCATTCACCGTTTCGAGCGTTGGGAAAAATAAGTAGAGGTTCCCCGTAAATCACTGTGTCGAGTATACCCTCGATACAGAGTTGTAAGAAGAGTTAACTTTCCTCTCAACATACGCGGATTCTTTCGAAATTTTGCCTTGTGCTCATCTACTTTCAAGCATCCAGTCCTCAAAACGCCGGCTAATTCAGCTGCTAAAATTCCTTCTGGCAAGTTTTTTGCAACAAAATATCGAGGGGAAATATTCTCCCTCCGAATCGTAGAATTTTATCTTTCCTCTATCCAAGACGCTTATCTCGGATGAAACACGAATTAAATTTATTGCGAATACAAGATATTTGTAAAAAATGTCGCAAGAACGAAACTTTTTTAATTCGATAAGGATGTTATAGAGTTTCGGGAATAAAGTTTATATCGCGATCAGCGTCAAAGCAGCATCGAATACCTTTCTTTTCTCGGACGGAAAACGCTTCTTAGAAAAATTTTCCGTACGCGTGTAATAATTTCCCATTTTACGCGTGGGAGCGCAAAGTTTCGTCCGGAATATTTACGAGATCTCGCCGGTGCATTAACGGTGGCGCGAAAGATAACGCGCTGTACTTCTATATTTTATCCCGTCGACCGCAGCGTTTTTACGATAACAGAGAAATATATATGCGCAAAAATTCGTTCAGATAACCGCTATTGTAAATTGCTCCACCGATCACGCCGCACACTTTTTGTGTTTTGTATACGCAATTTATATCGTTTTTTTAGAGAATTTATATTTGAGTATATATATATATATATATATATTAAAACTAAGAATCTCGAATTGAAATTTATACATTTACTTGGTACAAAAAAAAACTCAGCACACTAATCAGTTTCATAAAAATATTAATTTTCTGTGAAAGTGACAAATGATCGATTCATCTGGCGTCTAACTCTTATTAACTCGTAATATTTGAATTGAATTTATGTATCATATTCAGAGCCTTATTGATCTTTTTAATTCATTTTTAATTTAATCTTATTTTTATCTTTAATATATTTATTATATGTATTATATTTTTTGTATACTATGAAAGAAATTATCAATTTATATATTTGCACAATTATAAACGATAATGATGACGCGAATCCTCTTTTCGCAGGACGTAAAACATATTTGAAACATGTTTTATTTTTATTTTTATTAATGTCTTTATTTTAATTTGCTTTTTAGAAAGAAGCTACTTTCAATCACCTATGATAATCAGTAATCATTATTAATTATTAATATCATTATTCGGTTATAATAATTGATCATTGATTACATTTCGCGAATTTTGTTTCTTCTAACTTTGATTCTTCTACACATTTAAAACAACATTAATTTTACTTCACGTTGAGAGCAATCTTTGTCAATATTTACTATTTATCTAAAAAAGCATCCACTTTGTTATTAATTTTCTCCTTACGCCCCTCCCTCCCCAAAAAATATTTATTTAATTTACTAATGAAAGAGAGATTTCGCTATTATTCATCACCGAGTTACATCCAACGTATATAAAACATCAAACACGAAAATTAAAAATCGATTTACAATATGTAAGTAAAAAAATTAGCATATAGTTTTATTTAAAAAGCAACATAATGGCTTCCGAGTGATTGAAAACGACTTTTATTACTAAATTTAACGTAAAGAAATGAAAAAAGAAAGCTCCATTATCTCCTACACAATGCTTACCATGAAATGTTCTTTATAATCTAGCCAACATTAAAGTATAAAGTAACATCAATATTTTATCCGCCCACTTGATTATTTCTCGACAGAATGGCATATCCTGTAGAAAGTTTGTTGCAATGTTTCTTTTATATTTCTTTTATTATTTCAAAATTGAGACGATTAACTAAGCAGATCTTGAAACGTTAAGTCGCCTCAATTTTGGAGCGATAAGAGAATGAAGGGGAAGGGAAAGGAGGGAACGCGATGCTGCGGAAAATGAGAAAAGAATTGTATATCCTTGCGCCAATTGTCGCGCAAGATTCGAGAAATGCGACAAAGGCCCCGGCTATCAATCTGTTCCCGGTGATACGCGCGCGAATAAGTTTCCAAGGGAAATCCCTCGATATACGGTATGAAATCCGATTCGCATCGGCGAGTGAGGGGCAGGCAAGGGTGGAACGGGGCATTCTTCTGGAAAATTGCGGAAGATCAGGGAATATTCGCGCGCCTTCCGAGCATCGGAGAAGCGGAGTATTCCTCTTCCGTAACTACGCGAGAGCGAAAAGTTAGATTCGCGAGCGAAGCTAACGCGGAAGGAAGCTATTTAGAGATATCGCGTGGGTGGTGGGAGGTGATGAGAGGGGCGGGGGGTCCTCTTCTCTTTCTCACCTGACTCCTTCCCGGTCTTATGCTCCTGGCATTGTCTCGACATCTCGAATCGCGATGCGCCGCGAGTGCTTGTCGCATTTTCTCGCTTTAATCCAGCCTTTGTCAACCGTACCTTCCCTCGAATTTCCCGAAAATGCGCGTGCGTTTCATTCGCTTTTGTTTCTCTTCGGCGCGGCTGTAAAATAAATCGTATAAATTTTAATTCCATTAGGTAGATTTTGATTGCGTATGCTAATTGCATTAAAATGTATGCAATCCAGGAATCCTCACATAGGATTATTATCGACTGCTATGGCGAGAGAGGAGAAGGGGGAGAGGGACCCGCACCGAGGGGAACTGAATTCGTAACGAGATTGTTCATTAACATGTACGATATAAAACTAGACGCGCGGAAGCACTATTAACGACGCATGCGTCCTCGTATATAACCCACGACGACGTAGGGTAGGGTAGAGGTGGTAGGGTTCACGGGGACGGAAATCGCGGTGACCGCAAATTGGATTATTGGACTTTCGTGCGACGTGCTCTGATAAAAACGGTCCGAAACCGTGTCTCGAAGGGCCTAGAGGAGGATTATCGACAACCGCGCTCGGTCGTTGACACGTGTGGCAAAGGAAGCAAAGGGGTAACAAGATGCGAGTTTCTTTTCTCTCTCTCTCTCTCTCTCTCTCTCTTTTTATTTTTTCCTTTTCCCCCTCTCCCTTTTCCGCCCTTGCGACGGAAACAACGACGATGGCGCAATTTCACGCTGTAAAGCTGTAACTTTAAGAGCAACTTTTTCGTTAGACGAACCAGACGTAGTAACGAAATTACTGGATGAACTCGTTGAAAAATTTGCGACGCGAGACGTGACGGGTCGCACCAATTCAAGTTGAAAGACTAAAGTTGCGAAACTTACAGTGAAACACACTGCGTGTACTGCGTGAGACGAATTTTTATGTCCACGATTTCGTCAGCTACTAGATTCTCTCCTATTTATGTATTTATTTTTATTTATTTTATTAATTTGTTTCATCAAAAGTATTTTGATGTTTGATTGCATGGAATATAAAAAATTGAATGTAAAAATATCGTTTCTAAAACAAAACGATATTCATATAGCTAATTTTCGAGGCAACAATGTATAATTATATTAGATGTGAGAAAGAAACGTTTTCTACGTGTTTCTTGGAGTAAAAAGCCAACGAGAAGTAATTTCACTTAAATTGTAGAAGATTGAAAAATTAAAATTAAAATAAGAAAATAAACTAAAATAATAAGATAAAAATTAAAATTAAAATTGAAATAAAAAATTAAAATATTTTCAGCTATACTAGAATATATAGTTAAAATATTTCCTGCTTCAATTTCTCACAATTGTTCTGCTGACTTTAAAATAATCGCTAGTATTTCGCAAAAGCTGCAATATATTTTCGTAAAAAGATCATGTTAATGATATATAATGCTTGATTATTGAAAGAACTTTTATGAAAGTTCAGAAGCGATGCTTCTAAATCGCTATATTTCGTATGCAATAAACCTACAATATTCGCATCGAAACCTGTTGTTACTCAATTTAATTATCGAGGCTTGCACAGAGAGAGATACACAATCCGATATCATCGCGCGTTTTCGTTTTTGAGGAAAAAAATTATTACTCCAATTTACGAAGATATTATAACAGTTTCAATTCCCTGTTCGCAGATGCATATTTACCCCACCTATTATAATGCAAACACAACCCGAGGAAGCGCCAAGTCCCGCGTAACTTTGCGCCGTGTCGGTTCTCGTTTTTCATTTCGTGTTTTAACGGGACGGGAGGCGCAACATTGGCACGCGGGAAACATTGTAATCGCACGAAACAGGCACTCGCGTAATTAATTTAGTTACGACATCGCCGCCGGCGGCTCGGAATTAATAATCGACAAATGGCGCACGGCGCCGCGATAAGAGCGTTAAAAACTCCATTTATCAGGCACAATCGTTCGAACGCGCGACACGACGATTGTTAAACGTTGAACGATTTCGCGCAAAACAACGCCCGTTTTTTCACATTTCGCTATCCATATCGCTACGATATGAATTTGCGATTTTTTCGAATCGAAAAAATTAAAAATACAATAAAAATACATATTTCTGGTAAAGAGGAAAAAAAGAGAGGAAAAATTCAACACCGAGATTTATGCCTCGATGAGAATTTAAGTGGTGTGCGAAATTGTTCTTTATACGCGTGAATAAATATGTAATATCGTTTTTCTGACCATTTTCTCTCTCTCTCTCTCTCTCTCTCCCTCTCTCTCTCTCTCTCTCTCTTTCCTTCCTTTCTGGCATCGCTCGAACGGATACGACGGCAAACTCACGTTAATTGAATTTCGCAGCTCCTAATAAGAAGCCCAAATACATTAGCATCAAATCTCGGCGTTACGTGGTCGAGGAAATAATTTGTGCGATTCCATTTCTCTCTTCCAACCGATCGATCTGACAGGGCATTCTAGCAGAAGGAGATATTAGTGATCCATGCGTGAACACTTGGGACGTGATATTCTCGTATATCTCTTGGATGGTCTTCATCTTTTCGTTCCTTTATATTGTTATACATATTTACATGTATATATTACTATATAAATTTACACAGTCGTCTCACGAATCGATTTTCTTTGAAATTGTTCTTTTTTTATTTAGCACACATATACAGGGTGTGGTGGTAACTTTGTTCACCTGGAATACTTGTGTTATTTTTAAAGATGAAAAAATTGTAATTATGAGTTATACGACATCTAGAGAGCCATAACATAATAATATTTTTTCCGTAAGTGGAAACGCCTCTGAGACTTCAAGATTACCTTCATTTTTTTAAATGGAGTTATCTTAATTTTTTTTACGTGAATCGATTCTTCACAATATTCGGTACAAAAAATTATAAAATATATAGGATAGCCAAAAGTTGAATATTATTTACGAAATATTTTATATTTTAATTTTACAAAAACTATGAAATATTTCATAAAATATTCATTTGTCAATTATCTCGATACTTTAATGTACAAAATAATGAAAGAAATCAATTAACATAAGAAAAAACATATTTGTTTTCGAGAAAAAATTCAGATGAACAAATTTATTTTTTTCTCTTCATCCTGCATATTCCGAATTGAAATTTTGAAACGAGATTGTCTCGGCTCGATTTTTCGCCATTTGATTTGATTATTGCTCCACATAAAGGCTCGGAATGGAATTATATTTTCGAGATACAAACAGCAAGTTCGAAAACGCGCACAGAGAGAGAGAGAGAGAAACCAAATTAATTGGCGAAATAAAAGTAAAAAAACGAGTTTTGCGCGTCGCGGACCACATCTGAGGTCTATAAGGTTAACCGTTATATAGCGCATCGTTGTTATCGCTTTCCGATAACGGCTCGTCGTCGGGTATTACTCAACATCAACAATTCAATCCATATCTCTCGCGGGGAATGGACGCTGACCATTTGTGCATAGCCGCGTGTCTTTTGGGAAATACGTTGCTGTAAACTAGCATTGTGTATATGTATATATATATATAGATATATATCTCCACCGACCATCGAAATACAGCTTTGGATGTTTTGAATAAATCATTTTCGTTATCGCCTCTCGTTCGTTCTGCGATGCTTTCCTATATGACCTCTGACATATATTCGTTGTTGCGCGCGCAAACGTTTGACAGACTTCGTTATACGGTGGTACGATTATTCGGAAAGTTTGAAAATTCCCGATTTCCCAAGAATTTCAGACTTTATCATTCACGAAATTTTATAGGAACTCTAGACACACAAGTGGAAAACTTGTCAGTGTCAGATTTTTCACTCGCGTAAACATCTGGCAAACATTATATAGAATATAAATTGGAAATTTATTAAATACAAAAATTATTTATCCACATAAATTACGTACATTCGTGTTGGTCAGGTAATATTTAATTAATAAGAATGCGGTTAAATATCAACGAGACCGAAACAGGCTCGCTACTTGACATTTCTCTGGTGAATTTGACCGATCATTATACGTCTCTTTCATGGATCATATTTTTTCCGTCTAACAATAAGTTGCACGGACGATTTTGTTTCGAGATATCGATAGGATTTTTATACGAGCGGGTAGATTGCCTTTTCGGATAATAATTACCGTCTGGCACCAAGTTTATCGCACCGCTGCGAGGGTAATTTCCCCCGAGGATGCAAACAGCCGCGCTGTAAATTTGGTTATACGTGAATACACCCAAACACGTGAAATATCTTCGAGCCGAAACCAAAACCGGATTTCACGTGCGCGTCTACGAAGTTGGAATTACTTTCGCCTGTTTCACTTTAACAATAATTAATTTATAAGCTTTCCAGATAATGATGTTCGAAATTGATCCACTAATAAATCCTGCAAAATTTTACGAAATTTTTCAAACATATAACATGTACATTTTTGATCGATTTCTCGCAATAACTCTTGTGTTCTTGAATTTCAAATTTTCATGGTCGATTTCGGGATGATCTCCCTCAGCGAAAATGTCGAGAGAGCGCATTATTTTTTGCATTATATATACAGGGTGTATTTGAAATGATGCACTAAACTTTAGGAGCGTATTCTAGAGGTCAAAATAAGACTTTTTTTTCTTATGAACATGCGTCCGCAAATGAACCCCCCTCCGAGCTAAAATTCGAAAATGTGTGAAATTGACTAAACACCCGCAACGCAAATTTATTTATCTCTCAAGAGAGGGTGATAGGTAACGTTAAAACCAAGGTCAAATAATAAGGCAATCCATAAATAAATTTTTTTTTAATTTTTTCCCCCAAACTTTAGGGGCCTCTAGCTCGGAGGGGGGTTCATTTGCGGACCCATGTTCATAGGAAAAAAAAGTCTTATTTTGACCTCTAGAATACGCTCCTAAAGTTTAGTGCATCATTTCAGATACACCCTGTATATATCTTCAAATAACTTGAAGACTAACTAAGCTTCAAATTAAAATTCTATTAAAGTTAAAACTTTGCCTGAAATTAAACACAAGCGTAGTTTTGTTAATCTTTTAATTTTAGTTTAGTTTGCTTTGTGAACTTCCTTTCAACTTTTTCGTTTGTAACTCGCGGAAATTATCGAAGTCTCGGTATTTTCACTAGGAAAAATCAACTCAAAATTGATTAAAATATGTATTATTAAAAGGACATCAGATAATTTTGCTCATCCCTATGATATTTCTGTAGACTTTCTTCTTTCATTTATTCTTTCCTATTTTTCTATAATACTTGAAACATTTATTCGTGATTCATTCGCAATAGATAATTTGATCATGGGCACTAATCATTATAATACAATAATTATTACGATATTCTCAATAACTTGTGAAACATTATGTAAACGTTAGCGTCATAAGCTTGTATCCTTCGTAAATATTCTATTCTTTCAGCAAATATATCTTCAATTTTTTTTAAATTGACAAGTCATGGATTTACCCTCGTTGGTCTCTTCTTATAAATATCGGAGATGTAATAAAGGATCTTCTCACCCTTACTATGCTCTTCCAATAAAGGCGACAAATCGTATTCGTGATTTTCAGATTCGGGACGAGTATCACTCGACAATCTCGAAGCGAATGTTCACATCGTCATTGTCTGAGCGACGCTTATCGTCGTCCTAATATCGGCAATCATCATCTCGATGTCCTCCGGATCGTCGAAGCAATTCGGCACGATCTTGGACTTAACGTTAATATCGCTAGCCAGTAATATTATGCGATCGCGGTTGTCCAGTTTCAATAGCGGGATTATAATGCAGCCATGGCCGACGTATTTCCTCCGTGCTTTTGACGGCACTCGAGTATTCAGATTCACCAGAGACGGTTTAATCAGATTTCCTTGAAACGCACCGTCGACGGACAGCAACCCAATGTCCGGTAGACTGGTTATATTTTCCCGAATGCTTACTGTTAGTGTTTGGTCGAAACTGAAAGCTTCCAAGGCGTCTAGCAGCGTCAACGATCTCGCTCGGTCACATACGGATAGGTGGAGTTGAAACGTTCAAATGCTTGAAAAGTCACTGACGTGGACATGGGTCCCTCGGTTGTTACAGATGATATCTTATCGTCGCCTTGGGATATCCATCCCTTCTATCTTTTCCAGCTTCTTGAAATAAGACAAGATGGCAATAACGAAAGGTATGGTTTTTTTATGTTAAATCGAAACTCTTTAGAAAAAAAAATTATTATGATACATGTGCTTAAATAAATATTAATTAATAAATGAATCAACAGTTTTAAAAGCATAAACATAATTAGTTTTATAATTGAAGTCGCACATCTCTTCTTGTGCGAAGCAATTTATCTAGCTTTGAAAAAATAGAAGAAATCGTAGGTTAAAAAGATGTGCGAGAGAATTTTTGTTTTTGTTAGATAATTTTACGATTAAAAATTCATTAATTATATAAGTTTCATTGTTCGTTTCTGTATAATGTAAAATAGAAAACACATGACAGAAATTACATATTTTTTAATGAAATTTTATTAAAAATTTTGAATGCAGGAAAATTATAAAAATTAAAAATGTTAATTTAAAAGTAAAATTATAAGTTACGAATAAAAATTACAAATATAAAAATGTGCAAAAGTGAATATCAAAATGCGAAAAAGTACGATTAAAAAAAGTTTACTCTTTACTACGAGTCGAAACGTTGTCGTCTGTACATTAGCCAAACAAACGGTTCGTTTAAGGGATTATTTAGTGGTTCCGAGACACCTTGTATACACGACTTTATAGCGTAGTTTTAAGCTCCACCCGTTTTACATGGATACGTTTAACCCTATGTGTAGCCCGCGTCGTGTAAACAGCTTTTAGGAAGGTAACGCGTCACTCGTATCGCCGCAATATCCCATGCTTTCGCAGCGCGAAACTTTTTTAAATGGGGTGTAAATCTCGCGCTTTGTACGACATCCATAATATACAAAAACGAATGAAACGACAACACACGAGCGGAATACATTTTCTTTCAATTATTTCTTTCAATATATTTTTATAGAAATTTTTCGTCAAATATGTCCTTTGTTAGGAAATTTTCGATAAAAAAATTCGATGATATATAACTGTAAATATAAATATATATTTTAATATATATTTTAATATTAAAAATATATTTAATATATATCGCACACAAAATATATTATTAATAGCATGTATCATTCGTCTTCATCAAAGTTAATGAAAGTATCTTTAACGAAAAATGATGCACATATTAAAAATATTCTAATCTAATTAAAAAATTGAAATTATTAAAACTTAATGTCGACAATTGAGAAAAGAGCATCCTCAACAAAAGATAATTAATAAAATAATTGTTTGATTGTAATTAATATCAAAATTACAATTATTAAAAGAAAGTCGATGTATCGAAAATGAAGAACTCGAAACGAAAAATAAATATATTTCGACACTTTCCGCCGTGGAAAGAAATGACCTCAAATTGGTCAAAGAATCTGTGAGATGAAAAGTGGCTCGCTACGGTCCAGGGTACCGTGTATAGAGAAGAGTTATTAACTCTCAGGGAGAGAAGAGCAAAGACAGAGAGAGAGGGAGAAAGAAAGAGATAGATAGAGAGTGACTATATTCGCTTTGCTACGCATTTCGCTATCGTAGAGAATTTAATAAGCCGCCTGCTTCCATTGCATCCGCGACAGAATGTATTCGATCCTCGAAACAGCACTTTTTGGCAAATTATAAGCCGTGGCGTATAAACGATCTACAATATTATCCACGCTCATAAAGGAGAGATATTATAACGACTACAAGATCAAAGTTAATGAAAGTACCTTTAACGAAAAATGATGCACATATTAAAAATATTCTAGTCTAATTAAAAAATTGAAATGATTAAAACTTAATGTCGACAATTGAGAAAAGAGCATCCTTAACAAAAGATAATTAATAAAATTATAACGACTACAAGATGTTGATATTTCGCGAGCACGTAAATTTTATATATTAGTATAGTATAACACAATTATTTTTTTAAATAATTATAATTTAATATCGATTGTATTAAAAGAGATCGATTTGCGCATATATTCAACAAACAGATTAGTAAAAAAATACCATTTTCTTGTCAACCTCATAAATTCTCTAAAATATTTTACGCGTCCTTTTACGTAGCGTTCATAAAATTTATGTTTGCATTCATATTCATTACATCGTAATGGTCCCGTTTCAAAGGGTTGAAAGGGCCTCGTTTCTAGCAAACGCGTTTATACTCCGAAACACACAGCGTATATTAATTACCTGTTAAAAAATGACTACCGTGCAAGAGAAATGTTCCTTTAACGTGTATCTCTGTGGCTGTGTTACTCTATGAAACTACGTTCGCAATATTTTATATCATTGAATTTCGTAGAATAATAATCAAAAAATGTAAAATGATGTAACATGTAAAAAAAGATCTCACACACATGAAAGTAATACGAAAAAACACTCTTGTTCCTCTCCTTTTCTCTCTTTCTCTCTCTCACGCTCTCTAATTTATCTTGTTTCTAACAAACACATTTATTCTCACATAGCGCATTATTCGCTATACTAATTATTTCGACATTGTTTGCAATCGGAGAATACCATGTTGTGCAATGTGTGTTAATTAATTGTAGCAGGGTTTGATCGGGTTTGACCAAACAGACCCGGTTGTTTGCGATCGAAACGCAATAACGCACCCGCGAAACCATATTTCAAAAGGCGATACTCTTTCTGCGTAAGATCTGATATCCATTTACGGATTGTTGGCATAAATAAAATTATTCATCGTGATATTTCGAAATTTATATTTGCCGAATTATACGTCATAGAAAATGTTCCCAGATATATTTGAAAATAATTTTGGAAAGAGTCGAGACTCAATATTTTATCGATTCTAAAAACTCTACGTGACATCTAGTTCATTGCGACCCCATTCATTTTGAATATGTATATGAAATGTACGAAGATTATATCGAATAAAATGAAAAAAATTGTAATAAAATAATTTCATAAAATAAAATGAAATAAAGTAATTTGAAATTGTAAGTGTCAAATAAAATAAAATGAAATAAAATAATTTGATATTTCTTGGATAAGATTAAAGATTTCATTCACCATATTTATGACGCATCTAAAATGCAAATTTACAAAATTACTTGTTCAAATATTCGTTCAATGCTCGTTGTACATTCGTATCGTCTTATGTTTATCGATTTATCGCGAGGACAATTTCGTGCGCGTCCTTTTAGTATATATTGATTATACCGTTAAGAGTAATTAATGTTAATTGAACGGAGAGAGAGAGGGAGATGCGGGGGGATCATCCCAGTTATCCAGTCTGAACGAACGATCGTTTAACAGCCAATTAAATCTCTCACTAGGTTCTGCCAACGGGATCGCTGTTGTTTGCCATTGTCTCGCGATTATCAATTATTCCACAACCATATCCAGTGATCAAATTGGGCGAAGTCGGGTGAGTGTGACTAAAAAGTTATTATAAACAAATTATAAGCAAACATGTGAGATCATTGTAAGGAATATATTCTTTATCTTATTGATCTCAATAATTCTTTTTTCTCAATGTGAAAAATATATTTCTTTCCTTTTTTATTCTTTGGTTTATTTTTATTGATTATATTTTTCAGAGAATTAAGATTAAAAGAAAAATTTAAAAATTCTCTGTGTTCTGTGATTATTTTTTAAAATCATTATACATAAATTCGTCCTTATAATCAATAATTAAAAAAGATAACTTTACGATTCGACTAGATATATCTCGAAATGATAAAATTATATTATTATATTATGAAAAAAGGATAACGTTTGTATTTCCTTCCATACAGCTGAGAAAAGTGCGATAAAATATTTGACGCGTGGAATCAAGTTCCTACTTGAAAAATCAAACTCTTACTTTTTGAATTAAAACATTTTAAAAATGCAAATTTTCTTTATTATCGATAATCTTATTTTTCTCAAAAGAATATAGTATTTCTTTTTTTTTTATTCTTTGGCTGCTTTTTATTAAATTTTTTTTCAGAAAATTTAAAATTAAACTAAGAATTTTCTTTCTGTCTCTCTCTCTCTCTCTCTCTCTCTCTCTCTCTCTTGATTACTAATTTATAATTAGAAAAAAAAATAACTTTATTGTCCAACTATAGATATATCTTAGTCTTAAAGTAATGTTATTTTATGAAGGTTAAAATTTTTATTTAGGAAGTTATAAAAGTAAAATATTTGACGCGTGGGAGATGAAATTCTTATTTGAACAATCAAACATCAATTATTTAAAAAAATGTACATTTTCTTTTTTGTTGAGACGAATGTATACACCGAACTTTCTACTCATGCTAATCGCGAGTCATCGCGGAGTCTTTTGAATCCGTCAAGGAAGAAAATTCTCGCTGCGCTGAACGTATTTTCATCAAAGCGCTTGTTTCCGATGAAATCCCCGCGCTTTCTTCACCGCGCGAGTTTTATCTAGCACACAAAAGCATCTTCTTCTCTTATCTCTCCGTATTTTCTCCATTCCGTCGAATACCTACCTCCTTTTGTCGTTGCTCGCGCTCGATTCCACCTTCCGGCTCCTCTTTTGTTCCTTTTTTGCTTCTTTTATCGTCGCGATATAAATCGATTCGATTTCACGATTGGAACGCATAAGAACGTGTACGAAGATGTGAATTTCGCGAGGCTGCGACGATTCGCGCACGCGTGTCAAGCAGTCGTGAGGTAAAAGCTTCAATCTGGAATATACATGTACCTGTTGAGCTCATTAACAGAGCGAATTTACGTCTACTCGTCAACCGTATTTTTCCGCCGTAAATCTTCACCGGGGATCGAATATCACGGTGAGAAACGGAAATTACAGTCCTCGAAATTGCAACGAGCAACGACAACTTGCGCCTCTCGACAATATTCGTCGAGGAAAAGATTGACTTGGGATTAAAAATGGGGTGCGAAGAATTGAAAAGTAATCTAGAGACAGAATAGACGAATAAATAGCAGTTAACGAAATTCGATGAAAAAAGCATGATCTCGTTAAAGCGGAAAAATACCTCATTACAGACCCGATGTAGCTCTTTCGATCTAATTAACACGCGACGCGTGAAAACTCCATATGAGAGCCCTCGTTTCGAGCAAAATATCGCGTTGCACCGCGTGAATCAGTTGAAATATGCGCATCGACGCGTGAGACGAGTATTCGCGTTTTGATCAACCAGAAATTAGAATTTTAATTTCCGTGACGCGCATCGCCGATATATCCGCGGTGTCACACATCGATCGTGCTTCTCTTGTACTATGGATTTCTCGAAAGAGAGAGGAAACTGTAGAGAGATGTGTATGACCTGCAAGAGAGAAGCAGGTATATATTTATTAAATAATAAACTTTTGAATTATCTTTAACTAAACTTTTTTCATGCAAAATTATAGCGAAATATCTTGTATGCGATACTAAGAAAAAGTTGATTTCGAAAACTGATACACAATATTAAAATACTGCCTCGATGATCCCTCGACTCTGCGCGTCATTTATTCATCGAGAGCGTCGAGAGCGGGTCAAATTATGAGCGCGGGATGGACGTTTATTTTAAGGGCGCTCGATCGATGCGATCAGGATGGAAAGAACCGATGTCGAAATCGAGCCGACGTTTCCACTGACTCGTGCAAATCAACGATTGAATTATTCGCCGTTGGCGGTGCCGTTGCCCTGCTCAGAACGTCATTCGTACCCTTGTTTTACTTTCCGTTCGATCGCATCGCAGATCGATAAGTCGATAATTCTATCCACCGATCAGTTTATGATACACGGAATATGATATAACCATCAATGTGACATGCGTTTTATACAGAATTTACGAGGCACATGTTCAGAAAAAAATTCGATATCGTCGATATAGATTAATTTTCTGGTTTTTATCGAGATATTAATCCACGTAACTTGATGAAATAACCGATCGTAATAAAATGACACTAATTTGAAACAAAAAAAAAATACGGGAACGGTAGAACACAATTCAGTCGAGTACTGCTGGTTTATTAAACATCCGAATCGATGTTTGAGCTCTTGCCCTAGCGTCGAACTAAACAATAAATTCGCAACAAACTGTCGTTACGTTTTGCGAGAGATAAACAAGTCAGCACATTGTACACTAGAGAAATCACGAAAGAAAACAAAGCGGTAACGTTAGAGCTTGAATCAACGACGGAAATCCCTATTTATAGCGAGCCGAGGGGTAAATCGCTGAGGGCATTGCGGTGTACAGATTTGAGGCATTACTGGGCATTGCTTGGGCATTACTTGGGCATTATTAGGTTTTATTGAAGTATTAATGCGTATTATGGACGTTATTAAAGTATTATTAAGTCTTTTTTTCCAAATAATAATTTTAAATTTATTAAAATTTAAATTATTTTTTAAACATTTAGCAGTAATGCCCAGGAATTGGGCATTAGTAGGCATTAGTGTACATAATTTTGATCAGCGGTTTACCCCTCGTAGCGAGCATTCTGCACACACGTCCGCCGGATATCCCTCGCAAAAGGCTCGCAACGGGACGTGTCATAAAACACGCGGTTGATTCTCGGGATGGATGCAAAATCGATGGCTGTCTATCCTATTGCATCGTATGGCAAGAACAGACGGCTCTTTCACGAGATCATCGCGAATCTTAATTTTTTTTCTCCTTATTTAGTTCAGAGGCGTCTCTCAATGAGAAGCAGAACTGGGTTGAATCATTTTGTGGTACATTAAAAAGAAGGGAAATTTAAAAATCAGAATTAATAAATTAAAACTTAAAGCTACAAATTTAAAAATTAAAAAGTTTGAAATTATTAGTATTTTACATTTATTTGTCCAGTTATTAATTTTCATTCCGTTCAAGAAAATGTACTAAATGTTCAAGAAAATATATGAAAGGTGTGTTTTCGTTAAAAGACAATTTTCTAAAAAGACAATTATACATACTTACATGGATATAGTTGGATGCCAAACGCAAAATCTCGGACGATTTGAATTAAATAATCAATTGTCGTATTTTTCTATTTTATTTTACCTGTTCTCTTTCGCGACATAAAAAGCAATGCTAAATTGGAACACGTTCGATAGCTCGGCATAATTAAAATGCAACTAAAGCCGATTTCCGTTACAGCATTCAATATGTATTGTCATCGCTTTCTCTCTTCCGATCTTGTTTGAAAAGAAAATTGACGAAAGCGATTCTCGCTAGAGACGAGTAACGTGGCAGTCATTGCGTTTAATTCACGCTCGATTACATGCAAATGCGCATGAAAGATAGGGCGATTAAGATATCTCAATGTATTTTCGTATCTTCTCGAGTCTCCTTTTCTAGGCATTATACGAGCAAAAAACATTGAGTTTTTTACAGCTATTCTGTCGTATTGATCGTTTAATGATCAGAGATTAATCTTCAAAATCAATTTTTCCTCGGTTAAAGTCCAATTAGATGCTAGATAACTACTAGATTATAACAACATGATTTAAGAAACGGTCTGGCTTTCAATTAATTTGTAACAAAATTATAATGTTGGTTGGTAAAGTTGTTTTTACAAGAAATCGGTTTCTTTCAACGAGCAGAAACTTTGGAATAATTCGTTTCTTCATCAATGGAAAGGTCGAGGATGTTATACGATATCCCCTGGATGGTCTATAAATTGGGATTACAAAGATCAAACTTGGTGTTGTGTGGGTATTGTAACTCGCGCAAATATTTCGGGATGTTAATCCTGAAATCCGCGAGACATTAGTATCTCTCTCTAAGGTTTAACTGTAGCTTAGCAACTCGTGAATTATGCGATAAATATATCACGTTTGTATCTTATAAATTCTGCCAATTATTTAACAAATTTGTTTAGATATCGCAAGTTTTGGAAAATTAAATACGAAAGCACGTAAAGGTTTGGAAGATCGCATATATATATTTACAATGAGATATCTTTAACGTGTTTCTTTTCAGAGTATTTTAAGAATTAAAAAAGACTTTAAGGGAAGATTTTACAAACCGATGCATTTTGATTGCGACAAGAAGTCGACAAGAAATAACGACGCAAAGTATTTGAATATTATCAGCTGCATGCAGTTGATTTCCTCTCTCGAATCCTTTTCCCATCCCCGAACAACCACAGATTCCTGGTTATTTCGCGATAGCATCGATTTTCCATTTCTTTCGCTTCGCTTCCGGAAAAGGAGTCACGTCGTTATTACATAATCATTATAATATCGTTTGCATCAAGTGTGATCGATATTTATCGTTGTAGCATGTGTAGGGGATGTTTCGAATTTTTCACACATATTCTTTGCATATTTTTATCACGAATTCCTTAGATCTCTGAATTTTCTCTCGGGACAAAGATTTGGTTAGACCTTTTTCCGAAATATTTTTCTAGAACAAATATTTTAATGTTTTATTTTTAATATTTTTTAAATGTTTGAATAAACTATAATAACTTATTTAATTAATACATTTAACAATTAAATCAACGCAATTTGATAACGCGTTGCAATAATAATATTAATAATCAAATTAATTAGTGTCCTTACGCAGCTATTATGACTCACGCGGATTGAAATTTTATTAAAATGAAATAATTATGCGAATATCGCGAGACTAATAAATATATCGTTATGACTGACGAGATGTTCCATTATCGCGTTATTTATCAGCCTCGGTTTCAATATTTCATTGCGAACGAAAAGCAAATGTGTTTAAAGTGCATTTGAAAAGAAAAACGCGAGGTATATTACGCGCATATTTTTCATTTCTATCGAATTTTTTCCCGTTTTTCCTCGCTTTATCTTTTTTTAAAGCCGATTTTACAAAGATGCTCTCGCTTCGAACACAGCTGGTTTCGGTCTCTAATTACTTCGTTTTCTTTCCGACGATATTCTGTTTATTCCAGAGGATGGAAAAGGTCTGTCTGGCACATAAAGCGATAACAAAAAAGGGACGATGCAAATATACAAATGCACGAATGGGAGAAGCGGATATTTCTCGCTCGCGGTATTGAAAAATTGAGTGCTCCGGCGCAAAGCTTGGGAAGGTGGGTTATTCTTTTGTTCCCCCCCCCCTCCCTCCCGCTCATACTCTCTCTCTCTCTCTCTCTCTCTCTCTCTCTCTCTCTCTCTCCAGCGAGAATTTGGGATCCATACATTTTCCATATGTTTTTGATAGCTCTCTGTTCTGTTGGTCGAAAAGTCGCGTGAAAAATATTGACCGTGCTCGGCAGGAAATACAAATCCGCATGAAATATACGATATACTATCGTGATATACTATCGTATATCATTAGAATAAAAGTGATGTACGAAATTTTTTTATCGCCTTTTGTTCAAGTTCCGGTAATAAAATCTATATTGCATGCAATTAATTTATACTGATAAAAAAGATAATATTAGTATATTTTTAGAATGACTTGAACAATTTAAAGAGAATTTATGCTAATTTAGGGGAGGGGGAGAATCAAAAAGTGCGTAATAGTTTTCATACTATTTACATTTTGTACGAGGTTCCTGTTCCGCCCGTTGTGATGATGCCATTTAAATTCAGTTTCCTCCTTTCGATCGGAAAACTAGTGAAAATGTAAACTAATGTCGCGGCGATAAGGTACTCGTTCGGTTTAACCGGAATATATTTAATATGGCAAAATTTATCGTATTGCGATGCTACACTCCTGTTTTCTTCGTCCCAGCATTCGGGAGATATAAGATACATATAGTTACGTGTTTTATCGCTCGTTTCTCGTCGAATGTAGGTTACATCGCGATCTCAGACAAAAGCGAAAGCAAAAAGACCAAGAAAGAGCGATTCGAAAGAATACCGTATTTCTGTGCGTGATGCGCGAAGAGGAATTTACGGTCGTAAAATGCAAAATCATCGCTTTCCACGGATATTTTAGACGAAACAAAAATCAACTCGTCGAAAACAAGCACATCTTCGCAAAGTGATTTTGATATATCCTCTAGAGAAAACACCTCGAAGATTGAATTCGCGCGAAGGAAAATCTTAAAGATTTGGGGTAATGGAAGAAAAATGTTACGTGAGAAAATGTTATTCGACATACGACCCTATTTAAAATATCATCCAATTTTATATCTAAATTGTAAATTTGACACTAAATATTTTCAGCTAATAATTATTTTCTTAAATACTTTAATTTATTCTATTAACTTCATTTAAAAAAATAATAATTTGTTGAAAATGTTTAGTCAAGTTTACAATTTTTTTCTCAATGTGCATTATTCTTTTCCTTCTTTTTATATTATTTATAATTGTCGGAAAAAAATTATCCGATAAAATTGTGATATAAATATCATCGACATTAATAAATACCGGATGAACGCAGTATCATGACTCGAAATATGTATGATAATGTATCTGACGTTTTGTAAATGTTTATTCGCTAAACTGCACGTCTCGCAAACACGGAAAAGTTATTGTAGTTTCAGAGTTATATAGTTTGTGTGCGAGAACTCGAGGTCGAGGTATTAAATCTAACTCCCCCTTTCTCGGCTGTTCTGGCTTCGAGAAGCATTCTCGATCCAAGTATCGAAAGCCCGTTGGCCATTTCCTCTCCTCTCGTCGTCGCAGTCCACGCACGTTTCTAATATCCTGAAGCGTCGAAAAGCGATAAGGGATCATGTTTCTATAAATATTTCTCAACTATTGATTTTCCCGCCAATATTACATTCTGCAAAGAGAATTGCATTAGATGCCCTTTGATTTTCTTGTCCCGATTTTTAGCAAGAGTACCGCAAAGTCTCGTATTTGACTCGAAATTGAAGAACTTTCTTGCCTCCTTCGTTTCTTACTCTTGTTACTTAACGCTCGCCCTTAATTCATTGAAGAGAACTTTTTTAACATAAAGCTCGAATATACAGTGTGTCGTGGAATCGCCTGTCAATGGACACATCGTGTTATTTTTATCAAAATATTGACTATAATCGGTGAAAGAATAACGAGATATCGATAGCTTTCAACTACAAATCACTAAAAATCAAACCAAATTAAGCGAATTTTTTAAATTGAACCTCGCAGCCAAAAATAATTAACGAAACATCATTCGCGTTCAGTTTGCAGAAATTTAACAAAGTGCTATGAGAATAATTAATTTGATCTTAATATATACAATTTCATTTGTATGCACACACATGCATACAAATATACATATTTCTTAAAATAATATTTTATGCAATTATCTATTATTCGAGAAATACGACCTGTTATGTAATTAATTATAAAGTTGGAATTAATTTAATTTAATTTAATTTAAAAATATCATCGTTTTGATATTTTAATATCTGTCAAGAAACTATGCTTGCTCCGATATATAGGACGAGAAAACGGGCGATAAAATACTGTATATATATGATTTATTTAAAAAGCTGTTTAAAAACGTTGTGGACCATTGCTCGCGGCAATTCAGTATAAATCCAGAACGATCGTCATGCAAACAACGGATTGGTTATTAAAAAAATCTATTTTTAGTACGTGACTGACAAATTGGCTGAATTGGACAGTTTTTTATCTGAAACGATGGTCACATACCTCCCTCTCTATGTATAACATGTTTAGTTTGCTCGACTGATGGAAATTGAGAGAGGTATTTAGGACCGGGTTATTTCTTCTTCGAAAGCAAATCACGATTCCTCTAATAAAATTCTCAATCATTTTCATATTTTTCTTAAGATTAACCTTTCCTTTAATATGATGTAACATTGATGTCGCGATAATATCGTTAACGCAGACTCAGTACCTGATTATTTTTGTACACCTTGTAAGTAGAAATCCATCGCAAATTCTGTCGGGGATAATGGATCGTCTGAAATAGTTCTAGACTGAGATGAAATACGAAGCGCGATCCTTCCGTTTAGATGCAGGGAAAATCGATCGTTCGTGGTGGTATCGCGTGGGTAAACTTCATTAGGGTATTTTTCGATACGAGATATTTCAGCCGATAATAATTCTTCGATGGAGAATTATGCCACAAATTATGACGTAGACTGAAAAAAAATTGTCAGAGATCGTACACGCGAAAATGCAAAAGGACGAGGATTAACGATTACGAGCACGATTATCGTCGAGTTTATCGGTACGATTTATCGATTATGACGGAAAAATCCACAAAACAATCACATTAAGTTATTGCGGCGTTTATGATAAATACGAAAAATATTCAAAATAATTTTCACGTACATCTGTCATCCTAAAAATTATTAAATCCACTTTAGACCGGCTATATAATTCACGACAGAGCGAATTTTATTTATAAATCTATGCGCCGTGTATGATAAAAAACATTTGCACACATACATATACAGGGTGTCCGATTCGTGAGGGACCAAACGAAAAGTGATGATAGATTGGATCAAACTAAGAAGAAAAGTCCTCTACCATTTTGCAAAATTCGCAATAATTATTAAGTAATAAGCAAAAATGTCACATGGTTTAATTTTTTAAGTGGAACCCCCTATTTTTTATTATGTATTCTTATAGCTTATCTCGAGAGCTTTCCAAAACACTATAATAATGTATTTCTTCATTGAATACTTTTCGAGTTATGAGGCTTGAAATAATTTCTTAATTTTACATAAACCATATAATATCTAGTAAAATATTCATTTTTCGATTATCTTACCTTAATACTTTTATATGCAAATTAATGAGAGGAATCAATTGGTATAAAAAAAAACATAGTTGTTTTTAAGAAAAAATATGTAATTGTTAATTGCAAATTACATATTTTTTTTTTAAACAACTATGTTTTTTCTTTACACCAATTGATTCCTCTCATTGTTTTGTATATAAAAGTATTAAGGTAAGATAATCGAAAAATGAATATTTTACTAGATATTTTATGGTTTATGTAAAATTAAGAAATTATTTCAAGCCTCTTAACTCGAAAAGTACTCAATGAAGAAATACTTTATTATAGTGTTTTGGAAAGCTCTCGAGATAAGCTATAAGAATACATAATAAAAAATAGGGGGTTCCATTTAAAAAATTAAAGATAACCTTCATGTAACATTTTTGCTTATTACTTAATAATTATTGCGAATTTTGCAAAATGGTAGAGGACTTTTCTTCTTAGTTTGACCCAATCTATCATCACTTTTCGTTTGGTCCCTCACGAATCGGACACCCTGTATATAGGATGCGTATATCATAATAAATCAAAATACACCCGGTGCATGAAATCATAAATGGAATTCAGTTGTGAATCCTGTCGCGAATTATGGATCGTGTAAAACGAGGGCTTTAGCGTAATCAATACTCTAACCGATCCAATTCCGAAGCGAATTTTCTTTTTCTTTCTTTCTTTTTTTTTCGACATTTTTTCCCTGACAAAATCACAAAGAAGCTCTCTCTTGCACTCGGCTAAAAGGTCAAAGGTTAGTAGTGCACTGTTAATACTTTGCGCGCAATTAAGTGGCTATTAAGTGGGCGAGACGGTTTGATCCACTTAATCCAGTTTTATCCCTCGCCCCTTCGCTTCATCCCTGCTTCACCCTCACGACGACACTCGCGCAGGGACATGAACAATGTCGGGTGAACTGGTTTACTTTCCGCGAAAATTTGTTCCACCGCCGATAATAAACCAACCGCCCTCAAGTGAAATCAATGCAATTAAAGTGACATGGAGTGATAAAAACGAAAAGCGGAATTTGATTTTCGCGATATTCGTCCGGTTAAATTCGCGTCGCGAATCATCGATGGTTTCTCTTGACGGTCCGACCCGGCAAATCTAAATTATTTTTCGCTGCGAGACGATAAATCGAACGATTAAATCTCACGTTGACCCGGCCTATTCCGACCAAAACGTGTCGGGGCGAAAATTGAAGGGGTTTTACAAAATGCTTTACGAACGGAAGGCGGGTTGAATCGCGAAATTTCGTGATTGCTCTCGTAGACGGTGTAATTAAAACTTATTTATCGGCTCGTGTGAGAGTTATCGCGGAAAATCGATAACAAGGGAGATGATAAAATCAAACAGTACCTATATATATATTCTTGACTCGTAAAAAGATGAAATATAGATCAGAAACTAAGATGGAGGTAAGACGCGATATTATTATTATCACATCCTTCTTAGAATTCTTGAAAAGGCTATTTCATCCGCGAGATAATTTTCGAGGCGACAATGTCTATTGTCATCGCTCTATTGTGAATGCCAAATGTTCTCTCGACCGATTGATCTTTGGAAGGAGAATTGAAGGCAAAGAAGCAAAGTCCTACGACGTTTTGCATTAGGACAATGCATCCTGCGCGACAGTTTTCGACTTCTCCCCTTGGAAAAACACTCGAGTGCTTCCGCAACTTAACTGTACTCTACAGATTGCTGACCTTCTGTCGCCGAAAGGCAAACTCTTTCCTCTTCGTAGAACCGAAGAATCGTCCCCCGAAAGGACATTATTTTGCGGCAATCGATAACATCCAGAGCGACGTAACCGAATCCCCCGAAGAAGAAAACTTGCGGTTGTGCTTCCGCAAGAGTGTGGAGGGACTTTGCGAGGAATCTATTTTCGGAGGAGACAACCGGAATCGCCGCAAGTTTGGAAAATGGCGAAAATCATGAAATATAGTCGGGAGAATAGATATCCCATCTCTTTTTTTCCGGACGACATATTATAAGTTTCAAAAATTCCAGAGAGTACTTGACAAATTATTAAAAAAATCTATAAAAGTGTTCTACTAAGAAAAGTGAAGACACAGCAAAATTTTTAATACAGTTACCCTAAATAATAATTACGTATTATTAT
Source organism: Camponotus vicinus (assembly GCF_025532165.1). Lineage (NCBI taxonomy): Eukaryota > Metazoa > Arthropoda > Insecta > Hymenoptera > Formicidae > Camponotus > Camponotus vicinus. The sequence continues at coordinate 19,682,106 of NW_028141945.1, forward strand.
TTTGACAATTCTGAAACTTCGTTGCAGAGAAGCAACAGATTTTGATTCCAAATTTTGAAACACCCTGTACGTACGATAAATACCTGATTTGGCGCTTTGACGCGTGGCGAAATTAGATTCGACATTTGTTTAACTTTCGACTCGATTCGCGGTTTAGGTTGCGAGCTTGGGCGCTTCTCTATTAGCAGGTAATTCACGGGCGACGTGATGTACGCACCGATGTTGCATTTGCGTTTCGCGATTCCGGGTTTCCGGGAGGCATGCTTCCTCGTTTCCCGACCTATAATTGCCGTGTCTGTGAAGCTGGCACGACAATCTACGAATTATAAAAAAATACTAAGAGTTCTGATAGCACTTTTCATAGTTCTATAGTTCCTGATAAAAATTAAAAAGAGTTCCGCATTCCTTATATTAAAAAATCGAAATCGAAAAAATGTCGTGCTAACTTCGCGAATCTAGCACGACACTCTTTCCTCTAAAGTACCAAAACGCGTTGAATATTATTATTTTTAGCAAGAGTTCCCGATAGTTCTGTTCAAGTTCAGCCTATATATGCAATTTCAGATCGATATTTCAAAAATTAATAATTTTTAAACAATTTTTAAGATTCTCGCCCAGCATGACATTCTCCCTCTAAAGTACTAAACCGCGTTGAAAATTATTATTTCTAATAACAGTTCTCGATAGTTCTGCTATAGTTCAGCCTATATAGGCAAATTTCAGACCGATATTTCAATAATTAATAATTTTTTACGAATTTTTAATGTCCTCGACCAGCACGACACTTAGTAAAAATGTGTCGTGCTGATGATTTTTCGTAGTTTTAACGATAGTTCTCGACAGTTCTATAAAAGTTCTATTCTTTGAAAACGTTTTTACACAGAGTTCCGACCGTTTAATATTTTTTAAACAATTTTTTATTATTATCCAGCACGACACTCTCCCTCTAAAGTACTAAGACGCGTTGAATATTATTATTTTTAGCAAGAGTTCCCGATAGTTCTGCTATAGTTCAGCCTATATATGCAATTTCTGATAGATATTTCAATAATTAATAATTTTTTACGAATTTTTAATGTCCTCGACCAGCACGACACTTAGTAAAAATGTGTCGTGCTGATGATTTTCCGTAGTTTTAACGGCAGTTCTGGACAGTTCTATATAAGTTCTATCTTTTAGAAACATTTTTACGCAGAGTTCCGACCGATTACTATTTTTTAAATAATTTTTTACAATAACCCAGCACGACACTCCCTCTAAAGTACTGAGACACGTTGAATATTATTATTTTTAGCAAGAGTTCCCGATAGTTCTGCTATAGTTCAGCCTATATATGCAGTTTTAGGTCGATATTCCAAAAATTAATAATTTTTTATGAATTTTTAATGTTCTTGACCAGCACGACACTTAGTAAAAATGTGTCGTGCTGATGATTTTCCGTAGTTTTAACGGCAGTTCTGGACAGTTCTATATAAGTTCTATCTTTTAGAAACATTTTTACGCAGAGTTCCGACCGATTACTATTTTTTAAATAATTTTTTACAATAACCTAGCACGACACTCTCCCTCTAAAGTACTGAAACGCGTTGAATATTATTATTTTTAGCAAGAGTTCCCGATAGTTCTGCTATAGTTCAGCCTATATATGCAGTTTTAGGTCGATATTTCAAAAATTAATAATTTTTATGAATTTTTAATGTTCTTGACCAGCACGACACTTAGTAAAAATGTGTCGTGCTGATGATTTTCCGTAGTTTTAACGGCAGTTATCGACAGTTCTATATAAGTTCTATCTTTTAGAAACATTTTTACGCAGAGTTCCGGCCGATTACTATTTTTTAAATAATTTTTTACAATAACCCAGCACGACACTCTCCCTCTAAAGTACTAAGACACGTTGAATATTATTATTTTTATCAAGAGTTCCCGACAGTTTTGTTGAAGTTCAGCCTATATATGCAGTTTTAGGTCAATATTCCAAAAATTAATAATTTTTTATGAACTTTTAATGTTCTTAACCAGCACGACACTTAGTGAAAATGTGTCGTGCTGATGATTTTCCGTAGTTTTAACGGCAGTTCTGGACAGTTCTACATAAGTTCTCTTTTAGAAACATTTTTACGCAGAGTTCCGACAGATTACTATTTTTTAAAATAATTTTTTACAATAACCCAGCACGACACTCTCCCTCTAAAGTACTGAAACGCGTTGAAAATAATTATTTTTGACAACAGTTCTCGATAGTTCTGCTATAGTTCAGCCTATATATGCAATTTTAGGTCGATATTTCAAAAAGTAATAATTTTTAAGCAATTTTTAAGATTCTCGCCCAGCACGGCATTCTCCCTCTAAAGTACTAAACCGCGTTGAAAATTATTATTCCTAATAACAGTTCTCGATAGTTCTACTATAGTTCAACCTATATATGCAGTTTTAGGTCGATATTCCAAAAATTAATAATTTTTTATGAATTTTTAATGTTCTTGACCAGCACGACACTTAGTAAAAATGTGTCGTGCTGATGATTTTCCGTAGTTTTAACGGCAGTTCTGGATAGTTCTATATAAGTTCTACCTTTTAGAAACATTTTTACACGGAGTCCGACCGATTACTATTTTTTAAATAATTTTTTACAATAACCCAGCACGACACTCTGCCTCTAAAGTATTAAAATGCGTTGAACATGATTATTTTTAGCAAGAGTTCTCGATAATTCTGCTATAATTCAGCCTATATATGCAATTTTAGGTCGATATTCCAACAATTAATAATATAATTGTAAAAAATTATTTATGAAATAATAAACGGTCGGATCTCTACGTATAAATGTTTCTAAAGGATAGAACTTTTATAGAACTGTCGAGAACTGCCGTTAAAATTACAGAAAATCATCAGCACGACACATTTTTACTAAGTTTCGTGCTGGTCAAGAACATTAAAAATTCATAAAAAATTATTAATTTTTGGAATATCAACCTAAAACTGCATATATAGGCTGAACTATAGCAGAACTATCGGGAACTCTTGCTAAAAATAATAATATTCAACGTGTCTCAGTACTTTAGAGGGAGAGTGTCGTGCTGGGTTATTGTAAAAAATTATTTAAGAAATAGTAATCGGCCGGAACTCTGCGTAAAAATGTTTCTAAAAGATAGAACTTATATAGAACTGTCGATAACTGCCGTTAAAACTACGGAAAATCATCAGCACGACACATTTTCACTAAGTGTCGTGCTGGTTAAGAACATTAAAAATTCATAAAAAATTATTAAGTTTTGGAATATCGACCTAAAACTGCATATATAGGTTGAACTATAGCAGAACTATCGAGAACTGTTATTAGAAATAATAATTTTCAACGCGGTTTAATACTTTAGAGGGAGAATGTCGTGCTGGGCGAGAATCTTAAAAATTGTTGAAACATTATTAATTATTGAAATATCGGTCAGAAATTGCATATATAGGCTGAACTATAGCAGAACTATCGGGAACTCTTGCTAAAAATAATAATATTCAACGCGTCTCAGTACTTTAGAGGGAGAGTGTCGTGCTGGATAATAATAAAAAATTGTTTAAAAAATATTAAACGGTCGGAACTCTGCGTAAAAACGTTTCTAAAAGATAGAATTTATATAGAACTGTCCAGAACTGCCGTTAGAACTACGGAAAATCATCAGCACGACACATTTTTACTAAATGTCGTGCTGGTCGAGGACATTAAAAATTTGTAAAAAATTATTAATTATTGAAATATCGGTCAGAAATTGCATATATAGGCTGAACTATAGCAGAACTATCGGGAACTCTTGCTAAAAATAATAATATTCAACGCGTCTCAGTACTTTAGAGGGAGAGTGTCGTGCTGGATAATAATAAAAAATTGTTTAAAAAATATTAAACGGTCGGAACTCTGCGTAAAAACGTTTCTAAAAGATAGAACTTATATAGAACTGTCCAGAACTGCCGTTAAAACTACGAAAAATCATCAGCACGACACATTTTTACTAAGTGTCGTGCTGGTCGAGGACATTAAAAATTCGTTAAAAATTATTAATTATTGAAATATCGGCCTAAAACTGCATATATAGGTTGAACTATAGCAGAACTATCGGGAACTCTTGCTAAAAATAATAATATTCAACGTGTCTCAGTACTTTAGAGGGAGTGTCGTGCTGGGTTATTGTAAAAAATTATTTAAAAAATAGTAATCGGTCGGAACTCTGCGTAAAAATGTTTCTAAAAGATAGAACTTATATAGAACTGTCCAGAACTGCCGTTAAAACTACGGAAAATCATCAGCACGACACATTTTTACTAAGTGTCGTGCTGGTCGAGGACATTAAAAATTCGTAAAAAATTATTAATTATTGAAATATCGATCTGAAATTTGCCTATATAGGCTGAACTATAGCAGAACTATCGAGAACAGTTATTAGAAATAATAATTTTCAACGCGGTTTAGTACTTTAGAGGGAGAATGTCATGCTGGGCGAGAATCTTAAAAATTGTTTAAAAATTATTAATTTTTGAAATATCGATCTGAAATTGCATATATAGGCTGAACTTGAACAGAACTATCGGGAACTCTTGCTAAAAATAATAATATTCAACGCGTTTTGGTACTTTAGAGGAAAGAGTGTCGTGCTAGATTCGCGAAGTTAGCACGACATTTTTTCGATTTCGATTTTTTAATATAAGGAATGCGGAACTCTTTTTAATTTTTATCAGGAACTATAGAACTATGAAAAGTGCTATCAGAACTCTTAGTATTTTTTTATAATTCGTAGATTGTCGTGCCAGCTTCACAGACACATAATTGCCGCCATTAAAAGATTGCCGAGGCAGAGAATACACAATTTTAACGCGTAATCCGAATGTCGCCAGCGAGATATTGTCGGTCGTTACATTTACAAATTTGTAATCTTTGCACTCTCTTTCTCTCTGATAAAGTAAAAAGATAAATATAAAATAACAATATAAAATAATATGAGATAGAAATATAAAATAAATTTAAAAAATACAAATTAATAAAAAATAAAATTTAAATATAAATATCAAGTAAATTTATAAACAACGTTTATTTTCATAATAAATATGAAAACAAATTGTATGTATTTTTATATAAATGTATGTATGACATGATACAAATATTATAAATATTATCGCAGCATAAATATAATTCATATACAGCATGAAATTAGACTAATTTCACAGGCAAAAAATCTTTTGATAAACTCGCAGGAAATTTTTTTTATTAAATATTCGATCGAAAACCTTCTCTTTCGCGCTTCTTTAATTTTCTCAGTGTTATATTCTTATTAATATTTACCGTATGCGAAATATGCTGCAAGGGCAAAGAATCGCTTGGTGCAAAAAGCCGTCAGTTTTCATTTTTTCTGCAGGCGCAACATTAATGTAATACCTCTTCTCAGCGTCTGTTCGACGCTTTTCAAAGGCGACCGTAGCAACCGTAAGGGAATTTTGTTGCGAGATAAAAAGCGAAAAATAACGACCACCGTCGCGCTAAGTAAGCTTGACCGCTCTGCTCCCAACGTGTGGCTTTTAAAGTTTTGTCCAGCTGAACTCCAGCCACCCCGATCGACTTTCGATAGCGATGGGGGATAACAAAGCGAAATCTCGATCGATTATGATGATCGGGTTCACTTAACGAGAGTTTCGTCTATGTTATAATGAACGTTAGAAACAAAATGAAGCGAATCTGTACTTAATCAAGAATGAAATGGACCAAGAAACCCACCCGTTAACATTTTGTGTGTGTATCGTGCGATATAAAATTTTTTTTTCAACGAAAATCGAATACTCGACACGTAAAATATTGAAAAGGGCACGTCAAAAATGCAAAATAGCATACTCGGTGTTGCGAGATAAAAATTCTCGATGGAATTTCAGATAAACATTGCAAATAACATTAACGATTCTAGAAACGCACGAGCATGGAAACTATAAATTCGCTCATTACATTGCGTTATTACTATCAAAATAATAATTGTTTATTATTTCCCAGTTTGTCTCTCGAGTTTACTCGGTGATTTTCCATTCCGCAGCATTGGATGATGCCATTATTATTATTATTATTGTTATTATTACTACTACAATAATATCTATCAGCGTATCGTGAATTGTTACCTAATTCTATATCGCTACGCGATGAATATCAATTGCGTCATCGCAATTGATGTTGAATGATGGATTCTGGAATCAAATTTTGCGCGAACAAATATTATGATCGCGAATATATACCGTTGTCAGAAAATTTCGGCCCGATTTCTTCTCACGATTTTCGTTTCTCCGCTTTTCTGATCATCTGTTGTATTTTCGAGCCATTATTGTTATCGTTGATTGCGTAGTTTCGGATGAAAGGGATGCTACGCGTTTCCTATACCACGTCTGTGTATAATGAGTATCTTTTGTCCGCGTCTAGTTCCGCACGCGGCCTGTCCGCTATTGTTCCGCAGTTTTCGCGATTAAAGTTTAAATTGCTCGCGAATTGGGCGGCGATGGATGGGCTTGATGGAAATGGAACGTTTGTGATTATACACGCGGAAGGTTCAAGTCAAATATTTCATGGGTATCGTAACTTTTGGCCGAATTCGCCGCGCGGTTGCAAAACGAAGATCGCTCCATGTTACACTCCCCCCTCCTCCTCCTCTTTCCCTTCGTTGTTACATGTTGCAAATTACTGTTCAACAAAATTGGAACTCCACCATGGAAATGTATTGTGGAGCTGGAATAATAACTCGACGCGATATTTCTGGAGAATTTCGGATTCGTACCTTTGTCATTTGCATCAAGAGTTTAATATAAAAAAAATAAAATGTTACATTGCATATTATTATAGTAAAAAAATAATTAAATATCTTCAAGGCGAAACATTTAGCGTATTTTTGTTAATTAATTCTTTCAAATCATTTATGACTACCTATTTGTCGATATATTTTATAGAAGCATCTTTCAAATTTCTTTTTTATTAAGAAAAAAATAATATTTTACATTACTTCACATATTATATTACTTACAAATCTATTTTTTCTTTTTTAAATCGATGTATCCCAGGATTCAATATTTTCTTCCGCATTTCCAATTTCGTTGAACAACAGTGCGCGTTGTACAATATCAAAGAAGGCTAATTCGAACGATTCGGGGTGAATCGATAGCTTTCCTAGAAACTTACGTGAGACTCATCCTCCACCCCGACCGGGATCAATTCGTTCTCGTTAGCGTGTCAGTCAAGCAACGACGTCGATTATAATGGGGTATCGGTTTAAAGATACCGGACGTCACTAAGGCACATCGAACTTTCATTAAACTTACGCGTCGACGAGGAAACGCGGTGTACAATTACGTAAAGTTGTTGTTGGAAAAAGGAAAATGTAATGTAACCTGGTACTCTCTTTCTCTCTCTCTCTTTCTCTCTTTCTCGACTTACAGTATTTCCTGCTTTTCTATGAGGCAGTAAATTACAAGTCGTTTTAAGTATTAATCCAATGTATGCTGTAATTTTGACTTTGTTTAGACGTTGTTATTCAAGTAATACCTGGAATGGATTTACAAGAAATATTAGTCTTTTCCATGGATTAAAAAAATTCACGATTTACTCGCTCTTGAAAAATAATATTTAAACAAATAAAAATGCTTAACATTATGGCGTTTTATCCGATCTATAATTTTTTGGATAATTTAAAAAAAAGTATATAATCGCGCTTTTAATGATTATCTAATCGAATTGTCAATTTCTATAGGGTGTTTTACTTTAACATTTGATGCGTTTTGCCTTTTTCCAAAATTATAATTTCGCAGTATTCAGATGCAAAGTGACTCTCGGTTACTTGCATCGATCCATTAGTATATAATTGAATTCAGGCAAGATATGCGTTTTTCGAAATATGTCATTCAAATATCGAACAATATTTTTCAAGTGCTAGAGATACGTCATAAACATCGATCCAGTTCAAGATCTCTCTTTCTTTCTATTTTTATTTATCTCTCTTTCTCTTTCTCAATTTTAGACTCAATCGAAACTCTGATCTGCTGATGAACATTCCGCACATTTCATTGGTATCTGTTGTTAAATTGTCAATGAGAATGCCAATATAACTCTCAGTTCGGCTCATCTGAAGCAGTGGTTTCTTAAATACCTATATATATATATATATATATATATATATATATATATATATATATATATATATATATATATAGATAAAAACAAGATTTTGTTTAAAACATATTTAAAGAAAAAAGCATATCTATTTATCAGATCTTCTTAGTCGACAACAATCGGGATATAATAAAACACGAAAATCATTTATAGAGATAAAAAATTATAAATTACTTATCTCTCGCGCAATAAGTTCAAACTTTTTTAAGGATTCACAACAATTAACTTAAAAAATACGATAATCTATACCAAACTTTCTCTTTACATGGAAAATTTTTCTAACTGATGCGCCAATCACCTTAAGTATTAACGACTTATTTTGCGCGGCAGCCTCTTCATAACCGATGGTGCCGTTTATTTGTCTAGCAAAAAATAGGCTCGAAATCTTTCTAGTCTCCAACTGGGGGGTCCATTCTCTAGGAGATCTACATAATCATACTCAACACCATAACCAGATTTCGCTAATGCAGATGCAAATGCAAAGCTTAAACATGATTGCACACATAGATATATAATAATAATTATTATTTAACATAATATTAAAATTAATTAAAAACGTTGCATATGACAAATAAACGCTAAATATCCCGTTTGAATTTTTTCCAAAATCTGAGACAAATCGTTAAAATGAAATTTACGCATGAATAATCGAAATGAATTTTGCATAATCTTTAAACTACTTAACATTTAAGATAAATAAACTTAAAATTAGAGGATTAAATATACATAAATGAGCGTTTTCCAATCCTGGAATACAATTAACGAGTTCCACTTGTTTTTCTTCTGGCAGGATGCACGATAATCCACTCGGATAAATTAACGACGAGTCCAAACCTTCTGGCTTCAACCACATTTGATACCTAGGCATTTGGAATCTTACTCTCTATGCTCGGGCAATATCGTGGACCCGATATCTTCTCCGTAAGTTACAGTGCAAATTGTCCTTTATAATTTTTGCGACATCCTCATTCGTATATGTTTAGATATGTTGGTACTTGTTTCTCAGGCGGTACTCACATATAATCATTCATAAACGAAAACGACATCGGAGAATCATTCGACAGATATTTTATACACTTAATAAAGTCAATGCTATCTTTCTCCAACCTTGGTGGTGTCCCTAATAATATGTGTAACCTAATTAATATATCATTATATTATAATTAAAAGTTGTAATGTTATAATAACTTTAATAACTTCGATTAATGAATGAATATGAATATATAAATTTAATATAAATTAGAGCACAAAATAAGAAATATGTCTATTGATTGGATTGTATGTTATATCAATTAATAAAAAAGAAATATACTGTGTGCATAAAATATAATTTTCTTTTACCAGTTTTTAATCTTCCTATCTGAAATCCAAGTCAAGTATGTGCCAAACCGATACTAGGCTCATCATTTAATCTACCTGCAGGTCACTTCTCCAATTCAATATTTATTTAGCCTCTTTAGAAAGTTCCTGTGGGTGATAACTACTGCGTTATCAAATATTTTTGTTCCATCTCTTACAAAATAATATAATATTTCTAGATAATATATAAAATTAATACTAATAATAAAAATATATACGTTTTTAAATTTATATTATACTTTTGGAAAAATAGATAGATGTAATATATTAAACTCAATATTAAATAAATGTAATAAAATGAAATTATTTTAAAATTAAATGTAGTTGAAATACTATATTAGTTAAAATACTTTTATTCTTTATGTTGTGTCTTTTCTTCTAGGAACCTTTCCATTTTATTTTATTATAAAGTGAAACGTACTGAGAATTACTCCATAGCAGGATAGAAGATTAGCGACAGAAAATATTATTGGCTAAAATTAAATCTTCCATGGAGGATTAATAAATGTGTACGCCAAGCATAATGAAAAATTTCGCCTGATGATGTTTTTTGTATAATGTTCTATCTATTTGAGCTCTGAGACTCCACACCGCCATTTCTTTGCACTTATTCAGAATTTTGTAGTCCTAGAACCTTATCGCTAAAATATCACATATTCAACAACATATCCTACATATCCTATTTAAAGCATCTACCTCTCTCATCAAATGGCCTTTTTCAATTCCACCAAAAGACGTATTGTACGTATTGTACATTTTTCTTATAAATATATTCAAATTCAAATATGTTTAACATACTCAAAGATGGAAAATGTATTTAAGTAGATTGTCGTATTTGACCACGTGTTATTTTTCCCTCCACTTTTTACACGATATTCGTATTAAATTCATGCAACTTTTATAGGCGACTTGCAGAATTTTTCTGTTTTTATATTAAAAACACCCTCTAAACTATAACCTAAACTAAGTAAATTATAATTCAATAAATAATGAAAAAATGATGCCTCATCCCGCAATGGTGCTCGCACGGTATCTCGTACTTGTTTCTTACTACAATTGGAAATATATTTGCGTTAACTTTGTTTTACGAAAGACTCGGAATAAAATGAGGACATGTCACTTAATCTCACTTCGTCTTACATTGCCAAGCTGCATTCTTACACGATGGGCGCATGCAACTTGTGTCGTATGCTGTAACAGGTTACAAGGCCGATGTCAAACATATATTACATGTGTAACAAGTTACATCATATCAGTTACGAGGCTTCTCATTTGTCACTGATATCGAATTCCAGTCGCACATAAACATGCAATATTCCGTTGACAGACCATCAGCTGTTGAGTAAGAGAGGTTTGGGGAAGGTTTGGAATGCGATCTCCTTCGGCTCCTTCCGGGTAGATTCGGTTCGATTATGTACTCGTGATTGGTGTTCCAAGTCGTGCCGAAATTATTGGATGGCTATGTATTTTATATGTCTATGCGCACATATGACGGACGACGTGACGTCACGATCCTAATGTCAAGTGTTTTGATTCCACCTCCGCCTTTTAACTTTGGAATGCACTTGACATCTGTTTGTTTCGCTCTGTTTGCAGTCTTTTTTTCTACATTCCCTACTTTGAAACAAATTTTTATTTATATTTGCCGTCAAGAACGGCAGAAAGCAAGCAAAATGCAAAGAATCTAAATAAAACGGAGTTTTATGAAAAAAGAAAAAATATTAATGCAAACACGTAACCCGAATATTAGAATAAATTAAAAGTGCGATTCGACTCTTGTGATATTAATGTGATTTTATCTTTCTTTTTTTTTCTTTCTTGTTCTGTTGAAACAATATTATTATAATTTCTTATCCTCCGTTCTACAAATTTTAGATGACATTTTATATGTTGAATTATAACATTGCAAAGAATTGAAACATTTTTAATGTGTTATAAACATTATTAATAACACATATATGATATGGTAAATGTAATTATTAATTTATTTTAGACACAAATATATAAAAATATCATATTTTATTGATGACAGAAATAATTTCACTGATAAAATGATATACAAAAGTTATCATCACATTACGCACAATTACATACAATGTGAATTAAAATTACATGATACTTAAAATGACACTTATACCCAAAATTGAAAGAAAGTATATAAATATATATAAACATTTTTTTTCTGAAATCTCATTAAAAAATCAGTTAATTATCATCAATGTTAATGTTTAAAATGTTAACATTATTAATATTTAAAAGCATTAATAATTTTTGAAATATAAATCATGCAAATCAGTTAAACCACGTTTTTCTTACAAATGAAATTTTAGAGAACCAAATGAATTATTATTTGTTCCTCAATTTGAAATGTCTTGATAGAAGTCTTTAATAGAATTTTAGTTGAAAGTTGAATTACCAAGCTAACAATAAGTCGTGAAACAATAAGTCGTGGTGTTTGAGAAGTTTAAAATCTTTCAGTGACTTGTCCTCGCTAAAGAGAAAATGAATCTAAGTTTTACATAAAGCAACGTAATAAATCCAATTCTTTTCGCCAATTACGAGATATACCTACAAGCTTTCTTATACATTGTTTAAAAATTATTTTATTCAATATTGATATGTCCGGTAATAACTGTATCATTTCTTGTGTATAAGCGGAGCGTGTTAAATTGAATAGAAAAGTCCTGTTTGCCATTTTCGATGATTATTATCAGACACTCCGTATATATATGTTATAATAAATGTATTTTGTATATATATATATATATGATGGTATATATAATATATAATTCATATTATATATATATATATATATGTAGAGTACGATACACATATTATATAGTATTATATAGTACAATATATATATATTACATATTTTATGTGTGTGTGTGTAAATATATATATATATATATATATATATATATATACATATATATATATAATAGAATTTTAGTTGGAAGTTGAATTATCAAAAAGCAACGTAACATATCCAATTCTTTCCTCCAATTAAAACGAGATATATTGACAAGCTTTTTCTCTTATGCAACATTATTTAAAAATTGCTTTATTCAAATTATAAAATAATTGTTTTCTTCAATATTAATATATACAAGGTGTGTCCAATAATATCCGTATCACCTCTCGTGTACAGGTGGAACGTGTTAAATTGAATAGGAAAGTCCTGTACCATTTAGCTTTAGCAGATTTTCGATGGTTATTACCAAACACTTCATATATAAATATATATACATATAGTATATACGTAATCGAATATACATAATTATGTACACAATTATTTCGTCATAAAATGCTATTGATGATAATCGATTAGAAGCATCTGTTATTAACGCCTAATTATTTGATTGGACACGCAGATACAAATGACTCATACATCACCTTCTGATCTGCTGTTTGCGGCGGGAACAGTAAGAGCGCATTAGCGGCTTGACTGCTAGATAACTTATCACTGTCGAGATTTTCCCTGTTAAAAGCCCTCGCGAAATTATCCTCCTCATTCCATTCTAAAGTCGCCCATGCCGCTCTAGGACGCGAATGCAAGATATACCGATCGTGTATCTACAATATGATTTATAACAACATCATAACAATACGCGCATATATCTCCTTTCATTTCAAATTTTGAATCTTACGCGAGCTGGAATTTTGCAGGGCATCCCGATGCGGTGCAACCTGTTCAAAATAGGTAAAAGAAACAGATGCGCCGAAACGGAAGCAGACACCGGATTTTTTGGTAGACATACAAGATACTTCAGTTTGTCATCAAATTTGCATGTTGCGAACGTTGTCGATTTTCCCGGTTTCAGAAATACGTTTCCTGAAAAAATATGTGTATACAGGATGTACCGAAATTTCAGGATAATAAAATTGCAGCATGAAAGTTTGAAAAATTAAGTTTGATATTTTTTATTCCAAGAAATAGTTTTTGAATCATAAAGATAAATTTAATGCTAAATTGTCATTTATATTCGTGAGTTTAAATTTTTATATCTTAAAAATTGCTACTTGTGTGGAACGAAAACTGGTAAAAAATATTTTAATAATTTATTTATTTACATTTATTTATTTTAAACTTTCATACTCTAATTTTATTACTCTTGAAATTTTTGAGACACTTTTTATGTATAATTGTACATATCCCAAAGAGCCACGTCTTTTTGTATTTTTTGTTACTGCAATGTGTATTCAGAAATAAAAGTACCAAAATGTATAGTGGCGTCAAAGTCATTCTTTAAAATGGGCTTCAATAAATCATTATCGTTCGAGCAGCCTATTGTCACGAGTACGACCACTTGCTTTAAAGCGTCTTTGATTTTCATCTTTATAGGTAGTATACTGCGAAAATGTCAATTATTAATTTTTCATTTTGTTACATTAATCATAAAATAATCAAAATATTAATCATTTGTACATTAAATCAAATATAATAAGAATAGCAAGAATTACGTAATAAATATCGATGCACTCACTCATCAGTCACAATTCCGAAATCCACTATCGAATTAAAACCTTTATCTTTTAATAGCGCGATTAGGCTTATTCTGTTGCTATCGTAAACATATCCCGGTCTTAAAGGTTCTCTAGGTTCCTCTAATAAATCTCCAATTGACAATATACCTATGGATACTGGTTTAACGACTGGAACTTCTTTATGACCCGTAGCCGCCAAAAGTCCTAATTCCGCTGGACCAATACGTGTGAATGGGGATATAATTAGTTTCCCTTTCCGTATATCGCTACCGATATTTCTTTAAAATATATAAAAAGCGTTCAGATGAAAAGGAAAATAATATTTAAAGAGATAATATTAAAAAATTATATAAAAAGAAATTCAAAAACATAGTATTTCAAAAAGAATATATATATACATATACAGGGTGGACCATTTTAATATTTAATGGAGAATAACTCGAAAACCAAGCCCGGGAGAGAAAAATGTTTCAGACAAAAGTTGTTTGGTTTCTAGGGGACCATAAGATGGTATCATTGGTTTGACCTTGAAGAGTTATTTGAAGGTCACATGAAGGTCACCTTCAATTTCTTAAATGGAACCTACTATTTGTCATTGCATATTCTTGTAGCTTATCTCGAGAGCTTTCCAAAACACTATAATTAAGTACCTTTTCGTTAAGTACTTTTTGAGTTATGAGACTTGAAATAATTTCTTAATTGTACATAAACCGTAAAATATCTTGTAAAATATTCATTTTTCGATTATCTTACCTTAATACTTTTATGTACAAAATATTGAGAGGAATCAATTGGTATAAAGAAAATACATAATTGTTTCGAAAGAAAAAATGTAATTGTTAATTGCAAATTACATTTTTTTTTTCGAAACAATTATGTGTTTTCTTTACACCAATTGATTCCTCTCATTGTTTTGTATATAAAAGTATTAAGGTAAGATAATCGAAAAATGAATATTTTACAAGATATTTTACGGTTTATGTAAAATTAAGAAATTATTTCAAGCCTCATAACTCAAAAAGTACTTAACGAAAAGGTACTTAATTATAGTGTTTTGGAAAGCTCTCGAGATAAGCTATAAGAATATGCAATGACAAATAGTAGGTTCCATTTAAGAAATTGAAGGTGACCTTCATGTGACCTTCAAATAACTCTTCAAGGTCAAACCAATGATACCATCTTATGGCCCCCTCGAAACCAAACAACTTTTGTCTGAAACATTTTTCTCTCCCGGGCTTGGTTTTCGAGTTATTCTCCATTAAAGGTTAAAATGGTCCACCCTGTATATAGAAAAATATTGAATTTTTTTCATACTTAATATTCTGCCCGAATTCCGGTTTAATCTTTATCAGAATTAAATTGTCCGCGTGATCATTTATTATTCGCTTTACATCCTTAATTGGCACAACCGCTGTTGCTTCTGGAATCAGATACAGAAATAATAGTTAATTCTTTACTGCAAATAGAGAGAAGCGTTAATTTGTAATTAAGTTAGTTTGTAATTAAATTTCACCGTCAGGAACACGCGCTCCACTCTTCACATACATGCATGTCCCAGGTGTGAGAGATACTGAACCGGACTGCAAAAAATTTTTGTTCAACTTTAGCCCGTTGCTGTATATTTTGTATAGCTTTTAACATCACTTACTGTAGTTCCGCTCAGTACTACCCTTCTACCTTCACCATCACTTGCCAATACTGCGTATCCATGTTTAGTGGCACATCTAAATGCTGGCACATCGCAATCGGAATATACGTAGTCGGCCAATATTCTGCCATAAGCATCATCTGTCCTTATAAAATCACATAATGGTTCGTGTCTATCGTACTTTATTGTTCGTTGTATTTTCAACAATGCATCTTTTACAGTAGTCATGGGATATTGTTCACAAATTATGTCTTCCAGTTTCTGTGAAAAAATTTAATTGTATATATAACCTCGCATAATATTTCTTTTATCGTCTTTAATGTAACAAATAGCTTACCTCGTCCACGACTTTAAGCAAAGAAGATTCCTTGTCTGGACTTGCGATGCTCAACTGTGAAGAGATTTAAAATTTCATTTATAATTTTATAAAATCTCTTATTATGTTTAATATAGAAAATAATTTACCTTCTCCATTGATATATCAGACGACGATGGTATCTTGACAAAGCAATCGCGATCATTAATTGTAAAAAAATTTAATTGTATATAATCTCATAAAAATTTTCTTATCATTTCTAATATAGAAAATATAAAATTGCTTACATCAATTTTTAATGTCTCAGACAAAGATGAATTCGCGCTAGTAGTGACTTCACCCGCAACATCCAACTGTGAAGGGATTTAATTATAATTATAAGATTGTTTATATGAAATTTAATTATAAGATTGTATACATACAATCTTATATAAAATTTCTTTCTTTCTCTCGTTTAAAGTTTCTAGTATAAGAATATTTTACCTGTTCTGCAAACAAATCTATACGAGATGTCTCGTAATGTTTGGCGATTCGATCCAGTTTTATCTAAAAAAATTTTAAATAATTAAAATTTCATAAAATCTCTTATTTCCTCTTATTTCTGTTATTCTAGAAAATAACTTTTCTGTAAATTTATCAAAATAAGATTGCTGTAACGTTTTGCTTTACTTTTCTTCCATCTATAAAATGATCAAATTGTATGTAAACACAAGTGTATATACAGGGTGATTCATATAAAGTGACCGATGTGAATATTAGCTAAAGTTGAAGAGCTATGAAAAAATTTTTATACCAAAAGATGTTTGACACAGAGGGGGACATCGTATGGTACAAACGATATTTTTATAGATGAAGGCATTAAGGAGATTTCAAGATTAACTTAATTTTTTTAAATGGAACCCCCTATTTTTTATTACATATTCTCGTAGCTCATCTCGAGAGCTTTTTAAAACACTATAATTAAGTTAGTTTTCATTAAGTACTTTCCGAGTTATGAGGCTTGAAATCATTTCTTAATTTTACATAAACCGTAAAATATTTTGTAAAATATTCATTTTTCGATTATCTTACCTTAATACTTTTACGTACAAAATAATGAGAGGAATCAATTGGTGTAAAGAAAACATATAGTTGTTTCGAAGAAAAAATATGTAATTTGCAATTAACAATTACATATTTTTTCTTAAAAATAACTATGTTTTCTTTACACCAATTGATTCCTCTCATTATTTTGTACGTAAAAGTATTAAGGTAAGATAATCGAAAAATGAATATTTTACAAGATATTTTACGGTTTATGTAAAATTAAGAAATGATTTCAAACCTCATAACTCGGAAAGTACTTAATGAAAACTAACTTAATTATAGTGTTTTAGAAAGCTTTCGAGATGAGCTACAAGAATATGTAATAAAAAATAGGGGGTTCCATTTAAAAAAATTAAGTTGATCTTGAAATCTTCTTAATGCCTTCATCTATAAAAATATCGTTTGTACCATACGATGTCCCCCTCTGTGTCAAACATCTTTTAGTATAAAAATTTTTTCATAGCTCTTCAACTTCAGCTAATATTCACATCGGTCACTTTATATGAATCACCCTGTATATCAATTCTAAAATCTTTCGTTACTTCATTATATCTAATATAGAAAATACCTTACCATTTCCATCAATTTGCCAGGAGATTGGCGTCTCTTCTTATTCATGTCGTTTTCGTAAAAAAAAATTTAATTGCATATATGATTTCATAAAATCTTTTTCTCTCTCTTTCCTTCTGTCATTACTTTATTGTTTTTGATATGAAAGATACTTTACCTTCGTTATAGGTGGAGATAAAGGAGAAACAAATTCATACATGTTATCCCACATGTTAGTTACCTATAAAGAGATATAATTGCCTGTTTAATCGCTTTTCTCACATACAATCTTTCCCTCTCTTATTACTTTATTTTAATATATAACTCTTACCTCGTCTGTATATGATTCTTCATGGGATTTGATCTCATCTTCCTCTACCTGTAAAAATATTTAATTGCATATAGAAAATTATTACATTGTTTCTAAAACAAAAGAAATCTTACCTGATCTGTATTATTTGAAGAAGATGGAGTATCTTGATTAATTTTCTCTTCATCTTCCTCATGTGTTAATCGTGTTATATATTTATGTTCCATTATTGTTACAATTACATCAATGCATGTTACTGCTTCTTCTTTATTGACGCCAAATAAATTAATGATTAGCGTGTTTTTTTTTATTCCACATATACTTCTGAGGAAATGCATTTAAATTGTTACATAATTTAAAAAATAAAAAAATATAAAATATGTAAAAGTAAAACTTTACCGATGAAACTTGGGTTCTAATTGCGCCTTTATTTCTTCTGATATATATGCGTATTTTTCATTACTATTTTGTTTAGTGATAATTTTTCCAATTTCCTTTATAATTTTGTTAATATATTTATTATATATATTTACAATCATATTCTTATATTTATTAGAAAAATATGGATAACCAATAATAAAAATAGTATCAACATATTCATCGCACCAAGAATTTATTTGTGTCTATATCATATAAATAAAATAAAATATTAAGTATAAGTAAATTAAATATAAGTAAATTGAACATATCGACATAACATAAAACAGTTAACATAACATAAAACAGTTAACAACATAAAAATAACATTTAAAATATCTAGTTACCATCATGCCATCAAATGATAGTATTGTATCAGTTACTTCTGCGTCAAATTTCTGCGTTATTGTATTTATAATATAATCTTTCAAATCGCCCATCTCTATACTATATACATCTTTTTCATCTACCGTACTATATTCAGTTATTACATCTTCCCCTGCATCACTTTCGGCATATACTGCGTAATTATAATAAAATTAATAAAACTTTATATAATTTTATATAACTTTATATAATTTTATTAATTTAGAAAATATATGATAAACAGTCTATAGATTAGATGTTTTTTTTTAAATTATAATTTGATTCAAATACTTGCATTAATTGTAGGAAGTAATTTTAATACATTAGAAAAGTAAAAAATATTGTTATGCTATATAAAATTATAATAACAATCAAAGATATTGGATAAGATACATGGCTATATTTAATCTTCGCATCTAATAAACTTAGCGTACAAGTAATGAAAATATTTTATACGTAACGTATCTTTTCAAATAGATTTCATAACATGTTAGCACATATTTTTTTCTACATGCATATAATATATTTTACATAGAAAATACACCTGTCACGTACATACCGGTCAAAATTCCGCATTTTACTATTGCCGTTTCAGTCATCTTCTTAATATCTCTTTATGATGCTTGCTAATATGATGAGGATTTTTATCGTTCCGATCGTACATGGGCTTGTTCTCAACCATCAAACTCTAGGACTGACTTGACTTTGCTCAGCTATGAGAATAATATATCGATAGAAACTGTTTCCGTGAAGAACTGTTTATATTTTTTTTCAAGCGTTCTTAATACACACGTCACACAAATAAAGGCAGAGATCACCTCGACTTTCGATTCCGAGTTTATATATCACGCGAATATATATAATATTAAATCCGTCTGTCCTAATGTGAATTATTCGAGCGTCAATTTTTATTAAATGTGACAATATAAGAAGAGAGAACGCGAATGCCATTAAATAATTTCGATTCCGAGTTTATATCACGCGAATATATATAATATTAAATCTGTCTGTCCTAATGTGAATTATTCGAGCGTCAGTTTTTATTAAATGTGACAATATAAGAAGAAAGAACGCAAATGCCATTAAATAATTCTTATCACTAATTATCAGCAAATATATTCATTAAATCTTCATTAAGTATTCATTAAATATGAATTCGTTTCTCTTGGAAAAATTATAAACTACGTAACATATTTTAAAAATGGAGAAATGTTAAGGTTTTAACGATGACATTGAGCAATGGATTATTTTTAAAATTGTGTGGATTTCGCGCGCAAAAAAAGAAAAGAAAAGCGAGTCTTTCTTCTCGTCACTCTCACGTCTTTCTACCTTTTCATGACATTTTATTTGAAATATTTTCTCAGTAGTGCTATCGCGAGAGTTTATCCAAACTTATCACTCTCACTCGTACGTTAATATATATTTACATTCGATGTATGCATACACGTTTAATATAAAATAGCTGATTACGTCACGACAGCCATGTTTGATTCGCCTAAAATGCAAGGAATCTCGGAATTGGATCACAGTGTACCTACGTCCAAAGTCGAGACATCCAGTGCTCTTGGCGTTTTGCGCGGTTATTTATAATATCGAAACGTTTGTGATAATTATTCACGCGATTACGCGATGGAGCATCGCAGATCGAAGGAACTCGATCGATGTGATCATGTGCCATGATAGTCATCGTTATTTATGAGACATTTCGGTAACAAGAATCACTTTTAGCTCATCGTGTTCGATTACGATTTTAAGTAGTTTTAATAAGTATAACTAATAAATATCGCTAGATAAAGTATAGCATCGGGAGTGCCGAAGAAAGGATCGGACGCTTCTCAAATTATGCATGTACGATCAAGTTAATCACCATTTAATCGAAATATCTTTTTTCGGAGTCGTTTTTAAAATCGAGAATATCGCAAGAGCGCGCGCGCACGAGACAGCGTCATCTGTCGGCGGGAGGCGCAACCGCCAGAGCTGCCGCGCGGCGCCGTGAGGTGGCGCGCGACTCGCGGTCGCTCGTTTTCCCGGCGGCGTGATGTCCAGTCCAGTCAGTCAGTAGCAGCTGACCGATGGGAGCGTTTGGAGGGATTCCTTCCGTAGCGCTCGCGTCCGTGCATGTCCGCGTACGCTCGTGCGTCTTACAGTACCTTGTCGTGTCGCATCGCGAGTGATCCGAGGAATAAATCAACGCTGCGGAGGATGAAGAAATTTGAAGCATCCTCGCAGCTTCTTGACTGATTGCGAAACGGTGAAAGGCTGCGCGGGACGAACCAAGACGTCGTCGACCACGGGTCACAAGTGCCACGAAATTGCCACGATCAACGCAACACCGGGTGAGTAGCGGTCGTTGTTTCTGCTCCGATTCAAAGAGAGATTTTTAGCGAGTATCGTGAGAAATGGTTGACGATAAAAAATTTTTGTGACAAGTTTCGCGCTTATTCCCCGAATAGGATTGTCCTATTTATACGCGTTCGCGGGATTTATCGCGACGTGTGATTGTTGTTTTTTTTTCGCGTCGCATTGACATTGTTCTTGCGACGAAGATGATGTATATAGTGTGTGCGTATGACATGCGTCGCGCACGCGAAACTCGACGTTCTCACGACTCGGGGTGACTGACACCTGATGCGTCGATGACCATGCCGTCAATAGAAACGCGGAATCGCCGTCTATTAAATCGGCGACATACATTTCTGAAGAAGTTTTTCGCGTAAGATTCGAGCGTCGTTTGTTTCGTTTCGTAAAAAGAAAAATCGGCGCTGGACATAACGAGACTCGCGAAAATCGTCGCGAAACGTCGCGACGAATTCGTCTTTTTCAAACGAGAAAAGGACTCGAAATTGAGAGCGAGCGTCAGATGGCATGGTGTCCTTGCGCAAAGGTCGATTCGCGCAACGCACAATTTTCTGAAAATGTAGCGTTGGGTAAAAACAATACACATTCGCGATTAATAACAATTTCAATCATTTCGCTAATGGATTAATGTGTATATATTTTATGTGTACGATAGCATATTTGTATTTTAAATCTCGAATGTTTTTCTTTCGATATAGCGCTGGAAGTCCCGACGCGAATAGATTTTAAATTATGAGGTATATCTTGGGAATGTAACACGTAAAACACGACTTATTAATAACGGTAACCATAAGACCATCTTGCATCTATAGTTTCAAAATACATTACATGAAAGAAAGAGCGAGCAAAAATACTTCTATATTTAATTATAATATTCACATGTGTGTGAACTGATTATGGAAATATTAATTTATATAAAATTGATTATAAATAATATTATTTATAAAATTGATTAAAAAATATATATTTCTTAACAATTCATAAAAATATATATAAATATATATTTCTTAACATATATAAATTAATAAATTTCGCGACAAAATATTTTTTTCATGAAAACAAGAATACAAATAAACATATTATTTCTTTTTAAACATTATCATTATATATTTTTTTAAACATCTTGATATCTTCAAAATCTAAGCGTGATATTAACGTTCCATTTAAATTTGCTTCAAGTTAAACACTGAGAGACAATTTCTAACATTCCATTGTTTATTTTCGTATCCCTGAATTTTATTTTATAAAAAATTTTTTTGTCATAACTATTTTATTAAGTTGATTTTAAATTTTACATAGAATAATATTTGCTCATGGCTAGTCTCATGGGAGTTTGTCTATTTTGTCACAATATATTCGCATTAGCGTTTGTGATATTGATTTTTATTACACGAGAGGCAAACGCACCACAAAAATTACAGCTACTAGTAAAGAATCATAGAAACTAAAATTATTTGAGTTTTAATAGCTTTGTTTATTTAATTCGTAAAATTTCTTATCAATCAGAATAGATTTTACTTTAATTAAGACGTGCTAGCAACCTGATAAAATATACTTTAAAATTTAAATGATCGAAAATGTAGTTGCAAACTAAACTTGATATTTAGCTGAATTATTAAATATAAACGAAACTTTATTATTCATCTAAATGGACTTTCTCAAAGTTTGTCTTCAATATTTAATTACGACTACATTTAATTTAAATTGTTAATGTTATGCGATTGTGTGTGCGTGTGCGCGCGTGTGTGTGTGTGCGTGTGTGTGTATGTGTGTGTGGATAGTATAAATGTTCTTCTGAAATTTTCTCCCCCCCAAAAAAATAGATTGTAAATTCATTGAAAATTTTATAATATTAAAATTAAATAAATGGACGGAATTTTCTAGTATACTCTGTGTAAACGAATTTGAATTAGTATAATAAAGAAATTTTTGGTATCTCACGATATGACTAATTCCCGGTGAGGAAATAAAGCTATTTCCATTATAATTATATTAGTATTTTTATAATTATATTAACATCTTGTAATTAATTTGTTACATATATTGCAGATATAGGTATTGTGTAGAGCAGGACATACATATTTTAACGTACTATTATGCAATGCCGTGCTAATCGATTGCATTACAAATGAAATATTTGCGTACGCTCTGTTTGTTAATTCCCTGTTGATGTATCGCCGATAACTAGTTTAGTTAGTGATTAATTAGTTTCAAAAGCTAGGATTTAAATTTTATTTCAGCGGACAATAATTTGCAATATTTATCGCCTACCACACAATTAATCCTTAAGTGGAAATAATATATACACAATTATTTGACTAAAGAGACATGTAGTTTCCGAGAAAAAAATTTTACATTTTTGTTCTTTTAGATACATGATACAAAAATATATTCCTATTATTTTAATTTATCAAATTAACTAAAACAATATATTTATATAAATAAACCGATATATATTTTATTTTCAATTTAAATAAATTATTACGAATTTTTATACAAGGTTGATGCTAGAAAAATTCGAGTTAAGACTAGATCGCAAAATTTCGCAACCATGATTATTAATCACACGTGTTCATTAATTCATCTTATTAGACACTATTGTCAGAAATAAAGAGATCCTGTCTTGAGAGAAGGTTCAGTTAAAGATACGCATACGTATCTCTTTATCTCTCTCACGGAACAAAGTACATTTGTATCTTTCGCGGAAAAGTGCCACAAATTATTCTCAGGGCGTCGCGAAATTACGTCTTATAAGTTAGCGGAACAAAATGGGCGGAATCAATTATAATTGATATTTTTATTTGTTGCTCATTTGTTGCTAAAATGTTGCCAAAGAAAAAAATTTGTTGCTCTGTCATTTTTTTAAAAAAATCATGTTCCGCTAAAGGAAGATTAAGTTAGCGGAACAATATATATAACAACAAAATTATACGTAATAATAATATAAAAATTTGTTGCTAATTTGTTGCTCTTAAAATATTCAATTTGTTGCTTGCAAAATAAATTTAAACAATAGCGGAAAACTTTTCACAGCGAGCAAAGTTACAAGAGTAAACTATCAGAAAAAAATTTGTTGCTCGCTTAAATTTGGTATTGAGATATAGTTTGAATTTGTTGCTTTCGAAATATCCAAGTTCCGAATTTGTTGCTTGCAAAATAAATTTAAATAATGATGAAAAACCTTTCACAGCGTGCAGAGCTACAAGAGTAAACTACTAGAAAAAAATTTGTTGCTCGCTTAAATTTGGTATTGAGACATAGTTTGAATTTGTTGCTTTCAAAATATCCAAGTTCCGAATTTGTTGCTTGCAAAATAAATTTAAATAATGATGAAAAACCTTTCACAGCGTGCAGAGCTACAAGAGTAAACTGTCAAAAATAAATTTGTTGCTCACTTAAATTTTATATTGGAATATAGGTTGAATTTGTTGCTTTCGAAATATGTAAGTTCCGAATTTGTTGCTTGCAAAATAAATTTAAATAATGATGAAAAACCTTTCACAGCGTGCAGAGCTACAAGAGTAAACTATCAAAAAAAAATTTGTTGCTCACTTAAATTTGATATTGGAATATAGGTTGAATTTGTTGCTTTCGAAATATCCAAGTTCCGAATTTGTTACTTGCAAAATAAATTTAAATAATGATAAAAAACCTTTCACAGCGTGCAAAGCTACAAGAGTAAACTATCAGAAAAAAATGTATTGCTCACTTAAATTTGATATTGGAATATAGGTTGAATTTGTTGCTTTCGAAATATCCAAGTTCCGAATTTGTTGGTTGCAAAATAAATTTAAACAATAACGAAAAACCTTTCACAGCGTGCAAAGTTTAAATTACATCGAAAACATATTGACTAAATTTTTACTTAATATATTTGGCACAAGTATTCAAGGCCATATAAATCTTATTAATTGTTATTGTATCGTCATATACATATTCTTGTAATTTAATTTGTTTATTATTTAAACTTATTGCAACAAATTCGAAACTTGGATATTTCGAGAGCAACAAATTCAACCTATATTCCAATACCAAATTTAAGGGAGCAACAAATTTATTTTTGATAGTTTACTCTTGTAGCTCTGCACGCTGTGTAAGGTTTTTCATCATTATTTAAATTTATTTTGCAAGCAACAAATTCGGAACTTGGATATTTTGAAAGCAACAAATTCAAACTATGTCTCAATACCAAATTTAAGCGAGCAACAAATTTTTTTCTAGTAGTTTACTCTTGTAGCTCTGCACGCTGTGAAAGGTTTTTCATCATTATTTAAATTTATTTTGCAAGCAACAAATTCGGAACTTGGATATTTCGAAAGAAACAAATTCAAACTATATCTCAATACCAAATTTAAGCGAGCAACATATTTTTTTCTAGTAGTTTACTCTTGTAGCTTTGCACGCTGTGAAAGGTTTCTCATCATTATTTAAACTTATGGCGCGAGTAACAAATTTGAAACTTGGATATTTCGAGAGCAACAAATTTAAATAATATCTCAATACCAAATTTAAGCGAGCAACAAATTTTTTTCTAGTAGTTTACTCTTGTAGCTTTGCGCGCTGTGAAAGGTTTCTCATCATTATTTAAACTTATTGCGCGAGCAACAAATTCGAAACTTGGATATTTCGAGAGCAACAAATTCAAATAATATCTCAATACCAAATTTAAGCGAGCAACAAATTTTTTCTGTTAGTTTACTCTTGTAACTTTGCACGCTGTGAAAGGTTTTTCATCATTATTTAAATTTATTTTGCAAGCAACAAATTCGGAACTTGGATATTTTGAAAGCAACAAATTCAAACTATGTCTCAATACCAAATTTAAGCGAGCAACAAATTTTTTCTGATAGTTTACTCTTGTAACTTTGCACGCTGTGAAAGGTTTTCAGCTATTGTTTAAATTTATTTTGCAAGCAACAAATTCGAAACTTGGATATTTCGAAAGCAACAAATTCAATCTATATTCCAATATCAAATTTAAGTGAGCAACAAATTTTTTTTTGATAGTTTACTCTTGTAACTCTGCACGCTGTGAAAGGTTTTTCATCATTATTTAAATTTATTTTGCAAGCAACAAATTGAATATTTTAAGAGCAACAAATTAGCAACAAATTTTTATATTATTATTACGTATAATTTTGTTGTTACATATATTGTTCCGCTAACTTAATCTTCCTTTAGCGGAACATGATTTTTTTTTTTAAATTACAGAGCAACAAATTTTTTTCTTTGGCAACTTTTTAGCAACAAATGAGCAACAAATAAAAATATCAATTATAATTGATTCCGCCCATTTTGTTCCGCTAACTTATAAGACGTTTTAACTCGCGAAATTAACCAAGCTTCTCGTAGCTAACACAGTACCGTATGAAAGACGCGGTGAAGCCTGGAAACGACGCGCAAAATAAATATCACGGCGCCGCCAGGGTAAGTTCAATATCATAAACGTTATACGAGCTAGTGAGCAAAAACAATAGCGCGAAAACCGAAGACGAAGAAAAGAGGAGAGGAGCGAAATAATCCAAACGGAAAACCGCCGAGTCATTTTTCGCAAGCTTTACCGGAAATTATCGTTTACTTCTTCATCGCCCTCGCTACATCCGCTATTAAAAAAGAAGCATTATTATACAAATATCCAGGCAAATATCCCATGTTATTACGGCTAATCTAGAGTTGCTTATCGGAATATCCGCAGTTTTATGCAAAACGAGTCACGTTTTTTTTCGCTCGATGGTGTAGAGTAGCATATATGATTTTACATCGACATTACATTTTCATTTAATTTCCGGAAAACGCAAGATGCGCGTAATTGAAAGAGAGAATTCATTAACGTTCCCCTCGCGTTTTTTTTGACGATAATTGGCCGCAGAATTCAAGATAGAAATCTATTCAATTTTACGTGCCACGCATTTCGATATGAATTCTGATTCTTTTCCCACAAGTCTCTACTGTAAATAAACTTGTTTCGAATATTACGGACCGCTTAAAGGGGACTCTGAAAGGGATTTTCCTAATGATTTGTACGACGCGGCGATTGTTCCTAATGACTTGCATAACGTGTCGCAAAGTTTGTAATTTTCGTCGGTCGCCCCTCTTTCATTCGCGTTTCGCGATAAGAATAATTAACTACTTTATACGTATCGCATCCCGAGTAAGCTTATCGCGGTGTTGAAAATTATTTCTTATTCTCCGCAGCAGCGCTTTATTACTTTACGGTTTTATAAGCCTTTGATAAAGCTGTACGGTACATATTTATAACCATGTGTGCATAATCGTTTAAAAAGTCTCGTTACTCGTTCAAATTTACTTGGACGGGTAATTCAATTCTATGCAATATCCGCTTTAAAGTAGAACTCTTTCATTCGATAATGTCAAACTGTTGATATACAAGCACGATGGTAAATAACGAGAATAAATCACGAGAATGTATTATTGGCTGTATAATTTAATCGCGAAATCGGGAAATGTATAAAACGTGATGTTGAAGCGAAATCCATTTACATTTCTCGAATAATTTGCCATTGTCGGAACTTGAAGAATTTGTTATCTGTAAAGTGAGTTGTAACGGTGTGGGATGTGTTATCCTATCGCTGGAGTAATTATATATTATCCAAAGTGAGATGTATGTACTGTGTATGTTGCTGAAGTATAAGGCAAATTTGCGTCTCAAACAACGCGTGAAATTCATTTTGGGATTTTTGAGATCAAATTCAGGACAGAAAAAGAATTATATTTATACTAATTATGATTTTTTTCGTAGCTATATATAAAATTTAAAAACATTTGAAAAAAAAAATTTGCGTCTGTCATAAAATATATATCAGGATATTCATATCTATTAAAAATTGGGAAATAAATGGAAAATAGATAGAAAATAAATAGAAATTTATCGCGAATCATCTATAAAGCAAATTTTTAGATAAATGTTTGAATATTTTGAATTTTTTTTTAACATACACATTAGAATTATTATCGAAAGGTACCTATAACAACGCATAAAGCTCGTTTTCAGCGATTGATAATTTTTGCGGTCAAATTCGAAATAGAAAAATATTGTATTTATATTGATTATAACTTTTTTGTTGTGTGCGCTATATATGAAATATAAAAAGCATTTGAGGAGAAAGTAAATATGTGTCTGTCGTAAAATACATATCAGGATATCATATCCATTAAAAATTGTGACAAATAAATTGAAAATATAACAATAAAATTTTATCGTAAATTGTCTAAAGCGAATTTTTAAACAAATATTCGAATATATTTCTTAAAACGCATTCATTAGTCACTATCGAAGGATATTCGCATTACGCATATCGCGTAATTATCTCGGCGGATCCTTGACGGCGACGAGTGGAACGTTATCCTTGGTCGTTTGAATAATCGTCGCGAATATTCTAAGATAATATCCGGATGAGGTTAAGTCCGGGCAATCTCTCGCCATTTTGAATCGTTAACGCATATATACGCGAAAATCCAACAGTGTCCTTGTTTTTGGTGTTTGAACACGGCGAAACGTGCCCATAAATCAAGGCGTCGCGTCGACGTGAATGGTCGCGCTGGATGGAAGCAACCACGTCGCCTCTCTGTGAACCAGCGATACGAGGATACGATCCTGCACTCGATACATGGATTCATCCCCGACGCGCCGGGGAAACCTCCCCGCGCATCTTCCCTGCGCGGCAAGGATCAGGGGTTGTCGAGTAACTTGTTGCGGACAACGTTTGCGCATCTCTTGTACCCGGTCGTTGACGGATCGAACGTCATGCTGCGCCGGAGAAATAGCGGTTATTCGCGTTAATGATTCCCGCCTGTCTAGATCTTACCTGTGAAAGGAACATAACGGGGAGAGCTGACGAGCCTCCGGTTATCCACACACAATGAAACGCATATTATCCGATTGTAAGCTGATGGAGTAATGATATACCTGTTATTGATTATCAGGATTTGCAAAAATACATACACATACACACAACACATACACATAGTCACATATACATGAGAGATATAATATGATACGAAATATATAAGGTGTAAGGAGCTGTCGTTTTAAAAATTAAATTAAATTAAATAGAGTATCTATTCCCTGGAAAAGCTGGAATTTTTAGGGATTCTGGGGATTTCTTTAAAAAAAAAATCTCTCTTTGACAATTTTGCTCTTATATTGTAAACAGTTGGCAAGCCAAGTAAATTATACGTTTAAAATATATATACATTGTGTTTTCTTTACAAATTGAATATCTTAACAGAATATTGAAGTGTACCTATTGTAATATTGTATTGTTCTTTATTATTTTTAGTAATAAAATTTTAGTAATAAAAATAAATTTTTAGTAATAAAAAGTGGAAATTTTATGCAAGTAAGAAATACTTATCCTGCGAAAGTTATTTAACTTTTTTAAATTTAATAAAATTAAACATTTAATTAAACAAATTTATTATTTATTATAAATTAAATAAATTTAGCACTGAAAGTTAAATGATTCTATGTTTTTCCTTCGTACGAATGAGAAACGTCAGAAAACACATATAATAAAAAGACTTATTTTAGAAAATTGCACCCAAAAATCTTTAAAATATTCTCAAATTTTTTTTAACAAAAATATCGGAAAAAACAGAAAATTTTTTTACAAGATTTGACATCCGGATTAAAGTTTATATATCCCGATTAAAAAAATATTTTGTTTTAATTGGTCTAAATATATTCATCGCTTCAAGAGCTTCGCTTTAGCGACGAGAGGTGTATTTCGACGATATTATGTCATCAGCGTAAATATGCGTCCGCGGTTTCCGCGTGAATTAATCTCTCTCGATTAAAGATCGATTAACCGATTTGTTAAAACGCAGCGATGCGTGGATTAGTCAGAGACGAGAATGTCGATCCGCACAAGCTCCACCGGCTTTGTAAACCCCGTATCCTGTGTGTTTCGCGTATATTTCGCCAACGATCATTCACGCTAGTTCTATTTCCGATAGTTAAACTCTCTCTCTCCCTCCCTCTCCCTCTCTTTCTCTCTCTCTCTCTCCCCCCCCTCTCTCGCTGCCTGCCTTACACACATGACGTAAATCACGGGGTGCAATCTCGGTATCTCGTAATTTACGAGGTAAATGGCCTCTGTCCCGTCATTCGTTGGGTCGGTGTAGGAGGGTATATGGAAAGAGGATGATTTGGAAAGAGGATCGCGAACTTGAAAGCTTTAGCGTAACAATCGACTAAGTAAGACGGAACGCACGTCTTTAGTAACTACGTTTTGTCATGTGAAACTAATGCTTGAAATGCGAATCATTTCTTGCATTATCTCGATGACAGATGTTCCTATATTATCGTTCTTTCTCGCGATTTTTAATTCTCTTCTCTCCTCGCGAAGTCTGTAATCCTTTGTAATTTATAGCTATTTCGTAACAATTTGTTCGCGCCACATTTACATATTTAAGGTAATGGCTATAACTTCGTCATGCTAACGGTGTACATGCATTATGACCTCAAAATAAGTATTATGTTTAGGTTGTTTTTTCTATGGAGGGAATTATTTATCGGGTAAAACGAACCTATCAACTTTAGAAAGTGTATCAAATGTATAAACTATTGATAGTTATAACAAAAAAGTAGTTTTTCGAACCTCTATTTTGTACCTAATTTCGTCAGAAAAACGGTATCGTTTTTAACTTCATCACTCTGTGTACGTAATTTCGTCATAGAATATTGTGTAGTTTTCAACGTCACTACCTGTACGTAATTCCATCAATTGGACTAGGGCGTTTAAATATGGGGTGTATAAAAGGAAATAATAAATATAAAATTAATTTTATCACAAATAATGACTCTTTATTAATCAGTCTTGTTTAAATACTCACAAATAACAGAATTTATTTTCTTACATCTATTATCACCATTATTTAATTATCATTAATCAACGTTTAAATATAAAATATATAAAACATAAATTATTATATGTAAGAGTTTTTATATTAATTTGTTATATTATTTTGATATTAAAAATTAATCAACGTTTACGGAATAGATCCCTCTACTATTCAAGAGCATGGGTGGCAAGATTTTTTTAACAATTTCTTCTCTTTCGTAGACTAGAATATCATCCTTATCAGGCCATTTCCATCTGTTCTGTATACCCATACCACCCATTGCCATTGTTTTTATTTAAACTTTGGTCCTTCCTATAAAAATGAGATACAGGCATAAATAGAAAAATAAACGTAGCAATTGAGTTGATTAAATTTATTATAATAAAAACAATTTAATTATTTGTTATATTAAATAAAATGAAAAGTGCATGGCGAAATAGTCCAGTCTATTTAACACTGTCAGTATCTATTTTTGCCGAGTGACGAAATAAGGGGCAAGTATCATTTAGGTTGGATATAATATCGTCATTCAATGTTATTTCTTTTCCACATAAATAAGGAGGACAAACAATAATTGTTGGTAGTATTCAAGGATAGAATAAGTGAACGCTGGAGTGAAATGACGTTTGTTTGTTTTCTTTCTTAGACTTTCATTAATAAAATGTATTTGACGAAGTTATATCCACCCGAGTAAAAACCACAATGTATCTAATTTCGTCATACTGAGAATTGACATCTCAAAAATTGAAGATTACTTTGATAAACGCAAGATAATTCTATGACGAAATTTAATCTTAGTATTGTAAACTTTATTAGCGTCTTTGAAAAAATTATTTTAAAAATCAAAATATTTTTATTTTACACATGTAAAAACTTACAATCACTCCGTAAGCATTCTCACTTAATTTCATCAAAATATTTTTATTTTACACATGTAAAAACTTACAATCACTCCGTAAGCATTCTCACTTAATTTCATCAGTGTGACGAAATAAGAGACACAAGGCAATTTAAGGACACATAATTTCGTCACCCACTTTATTTAAATAATGTGAAAACGAATGAAAATTTTTTCTATATTACTTTATTCAAAGTTAATTTATGTAAAATCATGAACACAAAACTGAATTTACTTACCAATCACTAGGTCTGCGTGACGGCCACTACTCAGTGGCGCTTGTGACGACTCCGCGTTAGGATAAACGTATATATTCTTATTTTTTATGCGTCTTTCGGTTCAAAATTTTTGTATTGAAACGATGAAAAGTGTTCAAATCGTTTCAAATCGAGAAATATAGTCAATATACGCGAGATTGCTTAATTTATTTAATTTAAGAAGGCCTGACGAAATTATATCCGCTGACGAAGTTATAGCCATTTACCTTATATGCGGCATTTTTCAATTTCAAATTTCAATGCGATTACGTAGAATATGCTGGCAAGATTGGATTCGCGTTTCAGAAATACCCAGTATTATTAAATAAAAAAAGTTACGGGAAAGTGTAAATGGCGCATAAAAACGTCCCGGTTCCACGCTCGCCCTAGAATAGAGCTACACGAGATGTGAAAATAGATTAATCTTTCGAGCTAATCAAGTTTCGACACATTTGTCGAGGGAAAAACCGCGTTAGTTTTCGACTAACGTCCCGCATAAACTGGAAACATCGCTATAAATGGTGAATGAACGATGTAAAAGCGGCGAGCTAAATTAATTTCGATGAAATGATTAAATTCGAAATATACCTTTTTATTCGTTCCGCCAAGTTTAATTAATTCACAGTCGAAATTAATTTTTCCGTCGGATTTTCAACGAAAGAGCCAACGTTGTGGACACGCGGCAGGACGATGCGACGCGCATAATTTGACAAGAAGCGGCTTCGCGACCCATTTTCCTCACTGAAAATTCTTGGGAATGTGCTGGCGGTCGTTATGCTCGTTAAATAAATCGTCAACCAGCTGGTCGCGTCTCTATTTAATAGATAGACGCGTTAAATGTACCGGTCGGAGAGGTTCGTGAAATATTCAGCGCGACCAAAATCGTGACATATTTATTTTTAAACTACGAGTCATCCGGGTTACCGTGGAAAATCTCTCTCTTGTCCACGCTATAATTCCGCGCTTAAAAGGTGGAAGCAGACGTAAGTCGAGAAATCCGTAAAATATCAAATTTTTTTTCAGCATTCTGTATATTATTTCGTATACATGTTTACAATTAAAACTTTCCGTGCGAATTTATTTTGTTATTTTTCTTTTATTTTTGATCCAAAAGAGAGAGTATTCGCAATCTCGCAGGCTTTTCTCTTTTGAAAGAAATATCTCTATAATCCACAAATTAAAATGAAAAATGTGTATTTTAAATTGTCGATATCAATTTTAAATCATTAGTATTGAAAATGGAAATAAACTTTTATAAATTAATTTTAAAAGAAGAAGAATTATTAATAATAATATTAATAATAATAATAATAATAATATATATATATATATATATATATATATATATATATATAATTTTAAAATATACATGGGTAAACTTTAATTTTTATATGTGATACTTTACTTTAAATGAATTTTAATTCAAGTTTTAAGTACCTCAAGATATTTTATGTTAAATATTAAAAAGTTATGAGAAAAAAGGTCTTTTATTAAAGAATTTCTCTTAGAAAAACTTTATTTTAACTCCACTTAAATTCTTGATTCTCTTTTTTTAATATTTCGTAAAGATTATATGGACGTTATTTTAAATGGTTTTCCTTATTTGTGAAAAAATATAATTTATTTATAAATAAAATTATTTATAAATAAAATTGTTTTGCTATTTTTTTTGGAACACAGATTTATCATATTTTAAACGCTGTTTTAACGTTATTAATTTCTTTAAATATTACGTTTTCTTCTTTTTTAAACGTTATGTTTGCGCACTCTCGGAGCTTGGCTCGTTTGGAATAAATACATGAAGAGCTTGCTTTATATAATCTGCAAAGTTTATATTTGTAGTGTGATTGCAACGGTGCAAAAATGTCAAAAATGTCAAAATCGATAATTTTGCATCTATTTCCTTTTCCTTTAAACGCATAATTTAATATTCGACTGACGCGATCGCGATTGTTAATCTAGTTAGGTAGATACTCATCGACTCTTAAAGGGAGCATTAGGGATATAGCACATCAAAGCAGTGAAGCAGACAGGCAATAATCTGTAACTGCGTTCGCGTTACGTAATTCAATTACGTGTACAAGACGCGCGTGCCGCGAATTGCGCATCGAAACCAGTTTCCATTGACGTAGTTTCCACTTCACTAATTTCCGTTCGAAAATGTTCATGGTCACACGAGTGTAATGTTGTTTGTCCCTTATTTATGACAGTGGCGTTATTTTACGCAATGGAATTCCCACTCAAAAAATTAATTCGTCAAATACACCTCCTTGTGTGATAACGGATTGAATCTACACATAAGACAAATGTTTTTCAACTTTTTAACAATTTTTTTCATTTATAGACTTGTACATAAATATTTTGTTTCAATAAACTTGTTGGCTAAATTTGTGGTGCATTTATTTCTTTTTCTATTCAATAAAAGAAAATATTTTTTGGCAAAACGAATATATTGGTGAAGCATCTTGTATTTACTATCAAATTGAAATTTTCTTTTTCGACATAGAAATAAAAATAACCGACCTTAATCCGGATGAAAAAAAGCAATCAAGATGAAAGCAATGATGTGTGAAAAGTCGCGCAAATCCTGTTTGTAATAGTTTACATAATTACATCGTCAAATCGAATGGATAAATACATTCTCTTGGCGGCTGGTTGCAAGAAAAACGGAATTTCAACGATTTATAATCGAGAAAAATTTATAAAGCTGACATTTCTTTTTCAACGAAAAATTAATTTGGTTACGTTTTTTCGTCAAATTATTGTATTAGATTCGCGAATAATGAGCTCGTACATGACCCGTGCACGTGTAAAATATGCACGCTATTCTCTTCTACGTTTCACCCGATACGCTGATAGGTGATGTTATCGGAAAATTATTTTCATATTTAGAGCACTTTCAGCATCTTTGCCCGGTGTCGTAGAAAACGCGATGCACAAGGTTAACGTGAAAGATATCAAGGCGCAATATGAGAGGCAGATGCGGAATTTTCTTTATTGCGTGAGTAAGATAGACGGCATCGTATATATTCGCTGAAGCGAGTATCTTAAACGTTAATGTTATATAAACGCGAGATACGACGAGGGAAGGGGCAGGGAGGTGGATTTCGCTCCGTTTCTCAGTCTAGCATCGCAGAGTGTCGGATTAAAGATAAGACGGAAGAAGTATCGCACTCATTCGTTATCGTTACGATGGTAATGAAATGAAAACATCAATGAGAGCTCCCGGAGAAAAGCGAATCGCTCTTGATACAGATCCTTGAATTACCTGGAGGAAACGAGGAGCTATACGTATATCACATATCGAACAACGTGTGTAATATGTTATGTATGAATAAGAAAAAATTACTTTTATTTTTCTGGTTAATTAAAATTGCTAGCCAAGTGACAGAAGGTGGGTAGAATCTTTGACGTTTCTGCACCTTTAAAAATGTCGAGGCATTTTTTCGACATTTTATATTCGCCCAGTCAGCACCGCTTCACGTCGACCTGCGAAAAACTGATTTATCTATCTTGTCTCTCCGGAGACACGTGGAGAGAATAAATAAATGTCTGAATTAACTTGTGTCTCGCGAATTTTGCCAGTGTTGCGGAGCATTTTTGAATTTCACGACACGAAAGTATTTCACTTTCGGTACATTTGGACAGGAAGGATATACTTACTTGCATACGTGTACTTGCATAGCTGCAAAATAAAGAGATGCATATTGTTACAAATATTTCGAGTGTCCTTAAATATTTCAGTAAATATTTTATTGCCGCATGTTGCAGGATGCGCAAACAGAAGCACGTAGAGCATGATAAATTAATGCCTCCAAGTTTTAACGTCAGATACAAATGTATGAATATTAACTCTTGTGAATGAATTATTTTTATGAGTGAGAAAGACATTATTGCGATTTCAAACTATACTAGATCATTAAATGATGATGTGTTGGTTGTTGTAATATTAATTAATTAATGTAAATTAGGTTTGTCGCAAAATTTATTAATATAATTTATGTATTTTGATATAAAATATTTTATAATGAAAATTATAATAAAAATAAATGTACACATTTTTAATTAATTTTTGGAGAAATATTCTCTTTAGAAAATATTTTTAATTTAAGTGATGCTTCATCCCCAGGTGTGGATGAGAATATTCGCATATTATTAAGAGAAATATTAATTCCAAACAAATGTGTATCAAGATTGGGAGAGACGTGCAAGTATTTTATACCCGCGATAGCGAAATATTTTGCGTACACTTCGATTGACCTGATTAAAATTTCACCGTAATTTTCGGTGATTCGTGCACTGATTTTCGCGATTGCGCACGTCAAGCTGTAATCTGCTCTTCGTGTATACGTTATTTGCGTGTTTACGTTCCTTTGTTTTAAGATATATATTTACTCGTGTGGCACAATCTTACATCAGAGCTTAAATGAATGCCTCCATATATTGTATCCTTTGCAGATTAGCATGCGCGCGAGGTAATTCGTAAAGCGGCTCGTTCGAAACGTGACGTCTTCAATCTCAGTCACGCGAGATGGAGATTTCGTGATATTTCACGAGCGGTGAACCAAAAAAAAATAATCAATATACGAACGAGAAATATAAAACTGGAAACACGAGAAACAAATAAAACGACAGAAAAAGCTTGTAAAATTATATAAACGTTAAAATCCAGAATCTGGATCCGGAAAAAAATTTAGAAAATTCTTTCGAACAAAAACGCATCTTCATAATTTGAAATAGAGCTCGTTATTTACGAGAAAATTACGAGAGCACATTTTACGACTGGTTAATTACGAGAAAAATACGAGAGAACATTTTACGACTAGTAATTCAATTCTGTGGGTGAAACAAGGGATTATCATGTTTAGAAAGTGCGATTTCTCGGAAAAAAGTCGCACACAGGACTTCGCGAGAGACTCAAGTAAAGGGGTGAGACACGCGAAAAGGGAGGACGCGCGACTTTGTAATTGCATACAGTTAACAGTTTAGTTAGCGTATCACGGTAGTTTGAGAGATCCGATCAAATTTCTCGCGACTGACGCCAAGTTTCCGTTTTTGCGGCACGAAAATTGGCACCATTTGCCACGTCAGGCTACAGGCTCGATCGTGGACAAAAAGTGAGATAATTGGATTCTATTCGGTGGATCATTCATCGCGCCGCATTTCGCGAGAGGAAGGAGAAAATTTCGAATTACACCGAGATAGAGATCGAGATTACGGCAAATCTCGTTTGTCAGATAACGCCCTCGTGATAATGCTGTTAGATGTGGCAGCACTCTTGGCACGTTCTACAGCACTCATTATGTCGACCAAGAAGGAGAGAGATAGAGAGGCAAATAAAGTCTTTGACCTTAAACTCGAACCCGAATGCGTGATGTAATGCTCGGTCGTTAACCTGCTCTTGCACGGTTCCAATATCCACCCACCCACCGCACTCGCTTATTTGTTTCTCGCGTTCGATCACGCGAAACCAGAGAGATTGTTGGAGCTAGTCTGTTTTTATTGTGACTCGATCGACGAGCCACATTCCGTGTCTTGGATCCTACCTCGTTCTATTTCTGTCTCGAATAAAAGGAACCGCGTGATTCTCTGCAATTTGCATTCTCTATAAAGTCTTTCTCCACATATTTTATTCTATCAATAATATATTTTTCTAAATATTTTCACATGATTTCGCGAAACTCTGTTATTTCTAAATGTACACTGATTATATCTATATAGAAATATTTATATTTACATTCTGTAATTTTTTAAATAAAATTTTAACAAATATTAATGAAGGATCTCGTAAGTAGCTTCAATGCTTTTTATTATTTTTCAGTATTCATTTTTCTCGCATATAATCTCTAATTTAATTTTTTCAAATTTTTGAAATTTTTTTTACAAAAAGAATTGCTTCTCTTCGATTAATGTTATTGGAATTTTTTATCTTTTCATAAATAATTTAAATACATGAGTCTTCAGTATTCATTTTTTCCATGCGCGAATATAATTTTTTTCAAGAGTGAAATTTTTTATGTAAAAGATTGCTGTTCGATCCAGGTTAATGCTATTAGAATCTTTTTATAAATTATTTATAAAAGTTACATTTCTCTTTCTCTTCACGAATTTACCGTGTTTTCAAAAAGCGGCAAACGTTTCGTCAAAACTGAAGCATACTTGTATAAAAGAGTCACGTCGTTTTTGACGTGACATATAATATTTGATTATTGGAAAACGGGAAAATTGGAAAATATTTTTTTTCTGTTTTTTTATGAGAGCCATCCATAAAACTGAGACTTTCAGAATCCGTCATTTTGTATGTAACGAGAGTCCGGAAGCATCCGTTCCAAGCAGTTTCTGGAATCCAATGGACGATTCCTTCAGAAAGTCTGAAGGAATCGTCCATTGGATTCCAAGGTAGAATATCTCGGGCAAATTTCACGGATCGAAAGAAATTTTCGCCGATTCTTCCCCCACCTTGTCGCGTCTAGTGTGGATCATGTGAATTTTCGGATAAGTCGTCGTCATGGTTCGAAACGATAATGATATCGGTCGAACCACTTCCCGAGGAAGGTCGTCGGGTCCGGTTGGATCATCGCCAGATCGTTTCCTGGTCTCGCCGACCGCGGATATTCCGCGCAATGCCTGGTAAATATTAAACAAAGGACGAGGAGACGTCATCCTTCCCGCACCAGCTGACCCTGCTGCCAATCTGATTTTCGTCAAATATATAGGGATGTAATGAACCACCCTTGTGATATTAACCCTCTAGGGTGCTATGTCGTGGCGTACTCTACATAGTGCTTTGGGACTATTCTCCAAATACTCGAGAAGCAGTATCTGATTATAGTTGGCGAACTAGTTTGCGGGGAATTTTAACGCAACTTCTCGAGCAATATGAATGAATTGTTATAATGAAGACACTTTGATAAAGATTGAAACAAGGTAGTTAATTTTTATTTATTTGCGAAAAATCTAAACAGGAATTGAGTAATTGGACCACTTAATCAATTATGATCATCAATAAAGAAATATTGCAAAAATATTATAAATACACATATAATATGATGTAAATATTTTTAAATTAAATATTTTTAGTATTAAATTTAAAATATTATATTTATCATATATTTTAATATTATATTTCATTTTTAATATTAAATTTATGATATATTATTTATGAATTTATATAAGATTACGTTGTAATATTTATAATAATATAAGAGAAACATTATAATATTATAAATATTATAATTCTTAAAATTATGAGATATATACACGAACTTTCTCATTTAGTGTAAAAAATATTTATTGCAATGTGTGCGCTTATAAATTTTTTTTAAAATTGCTCCGAAATATACATAAAGGTTGTTCGAGTTGTACATCATTGATGTTGCTCGGCGGTTCAACTTGAAGTAGAGTTTACGTGCGAGATATTAAAACTCGACGTTTCAACATGAAGATATTTAATATTAGACACATTATAGAGTCGCAGCGGGAGAAACTTCCCCCAAGGATGCTAAAATTATCAAGATTCTCCCTGTCGTCATCGTTTAACAGCGAAGTAGACCAAAGGCTATCGACGAGTAAACCGCAGTAGGCAGGATTCGACAAGAGATTATCTTTCTCTCTCTCCTCTCTTTCTCTCTCTCTCTATTTCTATCTCTCTCACCTAGATATCTGCGCGTCTGTGTATTAGTGCTCGTCTACTTTACGATCTCACTTCTCTCTCCCATAACAGACACGAGTACACGACTCGGCGAGATTACAGAGACGTCTCGCGACGTTTACGGGGCAATTTGCGGTACAATGATTGCGAGCCTCCGTGGCTGCAAACGAGACGACACCCGCACTCGGGGTGCCGCCCCTAGTTGAGCGTGTCGACTGGAAGAGGTACTTATTGTTACTCAAAATAACTGTCTCTTCAGATACGAGAGAGTGTCGCATCAACCCTCCCTTTCATTCTTGAATCTCTCGAAACAGTTGTACAGAAAAATTAAAAAAAAATTTCAATTCTCAGGGATTTATTTTTTACGAAACTTTAGGATTCAGGGAGAATTCAAGAAAAAATCATTTCTCGGTGATTCATCGATGTACTCGCAGAGCATCATGTTGGTGTAAAGTTTGATCGTTTACCTTCGTAACACGTTGCATAATTATTACCACGGCGCGTTAATAAGTCTTCTTCTCCTTTAAATTACCTCAATGAGAAGGAGAGAGAAAGAGAAAGGAAGAGGAGAAACCTTTTCGCTTTCTATCTACAAAAGGCAAGTGCGCGGCTTTCTCGAGTAACCTGCGAGCATTAAACGTAATTACTATTACGAGCCGCTACGAAATACCCGACCTCGCTGAGGCGGCGGAGGGGTGAAAGAGGAGAGGGGGGGAGGGGGATGCCGGTGCAGCCGGTAAGGCTGCGGTTTCCGGGACAGTTTTGTCGTGTGCGTTTCGCGGTTTTTGCGGCACGCCGCGTGTCGGCTTTGCCCCGACAAGAGAACGTTGGTCCTGCTAACGATGGTTAACGAGCTCGAATGAACGAGCTATCCTGCACTATGCGCGCGAGAGACATCTTCCTCCCCCTTCTCCTCCCCATTTCACCCCTCTTTCTCTCCCCGTTCGCTAAATTCACCTGTCAACAGT
This sequence comes from Camponotus vicinus, assembly GCF_025532165.1. Taxonomy (NCBI): domain Eukaryota; kingdom Metazoa; phylum Arthropoda; class Insecta; order Hymenoptera; family Formicidae; genus Camponotus; species Camponotus vicinus. The sequence continues at coordinate 19,722,820 of NW_028141945.1, forward strand.
GCACGGTTTACGTTCGCGTTACGATGTCGCGCGTTCCGTAAATTTTATCCGGCACCGCCGGAAATAATCTGCATAATCCAGCGAGAGACACACCAACGTCCCGCTCCGTATTATCATTTTTCGCGACGAGAGAATTAAAAGATCCATCGATAATTTATCCCTAGGAAATTTGTGTCCGTTCTAGCTATTTGAAATAGAAGAAATATCTTTTTTATTTCAATTTTTTTATGCAGTATGGAATGAATAGATATTGCTTATGAGTATTTATTGTTTTTGAAGAAGTCTTCCAGAATTCAATTTTTTACAAAATTTAAATAAATATTTTATTTATAAATTAGAAAAAAGTAATAATATTACGCGAAAGGCATCTCGCTCTTTTTTCTCCTGTAATTTTATATTAAATGCACCTGTCAGTAACGCATGGTTTACGTTCGATGTCACGCGTCCTGCAAGTTGTATTCATATTGCCGGAAATAATCCGCGTAATCGAGCGACACGCAAGGTTTTGCAAAGTGTCATTTCTCGCGAAGAAAGAAATAAAAAGTCGGTCGATAATTTATTCCTTGAAAATTTGCATCCAGCTATTCGTAGAAAGAAATTGCTTCTTTATTTTAATTTTTATCGGATTTGAAATGTGAATATACCCTACATACTTATAAGGGTATCTATATTGTTTGAAAAGATAAAAATGTCTCAATTTTTTTACATTTTAAATAAACATTTTGCTTATAAATTAGAATAAATTAGTAAAACTGTATTATATGTTTTACAGATATAAATTATATTTTACGCGAGAAGAATACAGTTTACTCACACACACACAAATATAAGATATACATTTCACAAAGTGTACATCTTATGCGCTCTGGAGGAAAGATGTATACGTTAAAGATACGAATTATGACTATATTACATTAATTACGTAATCGCGCGCCGTATTTCCCTTCATATTTTACTTACGATTCTCTCGTTCACGCTGCGTGTGTTCCTACCAGAGTTTCCTCGACATTATACGATGAAGGATCGCCTCGTGTCGCTGGTTTCTTTAGCGTCACAGTGAAGCTGGATTTTTTCTCACCGACAACGGAAGCTCGTTTTGCAGAGAGACGCACAAGACGTGAGACAGCGAAGAGCATTCTTCGTAAGACGGAGTTGAGGAAGTCGAGGACGGACCCAGAGAAAAAGTATCGTCGAGAAAATAGAAATAAAAAATAGAGAGAGATAGAAAAACACAAGAGACGAGATAAATGCAGCACCTTGTTATTGCGCGAAGAAGTGAAATATCGTCGGAGACAGAAGAGTGGTATTGGACGAAGGGAATTGGAAGAAAGGAATCGCACGAATTAGAGATCGATCCTGTCGTTATTATCTTACGCGAATGTGTAACGATTGCGCTCTGCTGCACGTGAGAAATCGCATCACGGAGGGAATTCCATGTCCGTCGGAATTTCATCTTCGTTGGGAGAACGAGTCAATAGGGTCGGACAACGACAAAGTTGAGCGGGAGAAAACGGATTCGATAAAATTATCTGAATTGTTTTGTCATTTCGATCTTCGATTTGTTGTTTCATGAGCCAGAATCGCTTTCCGACTTTGCTAAATTTTATTTCTTTTAGGAAAAATGAGAGAGAAAGAAGAGGAGGACTTGGAAAATTGATAGTTCGCTCACGATTTCATGAATCTGATATCTGCTAAATTACACAAGTTTGTTAGCGCGTTTAACTGCGTAAAGTTACATTAATTTTGCGTTTCAAGTCGTTTGCAACTCTAATGTTTGTGGAATTGAGGATATCTTTCGGAAATGAGCGCGACATATTTCTTTTTCGAAAGGAAAAGGAAAGCATCCTTGTATGGGAAAAAAAATTTAAATAACGAAAATAATAAATAAATTCTCTGTCGTGTGAGTTGAAAATATACGAGAAACATCATCTCGAATTTTTCAGTAAACATTTGATGTACATTCGATATAAAGTTCTCTCCTTGAGAGATCGACGCGACGTCTTGCGAAGAAAGTCGAGACGAAAGTCTGGATGAAATTCGATTCCGCGAGTCGGGAAATGGCTAAAGTGGCTAATTGGAATCCTGGTGTCGATTAGAGGTATTAGAGGTTCAGCTCGTTCGCTGCTAAATGCGGTAAATTCCGCGAGCGGGTGTGATTCGTTTCCCGCTTCTCGATAGACGACTCCCGCGATATTCGAGTTCTCGTTCAACCACCAGGTCGTTTCCCACCTTCTCTCTCCCGTCTTCTCCCCTCAGATTCTCCTCCACCTCTCGCTCTCTTGGCACACAGTTTGAAACACTTCCTCTTTCGTCCGCTCGTCTCTCTCCCACTCACCTTTAATTTTTTTTCCCCCTCCCCCCGTCCCCCTGGTATCTCATCGAGCCTTTTTTCTCTCACCCTCATCGGCTAAACTCAATTTCGTCGGCCGGATCGATAAGTAATGACGAGGCACCTGATCGAAGCGGAGTTACTTCCGGTTAATGTCTCTCGTCTGGGCGACATTTCGTAAGGCTTTGTTACCTTTGAAACGTTCGGGCTTCTCTCTCCTCGTCGATATCGTATATACGCAATTTTGTAATAAAATAGTAAAATATAAAAACTTTACATCTTGGAATATTATTCTGTAAAATGGACTCTTTACACAAGCGTAGTATTCACTTCAATACTTATTTTATACATGTTGGCAATCTGTTCGTGATCGAAATACCTTACCCTTTGATACTTCATCATTTTGACAAAAATGATAATATGAATAAATCGAATACATTGAAATGCATGGATCTCGTTTCGCTCGACGGAAATAAAATCTTTATGAATTTTCGAAACGTTCATCGGACGTTGCATTGAATAAATTCAATCTTTATGTATAACGATATTTCGTATTTCGATCAGATTCATCAATCGTCAACCGTGACACGTACTAACGGAAACATTCGTTCGATAACAGATGCATCATAAAAAAGCTGGAGATCAACTATCATTGACTTATGACCTCTGGTCTCTTGCGGGCTAGATTTTTAGCGAAATCCATTTCCATTTCTCGATATTTATTTATAGGATTGGATAAAAATATTTACGGTATCTAATTCAACTGTATATTTTTTGAAAAAAGCTGTAAATTTCACGAAGCTCATTTGCAACGATATACCGTGTGCTCCATTTTCACCGCGTTATTTTCGAGCGATCGATTTCCCTGGAGCCGATTTTTACTCCAGGGAAAATATTATAAACGCGAGAAGAGAAATTTTACATTTTTCCAATTTTTAATTTACACGACCAATATTTTCCTCGATAAGAGAAACTACGTATCACTCGAAGGATAACACGGTAAGCTATACACTCCGTACATTCTCGGTGCATTTATACCACGTTGGGTTACATCGGTCACTCAAAGATGCTACGGAGACTGTCATTAGATTAATTAAACTCGCTCGGCGATGGTCGTCGGTTTGTGAGGAGGTGCGACGATCGTTACATCGGAAACAGGAATAGTGTTCTGTCGGTCGGACCGGCGATATAACGAGGTTAATTAGTCCGACGAACGGAGGTAGAGCGAAATCTCCGATTCCGAAATCCTTCCATTAACATCGTCAGCTGCATGCGCCATTACTGTCCTACGGTCGTCGTATAACTCGAATCCTCCGGTTGTCCTATCCCCGCGTCCCTCGTAGAGTCATATCGCTAATTCGCCGATTAGCTTACTCTGTTGTCAAAATGTCCGATCGATTCACCGGCGAAACATCCGAGACGGCGTGCATTCGGCGAAACGTACAGGGTGTTTCGGAACTTTGGATTCTTATGTCAGTTGAACAATTATGCATATCTTCTTATGTATACATTTTTATTCCACGATTTCTTGATTTATTTTGCATCGAGAATAATTGTCAATTTTTTGGCAGTTATCTTCTGTAATTTTTCTTCATATAAACGAAATACAAAGTATATCAAAACACAAAATTAAAAATAAATATTAATAACACACAAGACGAATCGATATTAAAAATACAAAATGAAAAATTGCTTTTTCATTGCATGTTTCACGATTAAAATAAATAAGAAATGAAACAAATATTATGAATCGGGGATTAAAGTCAATTGTTGTGTCACAGGTGACCAACTAAAAGGTCGTTGATCAACCGTGATGAAGCGTACTTGTGCCCTTAAGATTAAACGACCCTGTGGAGACTGTAAATCTAGCGGGAAAACTCGAGGGTGAATGTTTTACAATTACGACTATCGCGAAATTCTACACACAAGCACTCACACACACACATATACACTATATCTCGACACAACTCTGCGCGATAATTTCAAGTTGTCAAGTACCGCCAACGTACGCGACGTCGCGTGTATGCAATATAGTATCGCGTAGCTCTTTCTCCTTTTAATTGCTTTCTTTTCGTTCGAAAATATTTTATGTAGAACGCGGCTCGAGAGTGTCGGTTTGCCGGAAAAAATGACATCGCCAGAGCGTTACCGCACCCTTTTCCGCCGCGACAAAAAAGAATACACACACACACACACACACACATACGTGTATGCAGGGCGTGCCAATCCGCGCTCGTTATAATTTTTCTTTTTCCCTCCACTTTTTCACCAACTACGCGTTCTTCCTTGGTCGTTTCGCGTCGGCGAGAAATTTCGAAACATTTCACTTAAAAGTGGCATCCAGCCAGTGTGTTGTAACCGCGGAAAATATCCTTCTTATTTTTTTCCCATCACGTCTACGAAATTATCCTGCATGACGGCGGGACAAGTCGAGGCGGAAATTAGAAATCGATTTCCTCGCGAGCCTTATTAAAATCCTATGAAATTGCGTTTGTCGTCGATAGTTTACGTAAAAAGCGCGTGAAACTATATTCGAGAGAAAATTGTTCGAGCAAAATAAATATCAGCGCTTCGACGAGCGCATTAAAATAAATATGAAATTGATCGGGTAAATTGCATAATATGTAATTTAATATTGAGAGATATTTTACATATCTCTCGTAATAGTTGACCTGAAAAGATTTATATACTCGTATTTTGTGATTAAAACATATTTTAATATTTGCGGAAAAGAGAGAATATATATATATTTTTTCATAAAATTTTTATATCACTTATTTATAGCACAATATTTTTTTAATATTATATATAGAGATTTAATTCCGATAGACTGTAAGTTGAAAGAAATTTTTTATATATTGTACGCGTATTCCCTTTGCGCTAGATTGCAATAGTGACAATTATTAGTGCATTAAAATGCAATTGCATCAAAATAGAATTCACTGTCGCATCGATACGTAACATTGATTTTTATTTGAATATGACTGCGCCTTTTCCATTTTTATGTAATATTTTTTTTCTCACGCTGGTGTAATATATTTTTATCAGCCGCAAAATGGCTGAAGACTCCGTTTCAACATGCAAATTAAATGCACCGCGCAGTAACTGTCAGGATGCCTTCCTATGGTTATTATCGCGCTAATTACCTGCCCACGCGAATATAAATGCACGCTCGTGATAATCCTATTAGCGTGCGTGAAACATCGTAGACACCGGTTACTATTATTAAGCGCTTAAGGAAACATCAATAATCTGTGAATGTCGGATAACGGGACAATATCGAATTGTTCAACTTAATTCACACTTTTTGGCGTAGATCGATGAGACTTTCTTTGATAAGTAAATTGAAGTTTACACACGAAAATATTTTCGTTAAAATTATATAATTTTCACGTTGGAAAATTATACGACAGCACAAGATTAAAATTCGGGAATAAAACAATGGATTTAATCTTCCTCGATAAACGACACATTGATCTCTCTATAATGATGGAATAAAAAATTTGAGTTTTTTAATTATCTTTTAACATATTAATTATGATATTAATTATAAAGAATATATTAATTATAAAGAATTTTTTCGTCTTGATGAATTTTATTGATATTATATTCAATCTGTGAAATCAAGTATGAATCATATGCACTTATGAGTTAATCTATAAACAATGTGAAAGATTTTAGATAGTGATCTAAAGCGCGAGCACGTGTCACATTAGATTTATATCAATGCTCGATCATTTTGTAGATTGCAAGATCGTTGAAATATATTAACTTTAAATTGCTCGTTATCGCGCATAATCGTTTCTTAATCTTGTTCAATCCTCATCGATTAAAGCAAGGAAATTGCACGAAGGCATCTATACGAATTCTTATAACAATTTATCTTTGTTAAATAACAATTACGGGATTATTTATTTATTAACACGTTAAATCTTGTGTTATTGTTATCTTACATAAAATGTATATCAATTGTAATCGCAGTTATACAAAGAATAATTTAAAATCGTAGGATAATTAGCGCCATTTCTTCCCCTTTACTACGTCCTGAAATTTTGCTGTAACTGAAAAAAGTCACAGAAATTCTACAACGAAGCTAAGGAGTACACTCTTGTAGAAAAAAAATCATATGACTTTAATGTGAGATGCGATGAACACTCGATTATCGGAAAACGTTTAACTTTAAGAGCGTTCTACAAAACTGTGAGACTTTCGATATACAACGATTCTCGATAGATGGAATTTCAGCGAAAGAAGGAAGGAACGAGGGACACAGATCCTTTCGGAATTGGACTCTTTTGACATTGAGCGATGCAATTGAATTTTCTTATCACTCGGCTCGCGGTGCATTGGCCTTTAGCGAATAACGGGCGCTATTTTGAGCCACGAGAGTAATTTTGCGAAAGTGTAAGGTGGCTTGGAGGAGGCAACAGGGAAAGAAAAGAACAGCATCTTCAACAACTCCACGCGCGCGTGCACCGAAGAAAAAGCGAGGGAGAGAGAGGAAGTGGGTGGATTTAAGCGAAATTGCTTTTGGTCTGGCCATCCCTTCGAATGTCGCCAACGAGATAGAGACGTAACGAGATTGCAGCTACGTGTGTACGGAATACGGACGATACGTACAGTTATGGTCCATTCTTTGAACGAAGCTCGCCGGATGTCGTAGCAGTTAGGATACTCTCTCGTGCCGGCGCGAGATTCACCGGAAGTGCGCACATGCGCCCCAAATGAGATGCATGACGAACGAGTGGATGCTCGCCGAAAATACAGCGCGCGAAGGGAATGCGAGCGCGCTGCTGATGGCTTTAAATTTTGCTAGTTTAACACAAGGTCGGCTTTTGTCTCGGAGAATGCGATTTATTAAAGGCTGCGATGGAAAATACACGCTAATTTCGCGGTATTTTAATATTTTTTTAAAAATACGAGAATACTGTTTTTAGGAATTTAAACAATTATATATAATTTAAAAAATTCAAACGATTAAAAAATGGATTCATTGTTTGAAAGAGTTAAAATGTATTTGTTGAACATTAAACAATTATAAGCTGAAACATGTATTTAAAATCTAAAATATATCTGCCTATTAGTTACAGTTGAAGAAATTTCCTCTAAAATGCTTTGCGCGCAATGAATTAATTTAATAATAATAATGGCATATATGTGAATATCGCAGTTATTTCTACAATTTGTTTAAATTATCTATAAATTATCTATAAGTGATAAATTGCGACTTGCAGCCTTGGTAATAGCAAGCTAATAATATAAAAATATCTTCTGTAAAAAAATTATAAAAATATCATAAAACGAGGTAAAAACATGTTTAAAAGAAATTTGACATTAATTTTAATTTTCGACGCTCAGCATTTAATCGTTAAACGACGAGATATAGAAAAATTATTCAGTGGTGAATCTAGGTCCAATTTGCATGATAGCATTTTGGACGCCCCAATTGCAAGTCACGTCGCGTTTAAATGGCAATCTACGAAACACTTCTTATCATGGTAGAAAGACGCGACATGCTCGTGTCACAAACACACACACATACACGATAACGTTATTCTTACAGTTGCAGTAAATTACGTAGCTCCAGCACTCGCGGAATTCGGCGGGATGCCATCGTTCGTGTTCGTCTGTGTCTGCAACGACAGAGCGAATAAAGTGCCGAACGTAATAACGTTTCGACGTGGTACGGCATATCTCCCCGTTGCCTTCTCTCTCCTTCTCTCTTCTCCCCCCCCCCTCCGTCCGCACCTGTGCAATTTGCCCGCAAAAAGTCGACAAACGGAATCACGGACCGTCAAATATCTGCAATACGGAAATGTGACGGAGGACGAGAGAAGAGAGTGACGTTAAACGGTGCGCCGGAAAACTTTTACATATACAGGGTGGACCATTTTAACCTTTAATGGAGAATAACTCGAAAACCAAGCCCGGGAGAGAAAAATGTTTCAGACAAAAGTTGTTTGGTTTCGAGGGGGCTATAAGATGGTATCATTGGTTTGACCTTGAAGAGTTATTTGAAGGTCACATGAAGGTCACCTTCAATTTCTTAAATGGAACCTACTATTTGTCATTGCATATTCTTGTAGCTTATCTCGAGAGCTTTCCAAAACACTATAATTAAGTACCTTTTCGTTAAGTACTTTTTGAGTTATGAGGCTTGAAATAATTTCTTAATTTTACATAAACCGTAAAATATCTTGTAAAATATTCATTTTTCGATTATCTTACCTTAATACTTTTATGTACAAAATAATGAGAGGAATCAATTGGTGTAAAGAAAACACATAGTTGTTTTGAAGAAAAAATATGGAATTGTTAATTGCAAATTACATATTTTTTCTTCAAAACAACTATGTGTTTTCTTTACACCAGTTGATTCCTCTCATTATTTTGTACGTAAAAGTATTAAGGTAAGATAATCGAAAAATGAATATTTTACAAGATATTTTACGGTTTATGTAAAATTAAGAAATTATTTCAAGCATCATAACTCAAAAAGTACTTAACGGAAAGGTACTTAATTATAGTGTTTTGGAAAGCTCTCGAAATAAGCTACAAGAATGTACAAAAATATATAGGGTATTCCATTTAAAAAAATTGAAGTGACCTTCACGTGACCTTCAAATGACTCTTCAAGGTCAAACCAATGATACCATCTTATGGCCCCCTCGAAACCATACAACTTTTGTCTAAAACATTTTTCTCTATCTTGCTTATTTTTCGAGTTATTTGGCTGCCTAAGTTAAAATGGGTCACCCTGTATAGGCAATGTTTTCGATATCGTTTGCGGAAAATTTCGACATGCAAGTTCGAGAAACTTTCTGTGAAAAATAAACTTAGTGTCTCTAATCTGTATTTTTTAAAAAATTAACGAATGGGAACACGGACCCGTTTTTCTCTCCGAACACCGTGGATCATATTTCTGTATCCGCCGATGCGATACGCACCGCAAGAAATCAATTCGACAGTAAAAATCTGGAATTTTTTAAAATAAAAACAAGCGCATGATATTTTTCACTTGAATATTTCCACGTATTTGCACTCTACTCGCATTAACATTTATTATTAATAATACCGTATTCCGTGTAACGAATTAATTTTCATCGATACTTGGAAATACCACACACATGGATAATATTTTGATAATTTAATCAATTTAATGCGGAGAATATATCGATATTCATTTGTAATTCAGATGAAAGCTCCTTGTCATCATCGTTTCGCGTAATTAATGCGAAAAATTATAAATTTTGAAAAGCTAAACGCGTAATTAAGTTGTTTTTCATAATTTTTACCTTTTCTTTTTTTCTTCAACGAAAGCGAAATGCTTCTTCCGAAAAAGGGTTAAAGTATCTCTCTCGCCGCATTATATCTTACCCGAACCCTCGACATTCATTTTCGCGTCCTCTCATCCATCATTGCCGTTCGACGTGAAGCGAATTATGTTTAAATACAATGTGTCGCTCTTGGAGGAGGGTAACGCTAACGCAGCCAATAACGGGGCGGGACGATAACAAAGCGAGACGAGCATGTCGATATTTCGGAGCAGCATTTCAGTGTATACGTCAGTGTACACTCGCCGATAATATATTGATAGATTGATATCCTTGCGCGCGACCCCGAATATCCGACGAAGCTTGAGGGAGGTCGTCGCACGCGGGTTTGATATCCGTATATTTTATGCACTATCGTGTGTACTCCATTTCATTCGTTTCCCGGACAGGCCGAGCTGTCTCTGATCGATGAGAGGCGTGTCGTGTCCCGCGCTTTGCATCTTCACTCGCAGTCTTGCTCCAAATACGAGCAGCAGTTGCATACACGATCCCTTTCACCCCCTCGCATTGTTGTCTCTGTCTTTCGTTTCTTCTCACAAACTCTCGAACCATTCCGTAATCTTTCAAGAACGTATGCACGTTTATGTATTATACATGTATACTATTATATATTATATATATATATATATATATATATATATATATATATATATGTTTGAATATCATATAAAATCTCAGATGAGTATCATATGTATTTTTTTAAATCCGATCCGATATATTTATTTTTAAAGCATCTAATACACATACCCATTTTACATTTTACCACTTTAAATAATTCTCTATAATGTGTACATTTATATATCTTATTATAATAATCCTGAATAATTCTATTTAGAAATACAGAGAAAAATGATGAAATTATGAAATTATGAAATTAAAACAATATCAGAAGCTGCACGGAAACTATATATCTATGACATTTGAAAAGAAAAAATGTTTTTTCTTTATCATGTATCGTTATTGTTCGTTTTATCAATAGCTGTTTAAAAATAGAAACCGTACATATACATATTTATCCAGGAAATGTCAAAAATCGTACAAAGATAATACGCTTTTACGAAAAGACATGAATGAAAGATTAGATAAGAAGAAGATAAACTCTGAAGAATGGATGGACAAAGAGATTAAAAGTGAATAGGAATATGGTCATGACTGGGGATAGGATACTAATTTGGTTTTTCTAGCAATTTGTGTCGACTTAAGAATAAAGTCCTTTTTTTTTAATTTGAGTTTAGGTACTCGATATGTTCGAACGTTGCTAAAGTTCATAAGACAGGGATCAGGGGTTGATTGCATGTGTTGAAGAGAACATGATGCCGTGAGAGCACACAAGTTTGGAGACAAGTTGGGAACGAGCGAGAACAAGATGGATGCGCGATGAGGTAACGTAGAGTGATCGATGAGAACCGCAAAATAGCTCAAGATACATCGTGACGTAATAAAAAGGAGGGCTCATACCGACCTGTAAATAAAAAATTAATGGTAGACGAGTGCGTTAACAGAACCGACGACTAATTTATCACGACGGTTGGCAACGGAGATAAAAAAAAAAGACGAAGCGTGCGAATGAGAAGAATGAAGAGGGTAGAAAAAAAGAGAGAACGAAACGAGAACTAACGAACGTGTAACTATGCCCCGAGAGAAACAAGGCGCGATTTCCGCTCTATTGTAAATGTAGATCTCTCGATATCCGCTTTTCTTTCATTTTTTTTTTTTTCGATAAATGACAATCTCGCGTCGACGTGTCTAGCTGCGTTAATTTAGATAACAGTGCTTTCAAGTGTATTACGCGTCGATCGGAAGTTTGCGAAAATATATATTAATTGAGCTGATCATTTGAAAAAAGAGATCAATCATATATAAAGGAAATTTATTAAAATAAAAGGTATTGAGAAAAAAAATTATTAAAATTCTTATTGTTAGTGTTAATATTAAAACAATATTAATACTAAAATTATTTTTAATATTACATATAAAATACCGTTTTAATATTAATAATATTAATAATATTAATAATATTCCATATTTTTATTTATTATAGTATTATATATATATATTATTAGCAATAATTTTAATATTAAAAATATTATTAACAATAAATAATAATATTAATAATAATATTAAATATATTTATAAAATTATATAAAATTAATAATAATATTATTAATAATATTAATAGAGAGATTTTCGTGCAAGTATAAAAGAAATTTTACGAGGGAAAAAAATATCATAAAACAAACTTTTTCGCGCAACGTAACGTTTCAACCGACCCGGTTGCTTGAACTTCAGCAATCGAAAGAAGAAGTGCATTGATCGGAGGAACAACTGGGGGAGGAAATTTTTCAATTCTGCTCTCGCGTAACAATTGTGATAGTCTTTATCGCGGCGCTAAAGTTTGCGAAATTTCGATCGGGAGATCGCGATACACGAAAGTGGAATACGCGTTCCTTTTTCACGCGATAAATTTGAATCGAAACGCGTTTTCGGATTCTTCCACCTTGTCGTTCCCGTGAAAAACTCGACGAAAGTTTCTTCCCAAGCATCGCGTACCATTCCGTTCTCCCGGTGACCGAGTTCGCATTTAAATTTACAGTTTGCCCCGAATCGACGTAACTGATATCTACAATTGGGACTGGGATTACGCACCTAGAAAGGTGCGAAATCGAAGTATATAATCGAGGGATTTTGCATTTAATGATAAAATGTGGGGTATTTTACAAATAGAGTGCCGAGAAATATTCTAGACATATAAAATGCTGGGGAAAAAAAATGATGAATGCTTCGAGAAATCAAAAGCGAAAGATATTTTCTGGTTAATCTGTGATAAATTTCACTTGTATGAGGATTTCACGCAATGCGATTTTGTTTTCCAAAGAAAGTTAAAAATTACAACGATTACAACGAATTACAACGATAGCTTTTTTTGACCTTTCTCTCAAACTCGGGTTGAATAAATTAAAAATCTCCGAGATATTTTTTCTTAAGAGGAGAACCATCCTTAATGTCAGGCAAGAAATTTTTACGTTGCAAGTTTTCAGAGCGTAGAAAATACGCCAAGCATTCCCATAGTAACTGGTTAATGTGATGTAAAAAAATTTAATGACCTTATCGAGCAACGCGATGGTATGCGTTACGGTTTCTGATCAAGATGATGGAGAAATTTCGAGGATTGAGAAAAAATTCAGTATGAAAAAAAATTTCTCATTTCTTGGAGAGTAGAAAATTGGAAATCGAGATAATTTTATGATTATAAATGAAATGAATTTTAAATCTTATGTTATAAAGAGTGCAAGCAATACGATATTATTTATTCAGATTCGAATGAGCTTTGTTTGACTGGATTTTGTAATTTGAAATTAATAATATTTAATTTTATAGATTGAAAGTGAGCAATGAATAATATCTTCAAGATTAAAGAGAAAAATTTGTTTAAAATAAAAAGGATTTAATAAATTGTTTCAAGTCCATAATTTCATCGGGAACGAAACGAGATTAATGATATTAAAAAAACAATATATATTTTGCAATATAAATATAAGAGTATAATTAAAGAGTACAATTAATACATATTATATATAATCATTATATATTAATATAAAAAATATAGATTGTGGGAGTTTAAAAGTAAGCTTTTCAGTTGATTAAAGTATCAGATGAAAGATTGCTTACTCGCGTAAGGAGACATTTTTTTTGATCGATCGATCTCAAAATTCTTAAGAGTACTTTAGCCAAATTTCCACTTTCCTCAAGTTGTTAGCCACGTAGCAAACAAACTTGGCGCATCGCGCGTCACCGGTGTATTTTGACGTCACGCCAAACCGAATGATATTAATGGCAATTCGCAGCTCGCGGATAAGAGCTGCTTTTGATTAATCGAGACTATCCGCCGCGAGAAATTCAGTCGTGGGAAAAAGTTTCGAGCTAATTTATCGTTCTCTGTCGGACACGAGCATTCCGCGATTTAAGAACTAGTGCTTTCTTTGCCTCTCTATCTGGTAAATCGGATACACCGACATACCGGGTGTCCCAAATCAAGTACCTTCTTTAATCCACGGATTCCTTAACCAATTTATCTTTTGATTGTCGATGAGAAATATTGTGCAATGAAGCGTTTCATCGGAACTCATCTTTTTAAAAAATGTAAAAGACGCGTTTATTTACTTTTTAATTTTTTTCTAATTTAAATAAAGAAGTTTATTTATTTTCCAAAAGGAACCAAACAATTTTACTCTCCAAGATTTTATCTACATTAACGATAAACAATATTTCGATATTATTGAATTCTCGAAATAAAAGATATAGATCTACGTTAATATGGGGTGTGAAATTTGTTCGATTCTCTATGTCGATGGCACATATAAATCCTGCGGCAAACCAGCCGCCTAAAGCTGCTTAAAGGATTTTCACGCGCATAGATAATTCACTGACACTCTGGATCAGTTCGAAATAATAGTGGCGGTCATCGCAAAGTCCGCAAATGCATTAACAAGTAGTGATCTTGTCGGTTGGTCTTATACGGTCGACGCGGCTTTATAAACTGCTTTTACTAAGAAAACAATTTCCTCTTTTTTTATACAGGTGTCATATTTTGTATCAATATATTTTTAAAATCGTATCATTAATTTTGCCATCGCGTTTTTATTATTACGACATACAATTCTCTCTCATTATTCTTTCTTCTCCTTTCAAAATAAAGAAACGCGCTTTTGTATCTTTTTCATAAGGTATCGTAAAGTTGTACTACAGACGAATTTAATAGATTCAGAAGTTATACGCCGCTTGATTAGCGATTCAACAAGATGCGACGTGAAATTCCGTCATTCTGCACGAAAGAGAAACAAAGTTTAGCTTGCAAATAAGTGCAGCAAGCCTGCTTGATCTCTCTTACGCGATGTTACTGGAAAATTACTTCTTCCAATGAGGTTTCATCCCTAACGTACTCTAAAGTACATCATTAAAATTTATCCAAAAACATGTGCTAATAATTCTGAATTTTCCGGTACTTTCTCATGTCTCTTCGCGACACGTTTCAACTCACTCTTTTAATATTAAATTACAAAAAAATTACAAAAAGAAACAAATAACAAAATTTCTTCAAGAAACAAATATTTCTTGTTTATCATTGACATTATATTATTGAGTTTCCCGGGATTTAATGCCTTATGACTCGAGGCCCAAATTTTTCGTAAATTCCCAATACAGAATCGTGTAGTGCTACACGACACGATAATGCTTTCGGTCGATTCAATGATTCGCAAACAATGATATCGCTCCATCCGTAGCGTAAGTTAGCATCCGCTGGCGCGAATGCGTTATACATGAATCCCCGACCGGGGAATGGCATCGTGAAAGAGTTGCTCTTTGCGCACGATGGATTACTTATATGAGCGCAAAATATATTCAAATAAAAATCTTTGAAAAAACGAAAACGTCGAAAGCAATCCGGAATAAAAGAGGAATAAAGGAAAGGGAAAACAACAGCAAGAGAAAGAAACGAGGGCGAATAAAAAGAAAAATGAATACAAAAAGAGGAAAGATTATTAAGAGGCGGAAACAAAAGAGCAAGTAGAGGAGGAAACGCAAAGAGGATACAGAATAACATGAGGAAATAATGAGAGACAAATGAGAGAGATTGTGGAGATAAGGAGATTTTAACAATACCATTTTTCATGGCGATAAAAGCAAAGAACAAGTAAAGCGCGTTGCAAGTTATAAGACGACGAACAACGCAGACATTAATTTTAGCTCGAGGAAACAACCTCTCGATTTTCCGAATTGAATGGAGAATTTGTTACTGCGGAGACATCCTATAAACGTATAATTTGGCGCAAGATGGTAACGTTTTATCCGATATGAGCGCGAGATAAATTCGAATCAAGATATCTTTTTAAAAGCGAATCAAAGGCAATTTGGCATCAAATAAAACAAAGTGGAATTACCGTAATTAATCGAATTTTTCTCATTCTCTTTCTCTCTTTAATTCTCTCTGTCTCTCTTACTCTTTTGAGCGGAAAAGCCTCCGGTGGCGGCGAACAGTAATTTCCTGGAGTGAAAAATCAAAGCGATTGAGTTCCTTTCGCGGCGAGCTAAACACTTCTTGTCGTCCAGCATTGAACTTGCATTAACGCGATTAGAAAGACCGAGGGGGCAGAGAGGAAAGAGGAACAGGAGAACTTTCTTTCCGCTTTCGTTTGTTCCTCTCGTTATTTAACGCTCGCCTTAATCCACTGTAGTAGAAAATTTTTTAACCGTGAGCTCTAGACACACGGGGCATGAGTCGAAATTGGTTGTAAACGTGTATGTATTTCATGAAATATTTAATGTCAGTTAATTTTAGCGTAAAATTTCGAGACGTTAGTTTTTCAAATTAAAAATCAAATTGAATATCTCAGGTTTTTTCACGGGTTTGGAATTAAAATTCGTATAAAAGAATTTATATATATTTAATATCTTTGGTAATTTTTAAAGGATATTAATGTATAAAAGCCTTGAATTTTTTACGCGCAAATTGCGAAATTGAGAAAGTTTGGCTATTGAAAGTTTCCAACCTGAAAAGCTGAATTTTACAGTAGAAGAAAAAATCAATAATTTCCATTTCAGTTGATTAAATTTTCAGCTTCTTTAATGTTCTTATAATCCTATCATGGAAAATAATTTTCAAGAGAAACTTTTTATCATACAATGGAAAAATTTCTCAATGAAACATGCTTAGCAAACAAGAATGAAAATCAAAATGTGCTTTCAATAAAAAGAGATATTCTATATAATAAGAGAACAATAATGTAGGTGTTGCAATTTTGTTTTCTTTGGGAATTGTAGGGTTCTGGTTTCTTTTCTCTCCAATTTTTTCCTAGTCACGCGCGAAAAAATATGGCTGCTCCAACAGAGTCCAGGTAGACAAATAGACCTCGACGGGCAACGGTAAGAAAGAGAGGAAAAGAAAAGGGTAGCGAAAGATGGGATTATTAATCGGCGTAACGATGAAGAGCAGACGTTGTCGCCTGTTGTTAACGGCTAAAAATATTTTTCCCTGTGAAATAAACGTCGGTTGACGAGGATACCTCGCTTTCCTCCCACTTCACTTGACATAGTTTCACCCGGTTACGGCCTCACGATCACCTAAATGAGATTATTTTTCATCCTTTTTCCCTTTTTTTTATTCTGATAGACCGCGCTCTTCGCGAAGGAGCGCAAGTCGTCCCTTTCTTCTCGCTTTACGCACACGTTTTTCTTCCGCACGAAATACGACAGTAAGCGTTTCTCGAGAAGTAACGAGGGTGTAACATAACGAGCCGAACGCGACTACAGCTGTATACAATGTATAAAAGTACGGCTCTTAACCTGCCGAAATGGTAGAAAAGTTTGTTCGCCGATTAAATACGAACCGCGTACATTTTTTTCCTTCAAAGGGGTTTAATATGCTAGTTATACGAGTATATATCTAACATGTACTATTTTGAAAAATGTATTGATGATTTTTTTTTATGAAATCATTAAATATCAAGTTTGCATGAAATACTTTTTTATATACTTGTTACGTACTTATATATCGATTTTGTATCAAGCTCTTTATTATTCACAATATGCTTTGCAGCGTAGAATAGAAGGAGGGAGGAAAGCTAAACTGCCTGATGAGTTACTTTGACCCTTTGTGGACTACCGCGAGATGTAACACGACGGTTTGGTAATGAGAAAGCGAGCGAGCGATCAATAAGAGGGTCTCTTGGTAAAGCGGTAGAAATCGACTATCGAGCGAACCGATTCGGAATAATCAATCGGATGAAAGTGGACGTAATGTAAACCCAACCACCACCCCTTTGAATCAACACGGGTGATATTTCAGGCCGGTCTTGCCCGTCCGTCATTTGTCGTTTTATCGATCGACCGATACTCTTGGGAACATTTTGCTCTCTTCGTAGGAAGGAGATTCGTCTTTGGATAATCGACAATAAGAGATTTTATAGCTTAATCCGAAGTAGTTGGGACGAGATGATGCAAGATCGGATGATAAATTTAAATTTGACGTCATGTATAAAACGTCGTCTCGAGTTGAATAAAAATTTAGTTAATATATTAGATAATTCAGAGTCCTCCTACTTGGAAAAACATGGAAAAATCTGGAGTTCAAACGAAATTTTTTTTATACCTGGAAAAAACAGAGGATTTGATTGGAGTTATGGAATTTTTAAAAAATTATCTCTGATAATTTTACTCTTATATTGTAAAATCGACAATAAGTCAAGTTGTGAATTAAATATGTTTAAAATATATTGTAGATATATATTTATTTCTATTTAGATATTCAATGTCTTAACAAAATATTGAATATACAATGTTTCTTATTCTGATTTTCGGTGTTTTTCCTTTGTAATAAATAGCATTATAAAACTCGTGTAATAAACAAATATATTTTAGAAAATTGAACCAAAAATTCTTTAAAATATATTTTTATCTGAAATTTTGGACAAAAATACCTGAAATCAGCGAACTCGTAGGGAATTTTTTACAAAATTTTAGCAGACGTCATGTAATTGAAAAAATTGAAAAATTGTAAACAATTATAAAAATATAAAATTGTGAAAGAGAAAAGCATATAAGGATACTTTATATTCCACGAAATATATGATGGATAAATACCTCTATTACCTCCAGAAATTTAGAAATGCATTAGCGTTTGAAGAAAAGAAAATTTAGGATAATTATCATGAAAAAGGTCTAATGGCTTCCGATACTATTTAGAAAAGTTCTTTTGTAAAATATTCCGCTTCTGCATTTTTGCGGATGCAGTTGTGTGAAAAAAAGAGAAAGAAGTACATCTTATAAATTTTTTTCCCCTAATCGCGCCTAGCCAAAGTTCAGTAGAATACAGTCGGTGAAAACGCGTGAGTTATTGTTTCCTCCGTGCTCTGAATATTCTCATCTCCGGGTAAAGAGAAGAACACAAGCGGAAACGAAAAAGGTTTCCCTCGTTCCCACGCGTGCGTTCGCGGAACCGAAAAATATAACTCGGTTATATCGTCTTTTCCCTTTCCTTCCTTTTTTTCTCGCCGTCTGACGCGCCAGTCTTCTGGCTTGATTTCTCTGTTTATTACTTGTCCTTTCGCGTCTTCGCAGACATTTTTTGACAAATTGAAATCTCCATTTATAAACGCGCCATGGAAGGAACTTTTAATCAGAATGACACACACACACACAATCGCAACTCGACTGAGATAATTAAATTTTCCTTTCACTCCTTTTCCTGTAAAAGAATGCATTTTCGGGTGAAAAAGATGATTTCTATGGCAAATACATTAACGATACATGTGACATTTATAAAAGTCGAAAATTGAAAAATTTAATATCTTTAAGCAAGTAATGAATTTGATTATTAAACATTCTTTGCAATTCTTATTCTTTTATGATAACGCTCTTCTCAACAAAATTCAATCTTTTGCTTTTACGTAATAATATTGAATCCTGCGTATGAGAAACATCATTTTTACATCAATATTTTTCAGATAATTTCCGAGGAAATGAATTATACGCACATTATTTAAAAAATTTCAGCAATGTTTTATCTTGTAGAATAAAAAAAGGATTTCCATCGATTCCATTTCGATTAAATATATAATATTACAGGAAAAAAATCGAAATAGAGAGCGGAATGTGTTTTCAGTTTTATATCCTGGGTATTAAATTTTGTCATCCATTTTATTTTCATCCATACTCAACAAAATTCCAGATCGCAAGTCTGGTATGTAAGTGGATGGTACAACCGTCATGTAAACCGCCGAAAATGCATGTTGTATGTGGACATGTTCAAGTGCTCGCGTGAAATTCTCGTTTCGCAATTCAAACTAATATTAATGAAGATATGTGGCGAGCTTGTCTATCTCGCCATCTCTCTCCTCCTCCTCTCGATACGAGCACCTCGATCGGATGTAACGCTGCCGTAATTTGGTCCCCGAACTCCAGCAAAGTGCATTAACGAAATGAAACGGAATTCGCGAGTGGGCTGGTACCGCCCTCCGATTTGCGTACGTGCCCTTCAAAGCCCTCTCCCTCTCTCTCTATGACCCTTCTCTCGGCTCTATAGAGAGAAGTGCATTCGACATTCACGAAAGTACTAGAGGATGTACGGTGCAGCGAGATACGATGAGCAGAAAGATCGACTCTTTCCCGATGCTAATTTTTAAATGGAATAATAGATATCTCTATGCGTCTCGTTGAGGCGACGAGTTCGCGAAACATGTAGCTTTCGACATCTTGCTCGGCTACTTCGCGCTTTGAATTTTAATTCTGTAATCGCGTGCCCCGACATAAAGTGCCGCAAAAGTCAGATTGTACTGAAATAATTATTGACGTCTAGAGAAATACGGCCTTTCAATTTCTGACGCAGAAGCATTGACTGGATAATCTTCAACTGTTAGGCTAAAATCACTTTTTTTCATCTAAAAGAAATTGAGACATTAAGGAGTTTAAAATTAATTAAAATTGTGTTTATAATTTTATAATCTTTTTATTATAATTTATATGATTCACGAATATATAAATGAGAAATTACTTTGTATGAATTTGAAAAAAGTATATATTATATTCGAATACATCTATTTGATGTACTTTTTAGATTAATTCCGTGCTGAGGACATTTGATTATTAATTCACACGATATGCTTGCGGCGCGTTTGTAATTTTTCAAAAAGTCAGACAAAAGAGTCTCTTTCATTTCCCTCTTTATTTTTATTTTTCCCCTTTTACCTTTCAAAAAAGGAAAAAAGCTCAATACACGTCAAGAACAGAAAGAGAGAGAGAGAGAGAGAGAGGGAGAGGGAGAAAAGCTGAAGAAATTTTAATTTAAAAATTTGTAATATTTGTTAGCGCCTTATTTCAACTAGTGTGAAGCTTTTAAAATAACGGAGCTCATAGAGTGAGAATTTTGTGGATATGTGTGTTGCCTTTGGAAAAAAATTAATAACACACGTTGTACGTACACTTTAGCATTTGCGAGTTAATCTTCTCTCGGGGGAACATTCGATTATTACTTCACGCGACGCATTAAAACATCGTGTCGCTTTTTCCATTCTTCTCGACGGCCTGTCCCGTTTTTCTCTCCTCCTTGCTGGAAAAAAGCGCGCTGGCGCGCGTTAATCAGGAGCCGGAGGATTTTTAATTTCAAATCGCTATATCTGTCTGCACTTTAATCCGTCCCATTTGTCATCTTGCATCGCGTTTAAATGTTCGCATTTCCGCGAGAGCTTTTGCGAGAGAGTTGAATATTAAACTACTTTGTGAAAAACGACTCGTCGACTCGATGTAACTACCGTGGTATGATAAGAACCGCATCGTTAATCGATAAATGCTCACCCCGACAACAATATTTCCACTATTTTTCCGCATTTCTCTGGCGCGTGTCTCATCAGTCGAAAGCCTCTTAATTCAGTAACAATCCGAAATGCTATTCGGCTCAGTATGTGATAAAGATCTCTGTAATCTATTCAATTAAATTTAATCAATTATCAGTTGAAATCGATTATATACTTGAAAGAGCTATTTTCTCAACAGCAAAAATTTTATTGTTTTCATTCAAGTGATTTTATTTTTTTCGTCTCCCACTTTCCTCATATTTTATATATTCTGTCTTTCTTCGCGCCAAATTATCAAATCTTATGAAAACGAATCAATTATTAAAATAAAATATAAGAAATAGTAATAACGACATATATTTAAAAAGCATTTAATGTTCATTTCTTTGAATTAAATTTTTTTTATATTTCATATATTTATCTGGTTGGATTAAAAAGTCTGCTGAAAATTTAAATTTTGCAGAACACTCTTGTAAATAATTGTTGATATTAAAATATTTCATTAAAATGACATAATTATTATATAATTGTGTATTGACTAAATACGTATGTGAATTATATTGAATGAATATGACAATTTCTATAATATTACTTCATGATTTCAAAAATATAACAATAAATGAGAAGTAATTTGCAACTGCAAAAATTTCGTACTCTTTCTCTTGCAAGAAGAAAAAAACAACAGTCATATTAACGTAGAAAAAATATATATGAATACATAAAATCTTTTTTGAAGCTGAAAACACATATTTTTTAAACTACATTTTCTACTCCTGTTCGAAATAAAAATATGGAATAAATAATTTCTTATTCGAAAAAGCACACGTATTGTTGAAAAAGAAACATTACTAAATCTTTTCGAATATTTTGTTTTCCCGAAAATTACCTGCAAATCGTTGGTACAAAAGTGACATTTCATATGCAACGCTTTAATATTCTGCATCTTTATGTATGTGTCTGTTCTTTTCCACCATTTTCCGCTACATTTTCCATATTTCCGGCATTCTGCGAGCTGACGTATCGTCAGTCGAGTGTCTCTCTTCTTCCCAGTGAAATTCGCTTCTTCATCCTTGGGAGAAAACGATCCCACGTTACCCGGCAAGTTGTCATTGTCTCGACTCGGCGAATTGAATTAACTTCGCTTTCTTCGATGCACTCGACTTTGCCGAGTTTTTCTCTTTCGTCCCGCGAGACGGAGACTCCACCGGACAGGGATCCGCGCGCTTGTTAATGCGGCGATCCCTTTATTCCGGAGCCCCGTTGAACCGTGCCCGTGTCGACTCTTAATGGCCTCGCTGAAATATTCACTCGTCCCTTGTACGAGCACCGTGGAAAGCAGGCGAAATACCCCGGCCCTCCACCTCCTCTCCCTCCCGCAGTTCGGGGATCGTAATTGTCTTTCGCAACTGCACCGGGCTTTTTACTTCGCTCTCCAGTCTTACCCCTTTTGCCTCCCTATTACGGTTACGGTTTTACCGTAGGTATTTTTTCGGTAGATCGGTCTGCGAATTTCCCACGGGCGATAAACCCCTCTCGGGTCGATGCGTTCGTTAGATCGGTAAACGCGCAAAGTTTCTGCCTCGCTTCATGCTTTTGGAAACAGTATTTTTACCGTTGCTCCTCGGATTGCGCCCCTGACTTAGGTCTGCCTTGCTTCGGAACGATATTGTTTCCACTCGAAACACAGATCGTTGGCGAAATAGGGACGTTTTCTCTCGTTGAGTTCGTTACTCTTTTGGAAAATGGAGAAAAATTAAATTAATTATTTTCCTCTGGGAAAATTGGAGAAAATCAAGAAATTCTAATAAAACACTGACGTAATTTTTTCTCCTTTGATTTTAAATTAACATTGTATTAGAAATGAAATTATTTCCGCTCGTATTCTTTGGATGTTTATATTTCATCAAGTTTATTAATTGAGATTACCTTTTATATTGCAAAGTATTATCAAAAATAATGGCCGTCATTAAAACAAAGTAAATTATTAATTTTCAGTTTCATCGATTGTTTTAAATATCGTGTATAACATCGTATCATGTCACAAATTTGTGTTATTCTGATATATATACAAAAATAAATATTATACAATACTATAAAAGGAACACTGTATGCGTGCAAAAGATATTTATGCTATAAATTTTCATTCACGTTTGCCTAAAAAATTCGCACACAAATGTGCACGAGAGCGTATAATAACTTGCGTAAAAGGAGGAAGTGAAATGCTCTTTTAATGGTGACTCTCGGTGGTTCAGATTTATTAAAAGCCGGAGAGAGAGATAGCCATTTAGAGGCGCACCTTTGTTTGCTCTTAATCATGACCGCTGTGTTGCTCTCTGACTCTCATCTCTTTCAACAAGGTCCCCCTTATACAGTCCGCCACTCGACTCGGCCAAGTTCTCCGGCGCCAAAACAATGGTGTGCATCGTCCGGAAGTTATCCCAGAGGTTTCGCACGTAAAGAAGAACTCGCGGGGACACGTTGCTCGCCTCGCTTGTCCGAGACAAGCCTCAGACCGGTGATGACAATCCCCGGGGTCGAGGACGACGAGGAGCAGCGGGCTGGTCGTGCCAACGACTAGTATTTTGCATACAAATAACCACGGCTGTCGCTATAGATTGCTCTCGACATCCACCGAAGCGAGCGCGTTACCGAATTCTTCAATTTCGATCTAACGAATCGTTCATTCGAGTCGTCCTTTCAGCGACAGTGATATCGTTCGACGCGGAAAATTGGCAATAACGATTTGCTTGTTACAGCCAGGGGGACAGACAGGATTTAAATTGGAAATTATGCCGGGATATTTGCTGATTCTAACAATTTTTTAAATTTGATGGACCTGAAAGGACTTTACAAAATGTCTAACAATTTATATATTACATATTCATGCCAATATATCTTGTCAGTATTTTTCTTCAGATTTGCTTTCTACAAAATGGATCTCTCGCAATTTTCTGTAAGAATTGCGTAAGTTTTGAAATCATTAAACGAATAAGTTAATCTTTTTTTTTTTAATGGACTTCAAAGACCGATCGATTTGTTCTCTGTCGTTTGAGAAATCTTGGTCTTAATGACTGTTATAATTTTAATCGTCTTTCAATTTCGAGAGATCCATGAAGAGAAGAAACAGAAATGACTTCTCGAAGAAAGGAAGGAGAAGGCGAGAGAAAAATTACTTCCCTTGGGAAATCAGTAGACACTATCTTTGTGAATTCTACCAAGATTCTTTTTAGAAAATTCTTTCTTCGGACAGCACTAGAGAACGGAGATAAGAACGCTGTATAAAGCTCCACCTCACGTTCAAAAAGACATTCTCTCTTTTCCATGTTTTTCATTCTTCCAAATCTCCTTCAGACCATGTGTGTTTTTCCGCATTTTATTTTTCCTGGGTTTGAGCGATTATTCTATGATCTCCAAGCAGCCAAGGTACTCGTACCTTCATATTCCAACTTTTCATTTGCGTCATTTGGGTGCTCATAAAGCGCATAAATAAATATTTATCGCGCTTCTTCCAGGAGACAATTTTTGAAAAATATGCGCCTTGTGTGCGATAAAAAGCTTTATCTCCAGCAATCCTCTAATTCTTAATTATATGTCTTTTATAACTTCAGAGAAATATTTCACTTCTTTCGTGAAATATAAAAGCGCTTTCTGCGTATCTTCCGGTTGACATTACTTTCAAGAAACCGTAAGAGTTATCTCCTTGGCGTGGAATTTTTGACGACGGAATATCGTTAAAATGTTGGAAGCAGGTGCCGCGAGTCTTTCCTCGATCCTCTCGAAAATCGTACCTGGAATATCGAACGATCCTCGGTGCAATTTCTTCGGTGTCGGGACATCCGGGCATATCAGTCGCGACTTCTGATGCATCGGGACGACATGCTCGAGTAATGCTGCTCGGGAATTCTGTGTAGTCTGTTTTCTTTTCGACGCTTTTTAGCACGGATCATCGTCGTCAGGCCCTTCGCCGCACCGATTTGAGGGAACAAACTGTAAAAGCCCTGTATACACGGCACGGGATTCATACATACATATACATACAAGATGTTTGATAAATGCCAAATGATTGCCAATTCTTTTTAATTAATACTACAATAATTATTGCAAAAATTGCAAAATTTTAAAGGATTTTCTGTTCAGTTTGTTGCTCTCTACCCGCTCACGAGCGTTGATCCAATCTTTATCGGACACTATGTATATATACAATATATGTATGCAGCGTACACACGAGGCGTGCTGGCTCCTGCCGCGTTGACATTTTAATTACATCGCGGGCGGGATAAGATTGCGCGAAACGCGCTACCACATTTTCTCCTCCCGAGCGAGATGGATTCCGTTTGTATTTCGACTTTCAAGTTGCCATTGTAGTTGGACTTTTCGTGCACCGCGGTGTTAAATGTACTTGCGTTAAAGAAACAATGCGACAATGTTTATTTCGCGTTCAATTTCGCGATGATTAAAGGCTCCTTCGTCTGGCATATCGCGATTTTGCGCGGCAGAGAAAATGTTGGCGTAACGTTATCCCCGGCGTAGTAGAATTATTTTGGTATTCGATCCGGGCTTGTTATCCCCGGGAAGAGCGAGATCTTTGGTCTCTTCGCGATTTGCATTGCAAAATGCGACGAGGTTCCAGCTCTGTCCCGCGGAACATTTACTACGTTAGACGGGATGTAGGAGACCCTCTCTCTTTCTCTTTCTCTCTGTCTCTCTCATCATTTACGAGATTCAATCGAATATACTTAGTTCCTCGTGAAAAAATGGAAGCCAATTTGAGATTGGAAAATACTGGGTTAATTAGCGAATGCACCTCGCGGCAGATGCGAGTAAGTTTAACGAGCGGCGTCCTTAATTAGAAAGTTTGCCGTCGACAAATATGATCATCGTACTTCGCGCCTCGTTACTGTCAAATTCGACTGCCTATTATCATTATGATCATTATAATGGAAACAGTCGCGTTGACAAGTGCTAGCGGTCGTTTTTGTCTGCTATCTTCAAATTGCGACCCCAAATCGATCCGAATTATTCGGTCGTCGTGTATGTAACGTAATCGGTGTTATATCTCGATACGATCTCTAAGTGACTTGAAGGAGAAATAAAATTTAAATAATATCAAAACATCTAGTAATCTCCTTTTCGTAAATTTATTTATTATTAGCTGTAGAAAAATGGGAAAGATTAAAAATAGAGAACATGTTTTCAGCTTTACATATATCCCCTGTATATGATAATTTTCCATATTAATATCTATTTTTTCGGGACTTTAATAACGACTGCTTTTAAATATTTAAAACTATATTATATCCAAAGTTTTTTTCCATTCAACTTTATTCACAATCATTGTGTTTAACTTTAAAATAGTAGAACAAAAAGTTGTATAATTTTTCCTAACTTTTTTCTGTACATTTCCAAATATTTGAAAAGTTGCAAACATTTCGCGGAAATTGGAACATATTTTGATCAAAATTATGTCAACGTGATAATTTAATATTTTCGCTCGGAGAGTATTTGGTTTTATAAGATCAAGTAAAATTCTTTTAATGGAAATCTCCGAAATATCTCTCACACACTAGCCTCGAATTTCAATCAATGTGAATGGATATAAAATACATATATTTTTTCCAAGTTATCAGTGTTACGGGAACAGTCTGACACAATGATCGATCTCTGCCATTTGGAGTACTCTGTAAGCATTCGAGCAATGTAGTTTACCGGATGTAATCATTCACCGTTTCGAACGTTGGGAAAAATACGTAGAGGCTCCCCGTAAATCACTGTATCGAGTGCACCCTCGATACAGAGCAAGAAGAATTAACTTTCCTCTCAACATACGCGGATTCTTTCGAAATTTTGCCTTGTGCTCATCTGCCTTCATTTTTAAGCATCCAGTCCTCGAAACGCCGGCTAATCCAGCTCCTAAAATTCCTCCTGAGAGATGGCAAGTTTTTTTCAACAAAATATCGAGAGGAAATATTCTCCCTCTGAATCGCAGAATTTTATCTTTCCGCTATCCAGGATGCGTATCTCGGATGAAACACGAATTAAATTTATTGCGGAGGCGAAATATTTGTAAAAAAAGTCGCAAGGACGAAACTTTTTTAATTCGATAAGGATGTTATAGAGTTTTGGAAATAAAGTTTATATCGCGACGATCAGCGTCGAAGCAGCGTCGAATATCGACACCTTCCTTTTCTCGGACGAAAAACGCTTCTTCGAAAAATTTTCCGTATGCGTATAATAATTTCCCATTTTACGCGTGGGAGCGCAAAGTTTCGTCCGGAATATTTATGAGACTTCGCCGGTGCATTAATAGTGCGAAAGATAACGCGCTGTACTTCGATATTTTATCCCGTCGACCGCAGCGTTTTTACGATAACAGAGAAATATGTATGCGCAAAAATTCGCTCAGATAACCGCTATTGTAAATTGCGTCACCGATCGCGTCGCACACTTTTCGTGCTTTGTATACGCAATTTATACCGTTTTTTTTTTCTTTTAGAGAATTTATATACTTAAGAATTCAAACATCATATTTTATACATATACATGTTAAAATTAAGAATCTCGTATTGAAATTTATACATTTACTTGGTACAAGATCGAAAACATTCGCGCTCGCAGTACAATCAGTTTTATAAAGAAATTAATTTTCTGGGAAAATGGCAGATGATCATCGGTTTATCTGACGTCTGGCTTTTATTAACTCACAATATTTGAATAGAATTTATGTACTTCATATTCAGAACCTTATTGATCTTTTTAATTCATTTTTAATTTAATTTTTATTTTTAATTTATTTATTATATGTATTATATTTTTTATACACTCTGAAAGAAATGATCAATTTATATATTTACATAATTGTAATCGATAATGATTACGCGAATTCTCCTTTCGCAGAACGTAAAACATATTTGAAACGTGCTTTATTTTTATTTTTAATGTCTTTATTTTTATTTTTATTTGCTATATAGAAAAAGGCTACTTTCGATTATTTGTGATAATCAATATTCATTATTAATTATTAATATCATTATTCGGTGATGATATTCAGTACTCATTGATTACATTTCGCGAATTTTATTTCTTGTAAGTTCGATTCTTTTACATATTTAAAGCAACATTAATTTTATTTTGTTAAGATCATTTTTTGTCAATATTTACTATCTATTTTATCAAAGAAATACCCACTTCGTTATTAATTTTTTCGATGTTACGCCTCCAAAAAATATTTGGCTTAATTTACTAATGAAAGAGAGATTTCATTGTTATTCACTGAATTGCATCCAACATATATGAAACATAAAACACGAAAATTAAAAATCGTTTTACAATATGTAAGTAAAATAATCAGCATATAGTTTTATTTAAAAAGCAACATAATGGCTTTCGAGTGATTGAAAACGACTTTTATTACTAAATTTAACATAAAAAGATGAAAAAAGAAAACTCCATTATCTCCTATACAATACTTACCATGAAATGTTCTGTATAATCTAGCCAACATTAAAATATAAAGTAACATCAACGTATTTTATCCGCCCACTTGATCATTTCTCGACAGAATGGCATATCTTGTAGAAAGTTTTTTGCAATGTTCTTTTCATATTTCTTTTATTATTTCAAAATTGAAGCGATTAACTTTTAAAGAAAGAAAGATATATAGATATATGCTTTTCTTAAAGCAGATCTTGAAACGTTAATCGCCTCAATTTACGAGCGATAAGAGAATGAAGGAGAAGAGAAAGGAGGAAACGCAATGCTGCGGAAAATGAGAAAAGAATTGTATATCCTTGTGCCAATTGTCGCGCAAGATTCGAGAAATGCGGCAAAGGCCCCGGCTATCAATCTGTTCCCGGTACGCGCGCGAATAAGTTTCCGAGGGGAATCCTTCGATATACGACACGAAATCCGATTTGCATCGGCGAGTGAGGGGCGGGCGGGGATGGAACGGGGTATTCTTCTGGAAAATTGCGGGAGATCCGGGAATATTCGCGCACCTTCCGAGCATCGGAGAAGCGGAGTATTCCTCTCCCGTAACTACGCGAGAGCGAAAAGTTAGATTCGCGAGCGAAGCTAACGCGGAAGGAAGCTATTTAGAGACATCGCGAGGGTGGAGGGAGATGATGAGAGGAGCTGGAGGGTCCTCTTCTCTTTCTCACCTGACTCCTTCCCGGTCTTATGCTCCTGGCATTGTCTCGACGTCTCGAATCACGAGTGCGCCGCGAGTGCTCGTCGCATTTTCTCGCTTTAATCCAGCCTTTGTTAACCGTATCTTGCTTCGAATTTCCCGGAAATGCGCGTGCGTTTCATCCGCCTTTGTTTCTCTTCGGCGCGGCTGTAAAATAAATCGTATAAATTTTAATTCCATTAGATAGATTTTGATTGTGGGTACTAATTGCATTAAAATGTATGCTCTGCAAATCTCCAGGAATCCTCACCTAGGATTATTATCGACTGCTATATGCGAGGGAGGAGAAGAGGGGGAGGGGCCCGCACCGAGGGGAACGGAATTCGTAACGAGATTATTCATTAACATGTACGATATAAAATCAGACGCGCGGAAGCATTATTAACGACGCATGCGTCCTCGTACATAACCCACGACAACTAGGGTAGGGTAGAGGTGGTAGGGTTCACGAGGA
This sequence comes from Camponotus vicinus, assembly GCF_025532165.1. Taxonomy (NCBI): domain Eukaryota; kingdom Metazoa; phylum Arthropoda; class Insecta; order Hymenoptera; family Formicidae; genus Camponotus; species Camponotus vicinus. The sequence continues at coordinate 19,752,467 of NW_028141945.1, forward strand.
CGGAAATCGCGGCGACCGCAAATTGGATTATCGGACTTTCGTGCGACGTGCTCTGATAAAAACGGTCCGGAACCGTGTCTCGAAGGGCCTAGAGGAGGATTATCGACAACCGCGCTCGGTCGTTGACACGTGTGGCAAAGGAAGCAAAGGGGCAACAAAATGCGAGTTTCTCTTTGTTCTCTCTCTTTCTCTTTATTTTTTTCCCTTCTCCCCCTCTCCCTCTTCCGCTTTTGTGGCGGAAACAACGACGATGGCGCAATTTCACGCTGTAAAGCTGTAACTGTAAGAGCAAATTTTTCGTTAGACGAACTAGACGTAGTAACGAAATTACTGGATGAACTCGTTGGAAAATTCGCGACGCGAGACGTGGGTAACACCGATTCAAATTGAAAGACTAAAGTTGCGAAACTTACAGTGAAACACACTGCGTGTACTGCATGAGGCGAATTTTTATGTCCACGATTTTGCCAGTTACTAGACGCTTTCGTATTCATAGTGTATTTATTTTTTATTTATTTTATTGATTTGTTTCATCAAAAGTATGGTGTTTGATTATATGGAAAAAAATAAAATAATGAATATAAAAATATCGTTTCTATAGCAACACGATATTCACATAGCTAATTTTCGAGGCAACAAAATATAATTATATTAGATGTGAGAAGGAGAACATTTTCTGCGTGTTTCGTGGAGTAAAAAACCAACAAGAAATAATTTCACTTGGATAAAATGTAAAAGATTGAAAAATTAAAATTAAAATAAGAAAATAAATTAAAATGAAAATTAAAACTAAAATTGAAATAAAAAATTAAAATATTTTCAGCTATACAGAATATATAATTGAAATATTTCCTGCTTTAATTTCTCACAATTGTTCTGCTGAACTTTAATAAAATAATCGCAAGTATTTCGCAAAAATCTGCAATATATTTTCATGGAAAGATCATGTTAATCATATATGATGCTTGATTATGGAAAGAATGTTTACTTTTATGAAGCGATGCTTCTAAATTGCTATATCTCATACGCAATAAACCTGCAATATTCGCAGAGGGGATCGAAACCTGTTGTTACTCAATTTAATTATCGAGGCTCGCACAGGGAGAGATACACAATCCGATATTATCGCGTGTTTCTATTTTTGGGGAAAAAACATATTACGCCAATTTACGGAGATATTATAACAGTTTCAATTCCCGGTTCGCAGATGCATATTTACCCCACCTATTATAATGCAAACACAACCCGAGGAAGCGCCAAGTCCCGCGTAACTTTGCGCCGTGTCGGTTCTCGTTTCTCATTTCGGAGCGTGTTTTAACGGGACGGGAGGCGCACGCGCGAAACATTGTAATCGCACGAAACAGGCACTCGCGTAATTAATTTAGTTACGACATCGCCGGCTCGGCATCAGCGGCTCGGAATTAACAATCGACAAATGGCGCGCGACGCCGCGATAAGAGCGTTAAAAACTCCATTTATCAGACACAATCGTTTGAACGCGCAACACGACGATTGTTAAGCGCGGAACGATTTCGCGCAAAACAACGTCCGCTTTTTCACATTTCGATTCATATCACTACGATATGAATTTGCGATTTTTTTCGAATCGAAAATTAAAAATACGATAAAAATACATATTTCTGGTAAAGAGGAAAAAAGGGAGGAAAAATTCAACACCGAGATTAATGCCTCGATGATAATTTAAGTGGCGTGCGAAATTGTTCTTTATACGCGCTAATAAATATGTAATATCGTTTTTCTGGCCATTTTCTCTCTCTCTCTCTCTCTCTCTCTCTCTCTCTTCTTCCTTTCTGGCATCGCTCGAACGGATACGACGGCAAACTCACGTTAATTGAATCTCGCAGCTCCTAATAAGAAGCCCAAATACATTAGCATCCAATCCCGGCGTTACGTGGTCGGGGAAATAATTTGTGCGATTCCATTTCTCTCTTCCAACCGATCGATCTGACAGGGTTGCATTCTAGCAGAAGGAGATATTAGTGATCCATGCGTGAACACTTGGGACGTGATATTCTCGTATATCTCTTGGATGGTCTTCATCTTTTCGTTGTCATTTCTTCACATTGTTATACATATTTACATATATATTACTATATAAATTTACACAGTCGTCTCATGGATCAATTTTCTCTGAAATTTTTCTTTTTTTATTTAGCACACATATACAGGGTGTGGCGGTAACTTTGTCCACCTGGAGTGACTTGTGTTATTTTTAAAGATAAAAAATTGTAATTATGAGTTATACGATATCTGAAGAGCCATAACATGATAGTAATATTTTTTCCGTAAGTGGAAACGCCTCTGAGATTACCTTCATTTTTTTAAATGCAGCCAAGCTAATTTTTTTATATAAATCGATCCCTCGCAATATTCGACGTAAAAAGTTATAAAAGTAAGATTATTAAAAATTGAATATTGCGTACGAGATATTTTATATTTTAATTTGACATAATTTTACAAAAACTATGAGATATTTCATAAAATATTCATTTGTCAATTATCTCGATACTTTAATGTACAAAATAATGAAAGAAATCAATTAATTTAAAAAAACAATTATTTTTGAAAAGAAATTCAGATGAACAAATTTATTTTCTTTGGTTCATCCTGCATATTCTGAATTGGAATTTTGAAACGAAATTGTTTCGGCTCGATTTTTCGCCATTTGATTTGATTGTTGCTCCACATAAAGGCTCGGAATGGAATTATATTTTCGAGATACAAACAGCAAGTTCGAAAACGCGCACAGAGAGAGAGAGAGAAACCAAATTAATTGGCGAAATAAAAGTAAAAAAACGGGTTTTGCGCGTCGCGGACCACATCTGAGGTCTATAAGGTTAACCGTTATATAGCGCATCGTTGTTATCGCTTTCCGATAACGGCTCGTCGTCGGGTATTACTCAACATCAACAATTCAATCCATATCTCTCGCGGGGAATGGACGCTGACCATTTGTGCATAGCCGCGTGTCTTTTGGGAAATACGTTGCTGTAAACTAGCATTGTGTATATGTATATATATAGATATATATCTCCACCGACCATCGAAATACAGCTTTGGATATTTTGAATAAATTATTTTCGTTATCGCCTCTCGTTCGTCCTGCGATGCTTTCCTATATGACCCCTGACATATATTCGTTGTTGCGCGCGCAAACGTTTGACAGACTTCATTATACGGTAGTACGATTATTCGGAAAGTTTGAAAATTCTCGATTTCCCAAGAATTTCAGACTTTATCACGAAACTTTATAAGAACTCTAGGCACAAAAATGGAAAACTTGTCGGTGTCAGATTTTTCACTCGCGTAAACATCTGGCAAACATCGTATCGAATGTAAATTGGGAATTTATTAAATACAGGAATTATTTATACACATAAATTACGCACATTCCTATTGGGCAGGTAATATTTAATTAATGAAAATGCGGTTAAATATCAACGAGACCGAAACAGGTTCGCTACTTGACATTTCTCCGGTGAATTTGGCTGATCATTATACGTCTCTCTCATGGATCATATTTTTCATTTAACAATAAGTTGCACGGATGATTTTGTTTCGAGATATCGAGCCTATCTGGCGCGGCAATCGATAGGATTTTTACATGGGCGGATAAATTGCCTTTCCGGATAATAATTAGCGTCTGGCACCCCAAGTTTATCGCACCGCTGCGAGAGTAATTTCCCCCGAGGATGCAAACAGCCGCGTTGTAAATTTGGTTATACACGAATACATCCAAACACGTGAAATATCTTCGAACCGAAACCAAAGCCGGATCTCACGTACGCCTCTACGAAGCTGGAATTACTTTCGCCTGTTTCACTTTAACAATAATTAATGTATAAGCTTTCCAGGTAATGATATTCGAAATTGATCCACTAATAAATCTTGCAAAATTGTACGAAATTTTTCAAACATATAACATGTACATTTTTAATCGATTTCTCGCAATAACTCTTGTGCTCTTGAATTTCAAATTTTCATGTTCGATTTCGAAATGATCTCCCTCAGCGAAAATGTCGAGAGAGCGCATTATTTTTTGCATTATATATATCTTCAAATAACTTGAAAAGTAACTAAGCATCAAATTAAAATTCTATTAAAGTAAACTTTGCCTGAAATTAAACACAAGCGTAGTTTTATTAATCTTTTAATTTTAGTTTAGTTTGCTTTGAGAACTTCCTTTCAACTTTTTCGCTCGTAACTCGCGCAAATTATCGATGCCTCGGTATTTTCACTAGGAAAAATCAACTCCAAATTGATTAAAGAATCTATTATTAAAAGGCCATTAGATGATTTTGCTCATCCTTGATATTTCCGTAGACTTTCTTCTTTCATTTATTTTTTCCTATTTTTCTATAATACTTGAATCATTTATTCGTGAAATTGATTCATTCGCGATAGATAATTTGATCATGCGCACTAATTATTATAATACAATAATTATTACGATATTTTACATAACACTTTTACATACGATGTACAGAAATCGTACACAGAGAAATAACGCAAATCAGATTTATCAGATGAAACTGCGATTCATTTTCCAGTCGTATACAAAATTGTTATCTATGTTATCAACGCAGAGTAGCATTTTACGACATTTTTATCACTAAAATACAAGTGAATAGATAGAATAAATTAAAATTAAAAAAAGATAACTATTTGGAAAATATAATATTCAAAATTTCTATGTATATTTTAGTTTATATAGTACGCTATATAACATATAATAAATATAATGTAATGGCAACGAATGAATTGTTACATAATAGTTATATATGTATGCAGTCTACACACGAGATATAGTGAACTATTGTTTACGATGTATCGCCGCGACCTTTCATCATTCGTGCCGTAAGACTCGAGCGAGCAGCAAGTCTAACAAGACGCTCCGTGCATCATCATATTATCTGAAACACCTTCGCGAGAAGTAAGTTTTTCAATAATTATCTTTATTATTAATATTTTAGTATTGTTATAGAGACAAGATATTTTCATAATCAAATATTAAGCATTAATTGCAAAATCTGATATAAAAAAAATCACTCGATTTTTTTTTATTTTTCCAATCGTAGAAAAATATTTTCAATTTTTCCAAGATCGTGACGATTTGATAGTCAGAATTTTAAAAATCACTGTTCACTAGTGACATTTCATCTTTGATTTCCCAATTTTTCATTTATCAGCAATGATGCGGACGAGCAAATCTTGTGTGTGTGAAGTTAGCGTATCATTTTGTGGAAAATCATAAATAATTAAGAGTTCTGGCTTTATTTACAATAGTTCTAGAGTTCTTGATAGTTTAAACAAATAGTTCTAGTGATTAAAGCAAAGAAAATGCCTTAGGACAAACTGATATGCCAACTTCACGCAGCATATCACTTTGTCCTATGATATTTTCCTTCTCAATAATTGTTCAAACTTAAAAGATTTATAGTTCTACATGAGTTCTAAGAAGAGTTCTGCCTTTTAAATAAAAAAAATATTAAATAAAACAAAATGAAGAAACCTTTTATCTATAGATGTATACAGATGATACGCTGGCCGTAATTCGACAGTTCTGTTTATTCTAAAACAGTTCTCGCATAGTTCTGAGCGTATTAATGAATTTTCCAAAGAGTTCTAGTTATGAAAATAATTAGAAATTTCTTTAAACAATTTTTTTACCCAAAAAACGAGCATCTTTCAGTATAAAGATGATATGCTGGTCGTAATTCGACAGTTCTGTTTATTCTAAAACAGTTCTCGTATAGTTCTGGGCATGTTCATTGCCTTTCCAAAGAGTTCTAGTAATAAAAATAATTAAACAATTTTTTTACCCAAAAAACGAGCATTTCTGAGTATAGAGATGATACGCTGGTCGTAATTCGACAGTTCTGTTTATCCTAAAACAGTTCTCGCATAATTCTGAGCATATTAATGAATTTTCCAAAGAGTTCTAGTTATGAAACTAATTAGAAATTTTTTTAAACAAATTTTTTACCCCAAAAACGAGCATCTTCCAGTATACAAATGATATGCTGGTCGTAATTCGACAGTTCTGTTTATTCTAAAACAGTTCTCGCATAGTTCTGAGCATATTAATGACTTTTCCAAAGAGTTCTAGTTTTGAAAATGGAAACAGCTTAAAAAAAGAAAAAAATTTATTCAAAAAATTGTAACTATTTTTATCATCATAACTATTCGGAAAGGCACTGTACATGCTCAGAATTATGCCAGAACTGTTTTAAAATAAACAGAACTACCGAAATACGGTTAGCATATCACATTTATCTTCGAAGATGCTTGTTTTTTGGGTAAAAAAATTGTTTCAAAAATTTTCTTATTATTTTCATAACTAGAACTCTTTGGGAAAGTCATTAATATGCTCAGAACTATGCGAGAACTGTTTTAGAATAAACAGAACCGTCGAATTACGTACAGCATATCATTTCTATACTCAAAGATGCTCGTTTTTCAAGTACAAAAATTGTTTAAAAAATTTTCTAATTATTTTCATAACTGGAATTCTTTGGAAAGGCAATGAACATGCCCAGAACTATACGAGAACTGTTTTAGAATAAACAGAACTGTCGAATTACGACCAGCATATCATCTGTATACATCTATAGATAAGAGGTTTCTTAATTTTGTTTTATTTAATATTTTTTTATTTAAAAGGCAGAACTCTTCTTAGAACTCATGTAGAACTATAAATCTTTTAAATTTGAACAATTATTGAGAAGGAAAATATCATAGGACAAAGTGATATGCTGCGTGAAGTTGGCATATCAGTTTGTCCTAAGGCATTTTCTTTGCTTTAATCACTAGAACTATTTGTTTAAACTATCAAGAACTCTAGAACTATTGTAAATAAAGCCAGAACTCTTAATTATTTATGATTTTCCACAAAATGATACGCTAACTTCACACACACGCAAATCGTTGTCAATCCTTTAACAGTGAAATTTTAAAAATGTATACCTGCTTGCTTAATTAAAATCAAGCGATGACGAGTATGTTCATCCAACACAGAGTGAATGCACCTGCAAATTTGAATCAATTATAACAAAATGGCAAATATTACGAGTTAGATTATTTAAAAAAGCAATACTTTTACTCATAATTCATTAATATAACAAATGTTATTACAGTTTTAAAAATTTAAATAAAACAGGAAAAATTTATACATGTAAGAACAAAAAAATAAAAAGAGAAATAAGAAATTTATTCTTTTCTAAAATATGATATTTTTTAAAACAGGATATAACACATAGTAATTTTTCACATGGCATCAATATCTTGTTTCAAAATTCGTCTTTGAAACAATTGAAACATCTTTGCGTAGAAGTAGTTTTTGATAAAATAATGAGTATAAAATCTGGAAAATGTTTTCCGATAAGACGTGTAGGCTTGGATAATGTTGCTGACCGACCAACTGTCGAAATATTTATCGAATTTTTATCTTAAATTGCATATCGCTCTGTAGTTTTTTCAACAAATTGGAGCAAGAAATTCATCCTGTTTAATGTTCCATTGTCTTTTTTACATAACAAATAGGAATTCAGGCAAATGTAATGTCTAGAAGATGAAGAAATATCTTCATAATATTTTTTTAGCCTCTTTCTTGCTATTGAATATGTTACAATTATCCCATCACTATTATCGATTCCATCCATGTTCTTATCGTAGTCAAGGACCAGGTCTCATTTTCTTAACATCTCGTTTCTCTATTTCCATCATATTATCGTCATGTATCGTACTAAACAGCAATGCATCTCTTTTATCTTGCCACTTCAATAACATCATTTTGTTTTTATATCATGCAATATGTTCCCCTTTCTTTAGAGAAGCTCTTATTCTTATATCTGAAGAAATACCACGCTTGTTTTTCCGCATTGTACCAATAACATCTGTTTTGCAAAGTTGTATATTAGTGTACCAATTATCTAAATTTAATCGGAATAAGCAGTTTAAAATATGATGACACAATTGAAGGGCAATACGAAGTTGAAGCAATGCGGGTTGAAGCCTTGCATTCTGGATATTGTGAACCGTAATCTTTACTACTTTTTCCAGTTTATACGCAGAAATGAGATATGTAGTCAGTTTTAATTTCGCATAATACAAAGAATTTTATCCCGAAACGACTTCTTTTTGAAGGTACACATATTGTACCTTCTAAGACAAACGCCCCTTCTAAAGTAGCAACGATTCATCGATGCAAATATTTCTTTCAGAATATATAAAGTTTTACACTTGTACTGGACATTTTGCAAAACAATTTGAATTTTGTCAGTTTTGTTTTTCGAAGAGTTGAAAAAAATTATTCGGATTCGTTTTTTCCATTATTTTATAAAAACAATTTTTCACATAAAAACCTTTTATTTACGTCAAATTTCATATATATATTTATATAAAATTATATAAAAAGATCTGTTTTCTTTTTTTTTTTGTAATTGCGACAGTATTTTTGTGCAACAGGCTTTTTAAATTTTAGATATACTATTTTGCAAAATTTATTTTTTATTTTTATTTTCCATTTTCTTTTTTATTTATTATTTCTCAATAACTTGCGAAACGTTATGTAAACGTTAGCGTCATAAGCTTGTATCCTTCGTAAATAGTTCTAGTCTTTCAGCAAATATATCTTCAATTTCTTTTAAATTGACAAGTCGTGGATTTACCCTCGTCAGTCTCTTCTCGCAAGTATCGGAGATGTGATAAAGGATCTTCTCATCCCTTACTATGCTCTTCCAATAAAGGCGAGGAACTGTATTCGTGATTTTCAGATTTGGGACGAGTATCGCTCGACAATCTCGAAGCGAATGTTCACATCGCCTTTGTCCGAGCGACGCTTATCATCGTCCTAATACCGGCGATTATCATCTCGACGTCCTCCGGATCGTCGAAGCAATTCGGCACGATCTTGGACTTAACGTTAATATCGCTAGCCAGTAATATTATGCGATTGCGGTTGTCCAGTTTCCAACAGTGGGATTATATTGCAGCCATGGCCGACCTATTTCCTCCGTGCTTCTGACGGCACTCGAGTATTCAGATTCAGAGACGGTTTAATCAGATTTCCCTGAAACGCATCGTCGACGAATGTCCGGTAGACCGGTTACATTTTCCCGAATGCTTATTGTTAGTGTTTCGTCGAAACTGAGAGCTTCCAAGGCGGCTAGCAGCGTCAACAATCTCGCTTGGTTACATATGGATAGATGAAATTGAAACGTTCAAATGCTTGAAAAGTCACCGACGTGGACATGGGTCCCTCGATTGTGACAGATCTATTTTATCGTCGCTTTGGGATATCCATTCCTTCTATCTTTTCCAGCTTCTTGAAATAAGACAAGACGGCAATAACGAAAGGTATGATTTTTTTATGGTAAATCGAAACTTTTTAGGAAAAAATATTATATGTAAAATTATCATGATACATGTGCTGAAATAAATATTAATTAATAAATGAATCAACAGTTTTAAAAGCATAAACATAATTAGTTTTATAATTAAAGTCGCACATCTCTTCTTGTACGAAGCAATTTATCTAGCTTTGAAAAAATAAAAGAAATCGTAGGTGTGTTAAAAAGATGAGCGAGAGAATTTTTGTTTTTATTAGATAATTTTATGATTAAAAATTCATTAATTACACAGGCCCACAAAAAAAAAAGTACCCTGTGCTGGCGATCTGACTAGGCTAGTCTTATGTATTTTGGCCCGCTGAATTCGAATCTGACGTCAGAATTGCTCCATCACGTCACAGTTTTTTTAAATCTCAAAAATAGACGAAAATTTCGTAAAAATCGACATTCTAGGGTAATAAGACTGCGCTTCTTAAAGAAAAAATTACCAAAATCATATTTTAATGTATTTTCAGCCATTATAAATCCAAATCCGACCTAGAATATAAACGTTGTGCTCAATTTTTTTTTGTGCTTATTTTTTATTTTTTTTATTTTTTCAGGTTGTAACACCTAAAATTTACTGCAAACAGATTCTATTTATCAAGATGCGAAGATATTAAGATAGGTTTTTACCTCCAGATAGCACAATCTTTTTTTTCATGTACCTCTAGCGCTTTAAAGACATGAAAAGAGGTTTGTGACCTATATAAAGAAATTTCTGCATCTTATACAAACTCAACAGCTAGAAGCTGTAAGTTTCGAAAAAGTTTTTCTCAAAATTTGGACTTGGAGAATATAAGATTAATTCTTTCCAATATAAGATTTATGAATGAACTAAAATCAAATATGGAATACGGAAGATTGCTACTTTTTCATGACAAATGTTAATGGAATCGATGGTATGATTGGTGTGACAAATCGGATTTGGATTTATAATGCCAGAAAATACATGGAAATATGATTACGGTAACTTTTCCCTCAAGAAGCGCAGTCTTACTACCCTAGAATGTCGATTTTTACGAAATTTTCGTCTTTCTCTTTTGAGATTTAAAAAAAACTGTGACGTGATGGAGCAATTCTGACGTCAGATTCGAATTCAGCGGGCCAAAATACATAAGACTAGCCTAGTCAGATCGCCAGCATAGGGTACTTTTTTTTTTTTGTGGGCCTGCGTTATATAAGTTTCATCGTTCGTTTCTGCATAATGTGAAATAGAAAACACATGACAGAAATTACATATTTTTTAATGAAATTTTATAAAAAATTTTGAATGTAGGAAAAATTATAAAAATTAAAAATGTTAACTTTAGTAAAATTATAAGTTACAAAATAAAAATTACAAATATAAAAATGTGCAAAAGTGAATATCAAAATTCAAAAAAATACGATTAAAAAAAGTTTACTCTTTACTACGAGTCGAAACGTTGTCGCCTGTACATTAGCCAAACAAACGGTTCGTTTAAGGGATTATCTAGTGGTTCCGAGACACTTGTATACACGACTTTATAGCGTAGTTTTAAGCTCCACCCGTTTTACATGGATACTTTTAACTCTACATGTAGCCCGCGTCATGTAAATACCTTTTAGGAAAGTAACGCGTCACGCGCGGCTCGTATCGCCGCGATATCCGCTTTCGCAGCGCCAAACCTTTTTAAATGGGATGTAAATCTCGCGCTTTGTACGACATCCATAATATACAAAACGGATGAAACAACAACATACGAGCGGAATACAGTCTAATTAAAAAATTGAAATTATTAAAACTTAATGTCGACAATTCAGAAAAGAGCATCCTTAGCAAAAAAATAATTAATAAATAATTGTTTGATTGCAATTAATATCAAAATTCCAATTATTAAAAGAGAGTCGATGTATCGAAAATGAAGAGCTCGTAACGAAAAATAAATATATCTCGACATTTTCCGCCGTAGAAAGAAATGATCTCAAATTGGTCAAAGAATCCGTGAGATGAAAAGTGGCTCTCTACGGTCCAGGGTACCGTGTATAAAGGAGAGTTATTAACTCTCAAGGAGAGAAGAGCAAAGACAGAGAGAGAGGGAGAGAGAAAGAGATAGATAGCGAGTGGCTATATTCGCTTTGCTACGTATTTCGCTATCGTAGAGAATGTAATAAGCCGCCTGCTTCCTGCTTCCATTGCATCCGCGACGGAATGCATTCGATCCTCGAAACAGCACTTTCTGGCAAGTTATAAGCCGTGACGCATAAACGATCTACAATATTATCCACGCTCATAAAGGAGAGACATTATAACGACTACAAGATGTTGATATTTCGCGAGCACATAATAAATTTTATATATTAGTATAGTATAACACACAATTATTTTTTTAAATAATTATAATTTAATATCGATTGTATTAAAAGAGATCGATTTGCTCATATATTCAACAAACGGATTAGTAAAAAAATACCATTTTCTTTCCAACCTCATAAATTCTGCCTATTTTACGCATCCTTTTACGCAGCTTTCATAAAATTTATGTTTGCATTAATATTCATTATATCATAATGGTCTCGTTTAAAAGGGTTGAAAGGGTCTCGTTTCTAGCAAACGCTTTTATACTCCGAAACATACGGCGTATATTAATTACCTGATAAAAAATGACTACCGTGCAAGAGAAATGTTCCTTTAACGTGTATCTCTGTGGCTGTGTTACTTTATGAAACTACGTTCGCAATATTTTATATTATTGATTTTCGTAGAATAATAGTCAAAAAATGTAAAATGATGTAACATGTAAAAAAAGATCTCACATACACAAAAATAATACGAAAAAACACTCTTGTCCCTCTCCTTTTCTCTCTCTCTCTCTCTCTCTCTCTCTCTCTCTCTCACGTTCTCTAATTTATCTTGTTTCTAACAAACACATTTATTCTCACATAACGCATTATTCACTATACTAATTATTTCGACATTGTTTGCAACCGGAGAACACCATGTTGTGCAATGTGTGTTAATTAATTGTAGCAGGGTTTGATCGGGTTTGACCAAACAGACCCGGTGGTTGCGATCGAAACGCAATAACGCACCCGCGAAACCGTATGCCACAACGCGATACTCTTTCCGCGTAAGATCCGATATCCATTTACGAATTGTTGGCATAAATAAAATTATTCATCGCGGTGATGTTTCGAAATTTATATTTGCCGAATTATACGTCATAGAAAATATTTCCAGATATATCTGAAAATAATTTTGGAAAGAGTCGAGTCTCAATATTTTATCGAATCTAAAAACTCTACGTGACATCTAGTTTATTGCGACCCCATTAATTTTGAATATGTAAGAAATGTACGAAGAGTGTACCGAATAAAACGAAAAAAATTGTAATAAAATATTTTCATAAAATAAAATGAAGTAAAGTAGTTTGAAATTGCAAGTGTCAAATAAAATAAAATGAAATAAAATAATTTGATATTTCTTGGATAAGATTAAAGATTTCATTCATCATCTTCATGACGCATCTAAAATGCAAATTTACAAAATTATTTGTTCAAATATTCGTCAATGCTCGTTGTACATTCGTATCGTCTTATGTTTATCGATTTATTACGAGGACAATTTCGTGCGCGTCCTTTCAGTATATATTGATTATATGGTTAAGAGTAATTAGCGTTAATTGAACGGAGAGAGAGAGGGAGATGCGGGGGATCATCCCAGTTACCGAGTCTGAACGAACGATCGTTTAACAGCCAATTAAATTTCTCACTAGGTTCTGCCAACGCTGTTGTTTGCCATTGTCTCGCGATTATCAACTATTCCACAACCCTATCCAGTAGTCAAATTGGGCGAAGTCGGGTGAGTGTGACTAAAAAGTTATTATAAATAAATTATAAGCGAACATGTGTGAGATCATTGTAAGCAATATATTCTTTACCTTCTTCATCTCAATAATCCTTTCTCAAGGTAAAGAATATATTTCTTTCTTTTTTTTATTCTTTGACTTATTTTTACTGATTATATTTTTCAGAGAATTAAAATTAAAAGAAAAACTCAGAAAATTTAAGATTAAAATTAAAATTTATAAATTCTCTGTTTTGATTATTTTTTAAAATCATTATATAAATCCGTTCTCTTAATCAATAATTAAAAAAGATAACTTTATGATTCGACTAGATATATCACGAAATGATAAAATTATATTATGTTAAGAAGAATAACGTTTGTATTTCCTTCCAGACAGCTGAGAAAAGTACGATAAAATATTTGACGTGTGGAATAAAGATCCTACTTGAAAAATCAAACTTTTTGAATATTTTTTTAATTAAAACATTTTAAAAATGCAAATTTTCTTTATTATCGATAATCTTATTTTTCTCAAAAGAATATATTTCTTTTCTTTTTATATTCTTTGACTTATTTTTATTAATTTTTTTTTCTGAAAATTTAAAATTAAAATAAAAATTTTCTCTCTCTTTCTCTCTTGATTACTAATTTATAATTCGAAAAAAAGAATAACTTTATTATCCAACTATAGATATATCTTAAGTGATATCACACATGTTACTTTACAAAGGTTCAACATTTCTTTTTAGGATGCTATAAAAGTAAAATATTTGAAGCATGGGAGATGAAATTCCTATTTGAATAATCAAACATCAATTATTTAAAAAATGTACATTTCCTTTATTCGAGACGAATGTATACACCGGGTTCTATTCGCGCTAATCGCGTTTAGTCACCGAGGAGTCTTTTGAACCCGTCAATGAAGAAAATCCTCGCTGCGCCGAACGTATTTTCATCAAAGCGCTCGTTTCCGATGAAATCTCCGCGTTTTCTTCACCGCGCGAGTTCATCTGGCATACAAAAGCATCTTCTTCTCTTATCTCTCCGTCTTTTCTCGTTCTCCATTCCGTCGAATACCTACCTCCTTTTGTCGTTGCTTGCGCTCGGTTCCACCTTCCAAATCCTCTTTTGTTCCTCTTTTGCTTCCTTTATCGTCGCGATATAAATCTCGATTCGATTTCACGATTGGAACGCATAAGAACGTGTACGAAGATGTGAATTTAGCGAGGCTGCGACGATTCGCGCACGCGTGTCAAGCAGTCGTGAGGTAAAAGCTTCAATCTCGAATATACCCCATGCACCTGTTGAGCTCATTAACAGAGCGAATTTACGTCTACTCGTCAACCGTATTTTTCCGCCGTAAATTCACCGGGGATCGAATACCACGGCGAGAAACGGAAATTACAGTCCTCGAAATTGCGACGAGAAACGACAACTTCCGCCTCTCGACAATATTCGTCGAGAGAAAGATTGACTCGGAGTTAAAAATGGGGTGCGAAGAATTGAAAAGTAATCTAGAGACAGAATAGACGAATAAATAGCAATTAACGAAATTCGATGAAAAAAGCGAGATTCCGTTAAAGTGAAAAAATATCTCGTTACAGACCCGATGTAGCTCTTTCGATTTAATTAACACGCGACGCGTGAAAACTCCATATGAGAGCCCTCGTTTCGAGCAAAGTATCGCGTTGCACCGCGTGAATCCGTTGAAATATGCAACGCGCATCGACGCGTGAGACGAGTATTCGTGTTTTGATCAACCAGAAATTAGAATTTTAATTTCCGTGACGCGCATCGCCGATATATCCGCGGTGTCACACATCGATCGTGCTTCTCTTGTACTATGGATTTCTCGAAAGGGAGAGGAAACTGTAGAGAGATGTGTACGGCCTGCAAGAGAGAAGCAGGTACATATTTATTAAATAATAAACTTTTGAATTATTTTTTAAATAACTTTTTTCATTCAAATTTATAGCAAAATATTTTAGTAGCATTCTTGTGTACGATATTGAGAAGAAAGTTACTGAGAAAAAATCGATTTCGAAAATTGATACACAGTATTAAAATACTGTCTCGATGAGCTCTAGACCCTGCGCGTCATTTATTCATCGAGAGCGTCGAAAGTGGGTCAAATTATGAGCGCGGGATGGAAGTTTATTTTAAGGGCGCTCGATCGATGCGATCCGGGTGGAAAGAACCGAAATGTCGTAATCGAGCCGACGTTTCTACTGACTCGTGCAAATCAACGATTGAATTATTCATCGCCGTTGCCCTGCTCAAAACGTCATTCGTTGTTTCATCAACCCTTGTTTTACTTTCCGTTCGATCGCATCGCAGATCGATAAGTCGATAATCCTATCCACCGATCAGTTTATGATACACAGAATATGATATACCCATCGATGCCCGTTTTATACAGGATTCACGAGGCACATATGCAGAAAAAAAACTCGATATCGTTGATATAGATTAATTTTTTAGTTTTTATCGAGATATTAATCCACGTGACTGGGTGAAATAACCGATCGTAATAAAATGACATTAATTTGAAAAAAAAAATACAGGAACGCTAAAACACAATTCACTCGAGTACTGCTGGTTATTAAACATTCGAATCGATGTTCAAGCTCTTGCCCGAGCGTTGAACTAAACAATAAATTCACAACAAACTGTCATGTTTTGCGACAGATAAATAACTCAGCACATTGTACACTAGAGAAATCACGAAAGAAAACAAAGCGGTAACGTTAGAGCTTGAGTCAACGATGGAAATCCCTATTTATAGCGAACATTCTGCACACACGTCCGCCGGATATCCCTCGCAAGAGTCTCGTGACAGGACGTGTCATAAAACATGCGGTTGATCCCCCCGATAGATGCAAAATCGATAGTTGTCTATCCTATTGCATCGTATTGCAAGAACAGACAGCTCTTTCACGATATCATCGCGAATCTTAATTTTTTTCTCCTTATTTAGTTCAGAAGCGTCTCTCAATGAGAAGCAAAACTGGGTTGAATCATTTTGTGATACATTAAAAAAAGGGAAATTAAAAAATCAGAATTAATAGATTAAAAAATCAAAGCTACAAGTTTAAAAATTAAAAAATTTGAAATTATTAGTATTTTACATTTATTTGTCCAGTTATTAATTTTCATTCCGTTCAAGAAAATATACTAAATGTTCAAGAAAATATATGAAAGGTGTGTTTTCATTAAAAGACAATTTTCTAAAAAGACAATTATACATACTTACATGGATATAGTTGGATGCCAAACGGAAAATCTCGGACGATTTGGTGAATTAAATAATCAATTGTCGTATTTTTCGATTTTCGATTTTCCTTTGCCTGTCCTCTTTCGCGACATAGAAAGCAATGCTAAATTGGAACACGCTCGATAGCTTGACATAATTAAAATGCAACTAAAGCCGATTTTCGTTACAGCATCCAATCTATATTCTCATCGCTTTCTCTCTTCCGATCTTGTTTAAAAAGAAAATTGACCGAGTCGAAAGCGATTCTCGCTAGAGACGAGCAAGTGTAACGTGGCAATCATTGCGTTTAATTCACGCTCGATTACACGCAAATGCGCATGAAAGAAGGACGATTAAGATATCTCAATATATTTTCATATCTTCTCGAGTCTCCTTTTCTAGGCATTAAACGGGAAAAAAACATTGAGATTGTTGCGGCTATTCTGTTGCTTAATGATCAGAGATTAATCTTCAACATCAATTTTTCCTCGATGAAAGTTCAATTGGGTGCTACATAACTAGATGATAAAAACATGATTTAAAAAACGGTCTGGCTTTCGATTAATTTGAAACAAAATTATAATGTTGATTGGTAAAATTGTTTTTACAAGAAATCGGATTCTTCCAACGAGCAGAAACTGAGCAGAACTTTGAAATAATTCATTTCTTCATCAACGGAAAGGTCGAGGATGTTATACGATATCCCCTAGATGGTCTATAAATTGGGATTACAAAGATCAAGCTTGGTGTCGTGTGGGTATTGTAACTCGCGCGAATATCTCGGGATGTTAATCCTGAAATCCGCGAGACATTAGTCTCTCTCTCTAAGGTTTAACTGTAGCTTAGCAACTTGTGAATTATGCGATAAATATACGTTTGTCTTTTATAAGGTCTCAATTATTTAACAAATTTGTTTACATATCGCAAGTTTTAAAAAACTGAATACGAAAGCATATAAAAGTTTGAAAGATTACATATATATATATATATATATATATATATATATATATATATATATTTACAATTAGATATTTTTTTTAACGTGTTTCTTTGTAAAGAGTATTTTAAGAATTAAAAAAGACTTTAAGGGAAGATTTTGCAAACTGATGCATTTTGATTGCGACAAGAAGTCGACAAGAAATAACGACGCAAAGTATCTGAATATTATCAACTGCGTGCAGTTGATTTCCTCTCTCGAATCCCTTTCGCACCCCCGAACAACCACAAATTCCTGGTTATTTCGCGATAGCATCGATTTTCCATTTCTTTCGCTTCGCTTCCGGAAAAGGAGTCACGTCGTTATTACATAATAATATCGTTTATCAATATAAGCGTGATCGATATTTATCGTTGTAGCATGTGTAGAGGATGTTTCGAATTTTTCGCACATATTCTTTGCATATTTTTATTTCCACGGATTCCTTAGATCTCTGAATTTTCTCTCGGAACAAAGATTTGGTTAGATCTTTTTCCGAAATATTTTTCTACAATAAATATTTTAATATTTTATTTTTAATATTTTTTAAATGTTCGAATAAATTATAATTACATATTTAATTAATATATTTAACAATTAAATCAACGCAATTTGATAACGAGTTGCAATAATAATATTAATAATCAAATTAATAATGTCCTTATGCAGCTATTATGGCTCACGCGGATTGAAATTTTATTAAAATGAAATAATTATGCGAATATCGCGAGACTGATAAATATATCGTTATGATTGACGAGATGTTCCATTACCGCGATATTTATCGGTCCCAGTTTCAATATTTCGTTGCGAAAGAAAAGCAAATGTATGGAAAGTGCATTTGAGAAGAAAAACACGAGGTATATTACGCGCATATTTTTCATTTCTATCGGATTTTTTCCGTTTTTCCTCGCTTTTTCTTTTTTTTAAAGCCGATTTTACAAAGGTGTTCTCGCTTCGATCACAACCAGCTTCGATCTCTAATTACTTCGTTCTCTTTCCGACGATATTCTGTTTATTCCAGAGGATGGAGAAGGTCCGTCTGGCACATAAAAACGTTTGCGAGCGACAACAAAAAGGGACGATGCAAATATACAAATGCACGAATGGGAGAAGCGGATATTTCTCGCTCGCGGTATTGAAAAATTGAGTGCTCCGGCGCAAAGCTTGGGAAGGTGGGTCATTCTTTTGTTGCCCCCCTCCCTCTCCCCTCTCTCTCTCTCTCTCTCCGACGAGGATTTGGGGTCCATACATTTTCCATATATTTTTGATTTTAGCTCTCTGTTCTCTTGGTCGAAAAGTCGTGTGAAAAATATTGACCGTGCTCGACCGGAAATACAATCCCGCATAAAATATACGATAGTATATTTATCGTTAGAATAAAAGTGATGTACGAAATTTTTTTGTCGCCTTTCAAGTTTCGGTAATAAAATCTACGTTGCATGTAATTAATTTACACTGAAAAATAAGATTATGTTAGCATATTTTTAGAATGACTTGAAGAATTTAGAGAGAATTTATGCTCATTTAGGGGAGGGAGAGAATCAAAGAGTGCGTAATAGTTTTCATACTATTTGCATTTTGTACTGTTGTTGCGAGGCTCCTGTTCCGCCCGTTTATGTTTTGATGTCATTTAAATTCAATTTCCTCCTTTCGATCGGAAAACTAGTGAAAATGTAAACTAATATTGCGGCGACAAGGTACTCGTTCGGTTCGACCGGAATATATTAAATATGGCAAAATTTATCGTGTTGCGATACTACACTGCTGTTTCCTTCGCCTCAGCATTCGAGATGCAAGATACATATAGTTACGTGTTTTATCACTCGTTTGTCGTCGAATGTAGGTTACATTGCGATTCCAGACAAAAGCGAAAGCAAAAAGACTGAGCAAGAAAGAGCGATTCGAAAGAATACCGTATTTCTGTGCGTGATGCGCGATAGCAAGAGGAATTTACGACCGTAAAATGCAAAATCATCGCTTCCCACGGGCATTTTAGATGAAATACAAATCAACTCGTCGAAAACAAGCACATCTTCGCAAAGTGATTTTGATATATCCGCTAGAGAAAACACCTCGAAGGTTGAATTCGCGCGAAGGAAAATCTTAAAGATTTGGGGTAATGGAAGAAAAATGTTACGTGAGAAAATGTTATTCGACATACGACCCTATTTAAAATATCATCCAATTTTATTTCTACACTGAGAAAAAAAATTGTTAATTTGACACTAAATATTTTCAACTAATAATTATTATTTTAAATACTTTAATACTTTCTTTGAAAAAATAATAATTTGTTGAAAATATTTAGTTAAATTTACAATTTTTTTTCTCAGTGTGCATTATTCTTCTCCTTCTTTTTATATTATCTATAATTGTTGGAAAAAAATTATCTGATGAAATTGTGGTATGAATATCATTGACATTAATAAATTACATTAACCGGATGAACACAGTATCATGACTCGAAATATGTATGATAACGTATCTGACGTTTTGTAAATGTTTATTCGCTAAACTGCACGTCTCGCAAACACGGAAAAGTTATTGTAGTTTCAGAGTTATAGTTTGTGTGCGAGAACTCGAGGTCGATACAGAGGGATTAAATCTAACTCTCCCTTTCTCGGCTACTCTGGCTTCGAGAAGCATTCTCGATCCTAGTATCCGAGAGCCCGTTGGCCATTCTCTCTCCTCTCGTCGTCGCAATCCACGCACGTTTCTAATATCCTGCAGCGTCAAAAAGCGATAAGGGATCATGTTTCTATAAACATTTCTCACCTATTGATTTTTCCGCCAATATTACATTTTACAGAGAGAATTGCATTAGATGCCCTTTGTTCTTCTTGTCCCGATCTTTAGCAAGATTCCCGCAAAGTCCTGTAATTGACTCGAAATTGAAGAACTTTCTTGCCTCCTTCGTTTCTTACTCTTGTTACTTAACACTCGCTCTTAATCCATTGAAGAGAATTTTTTAGCATAAAGCTCGAATATACAGTGTATCGTGGGAATTGCCTGTCAATGGACACATGGTATTATTTTTGGCAAAATATTTAATCGGTGAAAGAATAACGAGATATTCAAACAACAAATCACTAAAAATCAAAGCAAATTAAGCGAATTTTTTAAATTGAGCTCGCAGCCAAAAACAATTAACGAAACATCATTCGCGTTCAGTTTGCAGAAATTTAACAAAGTGCTATGAAAATAATTAATTTGATCTTAATATATACAATTTCATTTGTATGCACACACACATAATATCTTATGTCGCAGATTATCTATAATTTGAGAAATACGATCTGTTATGTAATTAATTATAAAGTTGAAATTAATTAAATTTAATTTAATTTAAAAATATTATTGTTGTGATATTTTAATATCTGTCAAGAAACTATGCTTGGTCCGAATAGGACGAGAAAACGAGCAATAAAATGCTATATATAAATGATTTATTTAAAAAGCCGTTTAAAAATTCGTTATGGACCATTGCTCGTGGCAATTCAATATAAATCCAGAACGATCGTCATGCAAACAACGGATCGGTTATTAAAAAAATCTATTTTTAGTACGTAACTGACAAATTGGCTGAATTGGACAGTTTTTTACCTGAAACGATGGTCACATACTTCCCTCTCTATGTATACCGTGTTTAATTTGATCGACTGATGGAAATTGAGAAAGATCGATTATGACGGCGTAAAAATCCACAAAACAATCACATCAAGTCATTGCAGCGTTCATGATAAATACGAAGAATATTTAAAATTATTTTCACGTACATCTGTCATCCTAAAAATTATTAAATTCACTTTAGACCGGCTATATAATTCACGACAGAGCGAATTTTATTTATAAATCTACGCACCGTGTATGATAAAAAACATTTGCACACATACATATATATAGGATGCGTATATCATAATAAATCAAAATACACCCGGTGCATGAAATCATAAATGGAATTCAGTTGTGAATCCTATCGCGAATTATGGATCGTGTAATAAAGCGAGGGCTTTAGCGTAATTAATACTCTAACCGATCCGATTATTCCGAAGCGAATCTTTCTTTTCTTTCTTTCTTTTTTTTTCGACATTTTTTCCCCGACAAAATCACAAAGAAGCTCTCTCTTGCACCCGGCTAAAAGGTCAAAGGTTAGTAGTGCACTGTTAATACTTTGCGCGCAATTAAGTGGCTATTAATTGGGCGGGACGATTTGACCCACTTAATCCAGTTTTATTCCTCACCCCTTCGCTTCATCCCTGCTTCACCCTCACGACGACTCGCGCAGGGACCCGACATGAACAATGTCGGGTGAACTGGTTTACTTTCCGCGAAAATTTGTTCCACCGCCGATAATAAACCAACCGCCCTCAATGAAATCAATGCAATTAAAGTGACATGGAGCGATAAAAGCAAAAAGCGGTATTTGATTTTCGCGATATTCGTCCGGTTAAATTCGCGCCACGAATCATCGATGATCTCTTTTGACGGTTTGACCCGGCAAATCCGAATTATTTCTCGCTACGAGACGATAAATCGAACGATTAAATCTCACTGACCCGGCCTATCCCGACCAAAACGCGCCGGGGCGGAAATTGAAAGGGTTTTACAAAATGCTTTACGAACGGAAGGCGGGTTGAATCGCGAAATTTCGTGATTGCCCTCGTAGACGGTGTAATTAAAACTTATTTATCGGTTCGTGTGAAAGTTATCGCGGAAAATCGATAACAAGAGAAATGATAAAATCGAACAGTATTCATATATGTATTCTTGACTCGTAAAAAGACGAAATGTAGATTAGAAATTAAGATGGAGGTAAAACGCGATATTATTATTATCACATCGTTTTTAGAACTCTTGGAAAGGCTATTTCATCCGCGAGATAATTTTCGAGGCGATAATGTCTATTGTCATCGCTCTATTGTGAATGCCTCCAAATGTTCTCTCGAGCGATTGATCTTTGGAAGAAGAATTGCAGGCAAAGAAGCAAAGTCCCACGACGTTTTGCATTAGGACAATGCATCCTGCGCGACAGTTTTCGACTTCTCCTTGGAAAAACACTTGAGTGCTTCCGCAACTTAACTGTACTCCATAGACTGCTGACCTTTTGTCGCCGAAAGGCAAGCTCTTTCCTCCTCGTACATTGAAAAAAAAATTCTGGGTAAATCTATGAGATGCATTTAGTAATGCATTTTTTGAAATATTTAGTTTTTATCATCAAGTATGATAATAATAACAAAATATTTAGTAATAGTTATAAACATTTTCCAAAAATAGTTATAAATATTTTACGTTTAATTGAGTTCACTAAATATTAAAAATAATTAAATAATTTCGTCTTAAGCACCTATACGTTTAGTTGAAACTATTTCACCACAGCGGTGGGTAATATTTATCAAGTTTGGATTATTATAATCAAGCCTTTTTTTCAGTGTAGAACCGAAGAATCGTCCCCCGAAAGGACATTATTTTGCGGCGATCGATAACATCCAGAGCGACGTAACCGAATCCCCCGAAGTAGAAAACTTGCGGTTGTGCTTCCGCAAGAGTGTGGAGGGATTTTGCGAGGAATCCATTTTCGGAGGAGACAACCGGAATCGCCGCATGTTTGGAAAATGGCGAAAATCGAGATATATAGAGAGTACTTGACAAATAATAAAAAAAATTTTATAGAAGTGCTCTACTGAGAAAAGTGAAGACACGGCAAAATTTTTGATAGAAATACTCTCGATAATAATAATAATTATTATTTTGACAATCTTGACAAGAAAGCAGGGAAGCAACAGATTTTGATTCCAAATTTTGAAATACTCGGTACATACGATAAATACCTAGTCTCGCGCTTTGACACGTGACGGAATTAGATTCGACATTTGTTTAACTTTCGATTCGATTCGCGGTTTAGGTCGCGAGCTTGGATGGTTCTCAATTAGCAGGAAACTCACGCACGACGTGATGTACGCACCGATATTGCATTTGCGTTTCCCGATTCCGGATTTCCGAGAGGCATGCTTCCTCGTTTCCCGACCTATAATTGCCGCCATTAAAAGATTGCCGAGGCAGAGAATACACAATTTCAACGCGTAATCCGAATGTCGCCAGCGAGATATTGTCGCTGGTTATGTTTACAAATTTGTAATTTTTGCACTCTCTTTCTCTGGTAAAGTAAAAAGATAAATATAAAATAATATAAAATAATATGAAATAAAAATATAAAATATAAATTAAAAATACAAATTAATAAAAAATAAAATTTAAATATAAATAAATATAATAAATATATTAAATATAGTAAAAGTATATAAAGTAAATTAATAAACAACGTTTCTTTTCATAATAAATATGAAAACAAATTGTATGTATTTTTATATAAATGTATGTATGTGACATGATACAAATATCATATATATTATCGCAGCATAAATATAATTCATATACAGCGTAAAATTAGACTAATTTCGCGCAAAATCCTTTGATAAACTCGCAAAAAAATTTTTTTTATTAAAAATCAAAAACCTTTTCTTTTGCGCTTCTTTAATTTTCTCGGTGTTAAATATCCTTATTAATATTACCGTATGCGAAATATGCCGGAAGGGCAAAGAGTCGCTTGGTGCCAAAAGTCAGTTTTCATTTTTTCCGCTGGCGCAACATTAATGTAATACCGCTTCTCAGCGTCTGGTCGACGCTTTTCAAAGGCGACCGTAGCAACCGTAAGGGAATTTTGTTGTGAGATAAAAAGCGAAAAATAACGGCCACCGTCGCGCTAAGTAAGCTTGACCGCTCTGCCCCAACGTGTGGCTTTAAAGTTTTCTCCAGCTGAACTCCAGCCACCCCAATCGACTTTCGATGGGGGATAACAAAGCGAAATCTCGATCGATTATGGTGATCGGGGTCACTTAACGAGAGTTTCATCTATGTGATAATGAACGTTAGAAACAAAATGAAGCGAATCTGTACTTAATCAAGAATGAAATGAACCAAGAACCCACCCATTAACATTTTGTGTGTATCATGCGATATAAAATTTTTTTTTTCAATGAAAATCGAATACTCGACACGTAAAATATTTAAAAGGGCACGTCAAAAATGCAAAATAGCATCTCGGTGTTGCGAGATAAAAATTCTCGATGGAATTTCAGATAAACGTTGCAAATAACAATAACGATTCTAGAAACGCACGAGCATGGAAACTATAAATTCGCTCGTTACATTGCGTTATTACTATCAAAATAATAATAATTGTTTATTATTTTCCAATTTGTCTCTCGGGTTTACTCGGTGATTTTCCAATCTTCAGCATTGGACGATGCCATTATTATTATTATTATTATTGTTATTATTATTACAACTACAATAATATCTATGAGCGTATCGTTAAATGCCACCTAATTCTATATTGCTATGTGATGAATATCAATTGCGTTATCGCAATTGATGTTGAATTATGAATTCTGAAATCAAATTTTGCGCGAACGAATATTATGATCGCAAATATGTACTGGTGTCGGAAAATTTCGGTTCGATTTCTTCCCACGCTTTTCGTTTCTCCGCTTTTCTTATCACCTAGGGTGTTGTGTTTTCCAGTCATTATTGTTACCGTTGATTGCGTAGTTTCGAATGAAAGGGATGCTGTGCGTTTCCTATACTACGTCTATGTATAATGAGTATCTTTTGTCCGCGTCTAGTTCCACACGCGGCCTGTCCGCTATTGTTCCGCAGTTTTCGCGATTAAAGTTTAAATTGTTCGCGAACTGGACGGCGATGGATGGGCTTGATGGAAATGGAACGTTTGTGATTATACACGCAGAAGGTTCAAATCAAATATTTGATGGACATCGTAACTTTTGGCCGAATTCGCCGAGCGGTTGCAAAACGAAAATCGCTCCATGTTACACTCGCCCTTCCCTCTCCCCTTTCCCTCCGTTGCATGTTGCAAATTACTGTTCAGTAAAATTGAAACTCTAACATGGAAATGTACTGTGGAGCTGGAATAATAACTTTACGCGATATTTCTGGAGAATTTCGGATTCGTACCTTTGTTATTTGCATCAAGAGTTTAATATAAAAAAATAAAATGCTACATTACATGTTATTATATTAAAAAAAATAATTAAATATCTTCAGCGCGAAACATTTGGCGTATTTTTGTTAATTAATTCTTTTAAATCATTTATAACTACTTATTTGTCGATATATTTTATAGAGTCTTCCCTCAAACTTCTTTTTTATTAAGAAAAAATATTACATTCTTATAAATCTATTTTTCCTTTTTTAAATCGATATATCCCAGGATTCAATATTTTCTTCCGCAATTCCAATTTCGTTGAACAACAGTGCGCGTTGCGCAATACCAAGGAGGGATAATTCGAACGATTCGGGATGAATCGTGATAGCTTTCCTAGAAACTTAACCGAGAACCACCCTCCACCCCCACCGGGATCGATTCGTTCTCGTTAGCGCGTCAGTCAACCAACGACGTCGATTATAATGGGGTATCGGTTTAAAGATACCGGACGTCACTAAAGCACATTGAACTTTCATTAAACTTACGCGTCGACGGGGAAACGCGGCGTACAATTACGTAAAGTCGTCGAAAAAGGAAAATTTGATGTAATCCGGTACTCTCTTTTTCCCTCTCTCTCTCTCTCTCTCTCTCTCT
Source organism: Camponotus vicinus (assembly GCF_025532165.1). Taxonomy (NCBI): domain Eukaryota; kingdom Metazoa; phylum Arthropoda; class Insecta; order Hymenoptera; family Formicidae; genus Camponotus; species Camponotus vicinus. Next base: position 19,778,576 of record NW_028141945.1, read on the forward strand.
CTCTCTTTCTTCCAATATTTCTGCTTCCCTATAAAGCAGTAAATTACAAGTCGCTCTAGATATTTATTCAGCGTATGCTATAATTTTGACTTTGTTTAGACATTGTTATTCAAGTAATACCGGGAATGGATTTACAAGAAATATTACAGTCTTTTCCATGGATTACAGAGATTCGCGCTCTTGAAATATAATATTTAAACAGATAAAAATGCTTAACATTCTGACGTTTTATCCGAGCTATAATTTTTTGGATAATTTAAAAAAATATATAATCGCGCTTTTAATGATTATCTAATCGAATTGTCAATTTGTATAGGGTATTTTACTTTTTGACATTTGACGCGTTTCGCTTTTTCCAAAATTATAACTTTGCAGTATTCAGATGCAGAGTGACTCTCAATGCATAGGTTGCTTTGATCCATTAGTATATTGAATTCAGGCAAGATGTGCGTTTTTTGAAATATGTCATTCAAATATCGAACAATATTTTTCAAGTGCTACATACGTCGTAAAAATCGATCCGGTTCAAGATCTCTCTTTCTTTCTATGTTTATCTCTCTTTCTCTTTCTCAATCTCAGACTCAATCGAAACTCTGATCTGCTAATAAACATTCTGTACAGCTCGTTTTTATCTGTTGTTAAATTGTCATGAGACATCATCAGTGAGAACGCCAATATAACTCTCAGTTCGGCTTATCTGAAGCGGTGGTTTCTTAAATACCTATATATATATATATATATATATATATATATATATATATATATATACACACACACACACACATATATATATAAACAAGATTTTGTTTAAAACATATTTAAAACCATATCTATGTATCAGATCTTCTCAATCGGTAACAATCGGGAAATAATAAAACACGAAAATCATTTATAGAGATAAAAGATTATAAATTACTTCTCTCTCTTTGAATAAGTTCAAACTTTTTTAAGGATTCACAACAATTAACTTGAAAAATACGATAATCTATACCAAACTTTCTCTTTACTCTCTGGGAAATTTTTCTAATTGATGTGCCAATCACCTTAGGTATTAACACCAGCAACGATTTATTTGTGCAGAAAAAAATAGGCTCGAAATCTTTGTAATCTCCAACTGGGAGATCATTTCTCTAGGATCTACATAATCATACTCAATACCATAACCAGATTTCGCTAATGCAGATGCAAATGCAAAGCTTAAACATGATTGCACACATAGATATATAATAATAATTATTTAACATAATATAAAAATTAATTAAAAATAAACTTAAATTCTAAGGCCATAAGAGCTAAACGCGGATGATAGTGCGTAAATTCAACGAGAAAATAAGTTTTTCGTTGAAACTTATTTGTGTGCACAGGGCACAAATTTTCTTGGTACGATACCAAGCAAATTTAAATAATTCTCAATTCGAGAATTTATTTAATTATTATCCCTCTTTCCCCCTTGTAATGTTGTAGGCGAGAAAAATATCGGGCCGAAAGTCGCTGAATCGGGAATCGAACCCGAGTCTTTCGCTTGCCGGGCGACTGCTCTTATCACTGAGCTATTCAGACCCCTCAACTCGATACTTCTCGGTCGCCTACAATTATATATTAAATTGAAGAATAACGCCATCTTCCGCCGGCGTGAATTTTAAATAACTATAAGAAATTTTTAGGCTCTGTGTATTGAAACATAAACTTAAATTCTAAGGCCATAAGAGCTAAACGCGGATGATAGTGCGTAAATTCAACGAGAAAATAAGTTTTTCGTTGAAACTTATTTGTGTGCACAGGGCACAAATTTTCTTGGTACGATACCAAGCAAATTTAAATAATTCTCAATTCGAGAATTTATTTAATTATTATCCCTCTTTCCCCCTTGTAATGTTGTAGGCGAGAAAAATATCGGGCCGAAAGTCGCTGAATCGGGAATCGAACCCGAGTCTTTCGCTTGCCGGGCGACTGCTCTTATCACTGAGCTATTCAGACCCCTCAACTCGATACTTCTCGGTCGCCTACAATTATATATTAAATTGAAGAATAACGCCATCTTCCGCCGGCGTGAATTTTAAATAACTATAAGAAATTTTTAGGCTCTGTGTATTGAAACATAAACTTAAATTCTAAGGCCATAAGAGCTAAACGCGGATGATAGTGCGTAAATTCAACGAGAAAATAAGTTTTTCGTTGAAACTTATTTGTGTGCACAGGGCACAAATTTTCTTGGTACGATACCAAGCAAATTTAAATAATTCTCAATTCGAGAATTTATTTAATTATTATTATAATTATTATAGAAAATTTGTGCCCTGTGCACACAAATAAGTTTCAACGAAAAACTTATTTTCTCGTTGAATTTACGCACTATCATCCGCGTTTAGCTCTTATGGCCTTAGAATTTAAGTTTATGTTTCAATACACAGAGCCTAAAAATTTCTTATAGTTATTTAATTAAAAATGTTGTATATGACAAATAAACGCTAAATATCCAATTTGAATTTTTTCCAAAATCTAAGACAAATCGTCAAAATGAAATTTACGCACGAATAATCGAAATGAATTTTGCAAAATCTTTAAACTACTCAACATTTAAGATATATAAACTCAAAATTAAAAGGATTAAATATACATAAACGAGCGTTTTTCAATTCTGGAAATTAATATTTATACAATTAACGAATTCCACTTGTTTTTCTTCTGGCAGGGTGCACGATAATCCACTCGGATAAATTAACGGCGAGTCCAAATCTTCTGGCTTCAACCACATTTGATACCTAGGCATTTGGAATCTTACTCTCTATGCTCGGGCAATATCGTGGACTCGGTATCTCCTTCGTAACGTGTAAGTTACAGTGCATATGATATTTTGGTACTTGTTTCTCAGGCAGTAATCACACACAATCATTCATAAACGAAAACAACATCGGAGAATCATTCGGCAGATATTTTATACACTTGATAAAGTCAATGCTATCTTTCTCCAACCTTGGCGGTGTCCCTAATAATATGTGTAACCTAATTAATATATCATTATAATTAAAAGTTGTAATGTTATAATAACTTTAACTAATGAATGAACATGAATATATAAATTTAACATAAATTAGAGCACAAAATAAAAAAATATGTTTATTTATTTATTCGATTGTATGTTATATCAATTAATAAAAAAGAAATATACTGTGTGCATAAAATATAACTCTCTTTTACCAGTTTTTAATCTTCCTATCTGAAATCCAAGTCAAATGCCAAACCGATACTAGGCTCATCATTTAATCTACCTGCAGGTCACTTCTCCGATTCAATATTTATTTAGTCTCTTTAGAAAGTTCCTGTGGGTGATAACTACTGCATCATCAAATATTTTTGTTCCATCTCCTACAAAATAATATAATATTTCTGGATAATATATAAAATTAATACTAATAATATTAATTAATACTAATAATAAAAATATATACATTTTTAAATTTATATTATACTTTTGGAAAAATAGATAGATGTAATATGTTAAACACAATATTAAATAAATGCAATAAAATCAAATTATTTTAAAATTAAATGTAGTTGAAATACTATATTAGTTAAAATACTTTTATTCTTTATGTTGTATCTTTTCTTCTAGGAAGCTTTCCATTTTATTTTATTATAAAGTAAAACGTACTGAGAATTACTCCATATAGCAGGATAGAAGATTAGCGACAGAAAATATTGGCTAAAATTAAATCTTCCACAGAGGATTCATAAATGTGTAAGCCAAGCATATTGAAAAATTCTGCCTTAAGATGTTTCTTGTATAATGTTCTATCGATTTGAGTTCTGAGACTCCACACCGTCATTCCTTTGCACTTATTCAGAATTTTGTAATCCTAGAACCTTGTATCGCTGAAATATCACATATTCAACAACATATCCCACCTAAAGCATCTACCTCTCATCAAATGGCCTTTTTCCATTCCATCGAAAGACGGATTACACGACATTTCTTCAATAAATATATTCAAATTCAAATATGTTTAATATACTGAAAGATGGAAAATGTATTTAAGTGGATCGTCGTATTTGATCACGTGTCATTTTTCTCTCCATTTTTTACACGATATTCGCACTAAATTCATGCAACTTTTATAGGCGACTTGTAGAATTTTTGTATCTGTTTATATTAAAAACACCTTCTAAACTAACCTAACCAAAGTGAATTATTATTCAATAAATAACGAGAAATGATGCCTCATCCCGCGATGATGCTCGCACAGTATCTCGTACTTGTTTCTTACTACAATAGGAGATATATTTGCGCTAATTTCGTTTCATGAAAGACTCGGAATAAAATGAGGACACATGTCACTTAACCTCACTTCATCTTACGTTGCCAAGTTGCATATTTACACGACGGGCGCATGCGACTTGTGTCGTATGCTGTAACAGATTACAAGACCGATGTTAAACATATATTACACGTGTAACAAGTTACATCATATCAGTTACGAGGCTTCTCATTTGTCACCGATATCGAATTCCAGTCGCACATAAACATACAATATTCCATTGACAGACCATCAGCTGTTTGAGTAAGAGAGGGTGGGGGAAAGTTTGGAATGCGATCTCTTTCGGCTCCTTCCTTCGGGTAAATTCGGTTCGATTATGTACTCGTGATTGGTGTTCCAAGTCGCGCCGAAATTACTGGATAGCTATGTATTTTATATGTCTATGCGCACATATGATGGACGACCTGACGTCACGATCGATATGTCAGGTGTTTTGATTACCACCTTCGCCTTTTAACTTTGGAATACACTTGACATCTGTTTGTTTCGCTCTGTTTGCAGTCTTTTTTTTTCTGCATTCACGACTTTAAAACAAATTTTTATTTATATTTGCTATCAGGAACGGCAGAAAGGAAGCAAAATGCAAAGAAACAGAGTTTTATCAAAAAAGAAAAAATATTAATGCAAACATGTAACCCGAATATTAGAATAAATTAAAAGTGCGACTCGACTCTTGTGATATTAATGTGATTTTATCTTTCTTTTTTTTTTCTTGTTCTTTTAAAACAATATTATTATAATTTTTTATCCTCCGTTCCAACAAATTTTAGGTGACATTTTATATGTTGAATTATAACATTGCAAAGAATTGAAACATTTTTAATGTGTTATAAATTAATACATTATTAATAACACATATATGATATGGTAAATGTAATTATTAATGTATTTTAGACACAAATATATAAAAATATCATATTTTATTGATGACAGAAATAATTTCAATGATAAAATGATATACAAAAGTTATCATCACATTACACACAATTACATACAATGTGAATTAAAATTACATGATACTTAAAATGACACTTATACCTAAAATTGAAAGAAAGTATATAAATATATATAAACATTTTTTTTCTGAAATCTCATTAAAAAATCAGTTAATTATCATCAATGTTAATGTTTAAAATGTTAACATTATTAATATTTAAAAGCATTAATAATTTTTGAAATATAAATCATGCAAATCAGTTAAACCACGTTTTTCTTACAAATGAAATTTTAGAGAACCAAATGAATTATTATTTGTTCCTCAATTTGAAATGTCTTGATAGAAGTCTTTAATAGAATTTTAGTTGAAAGTTGAATTACCAAGCCGACAATAAGTCGTGAAACAATAAGTCGTGGAGTTTGAGAAGTTTAAAATCTTTCAGTGACTTGTCCTCGCTAAAGAGAAAATGATTCCAAGTTTTACATAAAGCAACGTAATAAATCCAATTCTTTTCGCCAATTACGAGATATACCTACAAGCTTTCTTTCTTATACATTGTTTAAAAATTATTTTTTTCAATATTGATATATCCGGTAATAACCGTATCACCTCTTGTGTACAGGTGGAGCGCGTTAGATTGAATAGAAAAGTCCTGTTTGCTATTTTCGATAGTTATTATCAGACACTCCGCATATATATATATATATATATATATATAAATATATATATATATAATAAATGTATTATATAATATATGATGGTATATATAATATATAATTTATATAATATATATATGTAGTATGATTCATATATTATATAGTATTATATAGTATTATATAGTACAATACATATATGTATATTACATATTATATATATATATATATATATATGTGTGTGTGTGTGTGTGTGTGTGTGTGTGTGTGTGTGTGTGTGTGTGTGTGTGTGTGTGTGTGTGTGTGTGTGTGTGTGTGTGTGTGTGTGTGTGTGTGTGTGTGTGTGTGTGTGTGTGTGTGTGTGTGTGTGTGTGTGTGTGTGTGTGTGTGTGTGTGTGTGTGTGTGTGTGTGTGTGTGTGTGTGTGTGTGTGTGTGTGTGTGTGTGTGTGTGTGTGTGTGTGTGTGTGTGTGTGTGTGTGTGTGTGTGTGTGTGTGTGTGTGTGTGTGTGTGTGTGTGTGTGTGTGTGTGTGTGTGTGTGTACACATAATCTCGAATATATATAATAGAATTTTAATTGGAAGTTGAATTACTTAACAATAAGTCGTGTAGTTTGAGAAGTTTGTAATCTTTCAGTTATCTGTCTTTGCTAAAAAAAAAAATGATTCCAAGTTTTATATAAAGCAACGTAACATATCCAATTCTTTCCTCCAATTACGAGATTTAGTGACAAGCTTTCTTCCTTATACAACATTATTTAAAAATTGCTTTATTCAAATTACCCTAATAGCACAAATGTTCAAACAATGTCCAGAGAACATTCAGAGAATATTCGAATATTCTCTGAATGTTCTCTGGACATTGTTTGAACATTTGTGCTATTAGGGTATAATTCAAATTATAAAATATTTGTTTTATTCAATATTAATATATACAAGATGTCCAATAATAATCGTATCACCTCACGTGTACAGGTGGAACGTGTTAAATTGAATAGAAAATTCCTGTACCATTTTGCGATTTTTTGGTTATTACGGGATACCTTATACATATATACATATATACATATAGTATATACGTAATCGAATATATATAATTATGTACGCAATTGTTTCGTCATAAAATGCTATTGATGATAGTCGATTAGAAGCATCTGTTATTAACGCTTAATTATTTGATTGGACACGCAGGTACAAATGACTCATACATCACCTTCTGATCCTCTGTTTGCTGCGGGAACAGTAAGAGCGCATTAGCGGCTTGACTGCTAGATGGCTTATCACTGTCGAAATTTTCCCTGCTAAAAGCTCTCGCGAAATTGTCCTCCTCATTCCATTTTAAAGTCGCCCATGCCGCTCTAGGACGCGAATGCAAGATATACCGATCGTGTATCTGCAATATGATTTATAACAACATTATAACAATACACATATATCTTTCATTTTAAATTTCGAATCTTACGCGAGCTGGAATTTTGCAAGGCATCCCGATGTGGTGCAACCTGTTCAAAATAGGTAAGAGAAACAGATGCGCCGAAACGGAAGCAGACACCGGATTTTTTGGTAGACATACAAGATACTTCAGTTTATCGTCAAACTTGCATGTTGCGAACGTTGTCGACTTTCCCGGTTTCAGAAATACGTTTCCTGAAAAAATATATGTATACAGGGTGTGGCGAAATTCGAGGATAATAAAATTGCAGCATGAAAGTTTGAAAAATTAAATTTGATATTTTTTATTCCAAGAAATAGTTTTTGAATCATAAAGATAAATTTAATGCTAAATTGTCATTTATATTTGGGAGTTTAAATTTTTATATCTTAAAAATTGCTACTTGTGTGGAACTGATAAATATTTTAATAATTTATTTATTTATTTATATTTATTTATTTACATATATTTATTTATTTTAAACTTTCATACTCTAATTTTATTACTCTTGAAATTTTTGAGACACTTTTTATGTATAATTGTATATATCCCAAAGAGTCACGTCTTTTTGTATTTTTTGTTACTGCAGTGTGTATTCAGAAATAAAAGTACCAAAATGTATAGTGGCGTCAAAGTCATTCTTTAAAATGGGCTTCAATAAATCAATATCGTTCGAGCAGCCTGTTGTCACGAGTACGACCACTTGCTTTAAAGCGTCTTTGATTTTCATCTTTATAGGTAGTATACTGCGAAAATGTCAATTATTAATTTTTCATTTTGTTACATTAATCATAAAATAATAAAAATATTAATCATTTGTACATTAAATCAAATATAATAAGAATGGCGAGAATTACGTAATAAATATCGATGCACTCACTCATCAGTCACAATTCCGAAATCCACTATCGAATTAAAACCTTGGTCTTTTAATAGCGCGATTAGGCTTATTCTGTTGCTATCGTAAACATATCCCGGTCTTAAAGGCTCTCTAGGTTCCTCTAATAAATCTCCAATTGACAATATACCTATGGATACTGGTTTAACGACTCGAACTTCTTTACGACCCGTAGCCGCCAAAAGTCCTAATTCTGCTGGACCAATACGTGTGAATGGGGCTATAATTAGTTTCCCTTTCCGTATATCGCTACCGATATCTCTTTGAAATATATAAAAAGCGTTCAGATGAAAAGGAAAACAATATTTAAAGAGATAATATTAAAAAATAATATAAGAAATTTGAAAAGATAGTATTTCCAAAAGAATATATATGTAGAAAAAAATATTGAATTTTTTTCGTACTTAATATTCTGCCCGAATTCTGGTTTAATCTTTATCAGAATTAAATTGTCCGCGTGATCATTTATTATTATTCGCTTTACATCCTTAATTGGCACAACCGCTGTTGCTTCTGGAATCAGATACAGAAATAATAGTTAATTCTTTACTGCAAATAGAGAGAAGCGTTAATTTGTAATTAAGTTAGTTTGTAATTAAATTTCACCGTCAGGAACACGCGCTCCGCTTTTCACATACATGCATGTCCCAGGTGTGAGAGACACTGGATCTGCCTGCAAAAAATTTTTATTCAACTCTAGCCCGTTGTTGTATATTTTGTATAGCTTTTAACATCACAACTTACTGTAGTTCCGCTCAGTACTATCCTTCTACCTTCACTATCACTTGCCAATACTGCGTATCCATGTTTAGTGGCACATCTAAATGCTGGCACATCGCAATCGGAATATACGTGTTTGGTCAATATTCTGCCATAAGCATCATCAGTCCTTATAAAATCACATAATGGTTCGTGTCTACCGTACTTTACTTTTCGTTGTATTTTCAACAATGCATCTTTTACAGCAGTCATGGGATATTGTTCACAAATTATATCTTCCAGTTTCTGTGAAGAAATTTAATTGTATATAACCTCGCATAATATTTCTTTTATCGTCTTTAATGTAACAAATAGCTCACCTCGTCCGCGACTTCAAGCAAAGAAGATTCCTTGTCTGGACTTGCAATGCTCAACTGTGAAGAGATTTAAAATTTCATTTATAATTTCATAAAATTTCTTATTATGTTTAATATAGAAAATAATTTACCTTCTTCATTGATATATCAGGCGATGATAGTGTCTTGACCAAGCAATCGCGATTATTAATTGTAAAAAAGTTTAATTGTACATAATCTCATAAAAATTTTCTTATCATTTCTAATATAGGAAATATTAAAAATTGCCTACCTCAGTTTTAAATGTCTCAGACGAAGATGAATTCGCGCTAGTAGTGACTTCACTTGCAACATCCATCTGTGAAGGGATGTAATTATAATTATAAGATTGTTTATATGGAATTTAATTATAATTATAAGATTTGCATACAATCTTATATAAAATTTCTTTCTTTCTCTGGTTTAAAGTTTCTAATATAAAAATATTTTACCTGTTTTGCAGACAAATCTGTAGGAAATGTCTCGTAATGTTTGGCGATTTGATCTAATTTTACCTAAACAAATTTAAAATAATTAAAATTTTATAAAATCTCTTATTCCCTCTTATTTCTGTTATTTCTAAAAAATAACTTTTCTGTAAATTTATGGAAAGAGAGAGAGATTGCTATAACGTTTTGCTTTACTCTCGTCTTCCATCTATGAAATGATCAAATTGTAGTAAACATAAGTGTATATACACAATTTTAAATTCTTTCATTCCTTCATTATATCTAATATAGAAAATACCTTACCATTTCCATCAATGTGCCAGAAAAAAGAAAAGATTGGCGTTTCTTTTTATTCATGTCGGTTCCCTAAAAGAAGATTTAATTGCATGTATGATTTCATAAAATCTTTTTCTCTCTCTTTTCTTCTGTCATTATTTTATTGTTTTTGATATGAAAGCTACTTTACCTTCGTTATAGGTGGAGATAAAAGAGGAACAAATTCATACATGTCATCCGATCTAACAGTTTCCTATAAAGAGATATAATTGCATGTTTAATCGCTTTTCTCATATACAATCTCTTATTACTTCATTTTAATATATAAGTCTTACCTCCTCTGATTCTTCATGGGATTTGATTTTATCTTCCTCTACCTGTAAAAATATTTAATTGCATATACAAAATTATTACATTGTTTCTAAAACAAAAAAATCTTACCTGATCTGTATTATTTGAAGAAGATGTAGTAGCTCCATTTGAAGATGTAGTAGGTTGATTTATTTTCTCTTTATTTTTCTTATGTGTTAATCGTATTTTATATTTATGCTCCATTATTGTTACAATTACATCAAGGCATGTTACTGCTTCTTCTTTATTGAAGCCAAATAAATTAATGATTAGCGTTTCTTTTAGGATTCCACATATACTTCTGAGGAAATGCATTTAAATTGTTATATAATTTAAAAAATAAAAATATATAAAATATATAAAAATAAAATTTTACCGATGAAACTTGGGTTCTAATTTCGCCCGTATTTCTTTTGATATATGTGCGTATCTTTTATTAATTTGTTTAGGGATAATTTTTTCAACTTTTTTTGTAATCTTATTCGTATATTTATTATATATATTCACAATCATATTCTTATATTTATTAGAAAAATATGGATAACCAATAATAAAAATAGTATCAACATATTCATCGCACCAAGAACTTATTTGTTGCTATATCATATAAATAAAATAAAATATAGTAAATTGAAACATTAACAACATAAAAAGAACATTTAAAATATCTAGTTACCATCATGTCAGATTCATTAAATTGTAGGAATGTCTCAATTATTTCTGCGTCAAATTTCTGCGTTATTATATTTTTAATATAATCTATCAAATCTCTCATCTTCGTATTATATGCATCTGTTTCATCTATCGTACTATATGCAGCTGTTACATCTTCCCGTACATCATTTACATCATCATGTACATCATTTTCGGTATATACTGCGTAATTATAATAAAATTAATAAAACTTTATATAATTTTATTAATTTAGAAAATATATGATAAACAGCCTATAGATTAGATGTTTTTTTTTAAATTATAATTTGATTCAAATACTTGCATTAATTGTAGAAAGTAATTTTAATACATTAGAAAAGTAAAAAATATTGTTATGCTATATAAAATTATAATAACATTCATAGATATTGGATAAGATACATGGTTACATTTAATCTTCTAGCGTACAAGTGATGAAAATATTTTATACGTAACGTATCTTTTCAAACAGGTTTCATGACGTATTAGCACATATTTTTTTCTACATATTTATGCATATAATATATATTTTACATGGAAAATACACCTGTCATATACATACCGACCAAAATTCTGCATTTTATTATTGCCGTTTCACTCATCTTCTTAATATCTTTTTATGATGCTTGCTAATATGATCAGGATTTTTATCGTTCCGATCATACATGTGCTTGTTTTCAACCACCAAACTCTGCGACTGACTTGACTTTGCTTAGCTATGAGAATAATATATCGATAGAAACTGTTTCGATGCGGAACTGTTGACATTTTTTCTTCCATGCGTTCTTAATACACACGTCACACAAATAAAGGCAGAGATCACCTCGACTTTCGACTCCGAGTTTATATATCACGCGAATATATATAATATTAAATCTGTCTAATGTGAATTATTCAAGCGTCAGTTTTTATGAAATGCGACAATATAAGTAGAGAGAATGAGAGATGTGAACGCTATTAAATAATTATTACCATTAATTCATCAATAAATATATTTATTAAATATTCATTAAATAATGAATTCGTTTCTCTCGGAAATATTATAAACTGCATAACATATTTTAAAAATGGGGAAATGTTAAGGTTTTAACGATTCGACATTCAGCAACGGATTATTTTTAAAATTGTGTGGATTTCGCACGCAAGAAAAGAAAAGAAAAGCGAGTTTTCCTTCTCGCCACTTTCACGTCTTTCTACCTTTTCATGACATTTTGTTTGAAATATTTTCCCATTAGTGCTATCGCGAGAATTTGCCCAAGCTTATCACTCTCACTCGTACGTTAATATATCATATATTCACATTCGATGTATGCATAAACGTTTAATATAAAATAGCTGATTACGTCACGACAGCCATGTTTGATTCGCCTAAAATACAAAGAATCTCGGAATCGGACCACAGTGTTGTACCTGCGTCCAAAGTCGAGACATCCAGTGCTCTTGGCATTTGTTGAGTGCGTTGTGCGCGGTTATTTATAATGTCGAAACGCTTGTGATAATTATTCACACGATTACGCGATGGACCATCGCAAATATCGAAAAAACTCGATCGATGTGATCATGTACCATGATAGTCATCATTATTTGTGAGGACATTACGGTAACAAGAATCACTTTTAGCATATCGTGTTCCATTACGATTTTAAGTAATAAGTATAACTAATAAATATCGCTAGAGATAAAGTGTAGCATCGGAAGTGCCGAGGAAAGACTCGGGCGCTTCTCATATTATGCATGTACGATCAAGAATCTTCATTTAATCGAAATATCTCTTTTCAAATTCGCTTTTAAAATCGAAAATAACGCAAGAGCGCGCGCGCGCGCACGATACAGCGTCATCTGTCGGCGGGAGGCGCAACCGTCCGAGGTGCCGCGCGGCGCCGCGAGATGGTGCGCAACTCGCGGCCGCCCGCTCTCCTCCCGGCGGCGTGACGTCCAGTCAGTCAGTAGCAGCTGACCGATAGGAGCGTTCGGAGAGATTTCTTCCGCAGCGCTTGCGTCCGTGCGTGACCGCGTACGCTCGTGCGTCTCACAGTGTCTTGTCGTGTCGCGTCGCGAGTGATCCGAGGAATAAATCGACGCTGTGGAGGATGAAGAAATTTGGAGCATCCTCGCAGCTTCCTCACTGATTGCGAAACGGTGAAAGGCTGCGCGGGACGAACCAAGACGTCGTCGACGACGGGTCACGAGTGCCACGAAATTGCCACGGTCAACGCAACACCGGGTGAGTAGCGGTCGTTGTTTCTGCTCCGAATCAAAGAGAGATTTTTAGCGAGTATCTTGAGAAATGTTGGACGACGAAAATATTTGTGACAAGTTTCGCGCTTGTTTCCTGAATAGGATTGTCCTATTTATACGCGTCCGCGAGATTTATCACGACGTGCGATTGTTGTTTTTTTACATGTGTGCGTGCGACATGCGTGCGTCGCGCACGCGAAACTCGACGTTCTCACGACTCGGGGTGACTGACACCTGATGCGTCGATGACCATGCCGTGAATAGAAACGCGGAATCCCCGTCTATCGAATCGGTGACATACATTTCTCGAGAAGTTTTTCGCATAAGATCCGAGCGTCGTTTGTTTCATTTCGTAAAAAGAAAAATCGGCGCTCGTTGACATAATGAGACTCGCGAAAATTGTCGCGTTATGTCACGCGACGAATTCGCCTTTTTTCAAACGGGAAAAGGACTCGAAATTGAGAGCGAGCGTCAAATGGCGTGTGTCCTTGCGCGAAGGTCGATTCGAGCAACGCGCAATTTTTTGAAAACGTAGCGTTGGGTAAAAACAATACACATTCACAATTAATAACAATTTCAACAATTTCGCAAATGGATTAATGTGTATATATTTTATGTGTACGATAGCATATTTGTATTTTAAATCTCGAGTGTTTTTCTTTCGTTATAGCGCTGGAAGTCGCGATGCGAATAGATTTTAAATTATGAGGTATATCTTGGGAATGTAACACGTAAAACACGACTTATTAGTAACGGTAACCGTAAGGCCATCTTGCATAAAGTTTCAAAATAAATTACATGAGAGAAAGAGCGAGCAAATATACTTCTATATTTAATTATAATATTCATATATGTGAATTGATTATTGAAATATTAATTTATATAAAATTGATTAAATAATATTATTTATCAAATTGATTAAAAAATATATATTTCTTAACACTACATAAAAATATATATAAATATATATTTCTTAACGCATATAAATTAATAAATTTCGCGGCAAAATATTTTTTTAATGAAAACAAGAATACAAATATACTGTTTTTTTTTAACATTAATTCTCGATATCTTCAAATCTAAGCTTGATATTAATCTTCTTAAATTTGCTTCAAGTAAACATTAAGAGACTAACATTTCATTGTTTATTTTCGTATCTCTGAATTTTATTTTATAAAAATTTTTCTACTCGTAACTATTTTATTAAAAGTTGACTTTAAATTTTACATAGAATAATATTTGCTCATGGCTAGTCTTATTGGGAGTTTGTCTATTTTGTCACAATATATTCGCAATGTCGTTTACGATGTTGATTTTTACTACGCGAGAGGCAAACACACCGCAAAAATTACTAGTAAAAAATCATAGAAACTAAAATTATCTGAGTTTAATAGCCTTATTTATTTAATTTATAAAATTTCTTATCAATCAGAATAGATTTTACTTTAATTAAGACGTGCTAGAAACCTGGTAAAATATACTTTAAAATATAAATGATCATAAATGTAGTTGCGAACTAAACTTGATATTTAGCTGAATTATTAAGTATAAACGAAACTTTATTATTTATCTAAATGGACTTTACTTTCACAAAGTTTCTCTTCAATATTTAATTACAACTACATTTAATTTAAATTGTTAATGTTAATATTAATCTTATGGGATTGTATGTGTGTGTGTATGTTTGAGTATGATATAAATATTCCTCTGAAATTTTCCCTCCCAAAAAATAGATTGTAAATTCATTTCAAATAATACAATATTAAAATTATATAAACGGAATTTTCTAGCATACTCTGTATAAACGAAATTGAATTAGTATAATAGAGAAATTCTAGGTATTTCATGATATGACTAATTTCCAGTGAGGAAATAAAGCTATTTCCATTATAATTATATTAATATTTTTATAATTATATTAACATTTTGTAATTAATTTGTTACATATATTTCAGATGCATATAGGTATTGTGTAGAGCAGGACATACATATTTTAACGTACTATTATGCACTGCCGTGCTAATCGATTGCATTACAAATAAAATATTTGCATACGCTCTATTTGTTAATTCCCTGTTGATGTATCGTCGATAACTAGTTAGTGATTAATTAATTTCAAAAGTTAGGATTTAAATTTTATTTCAGCAGACAATAATTTGCAATATTTATCGCTTACCACAGAATTAATCTTTAAATGGAAATAATATATACACAATTATTTGATTAAAGAGACATGTAGTTTCCGAGAAAAAAATTTTACATTTTTATTCTTTTAGATACATAATACAAAAATATATTCCTATTATTTTAATTTATCACTATAACAATATATGTATATAAATAAACGGATATATATTTTATTTTCAATTCAAATAAATTATTACAAATTTTTATACAAGATTGATGCTAGAAAAATTCGAGTTAAGACTAGATCGCAAAATTTCGCAATCATACTTATTAATCACACGTGTTCATTAATTCATCTTATTAGACACTATTGTAAGAAATAAAGAGATCCTGCCTTGAGGGAAGGTTTAGTTGAAGATACGCATACATCTCTCTTTATCTCTCTCACGCAACAAAGTACATTTATATCTTTCGCGGAGTGCCGCAAATTATTCTCAGGGCGCCGCGAAATTAACCAAGCTTCTCATAGCTAACACAGTATCGTATGAAAGACGCGGTGAAGCTTGGAAACGACGCGCAAAATAAATATCACAGCGCCGCCAGGGTAAGTCAATATCATAAACATTATACGAGCTAGCGAGCAAAAACAATAGCGCGAAAACCGAAGGCGAAAAGAGGAGAAGAGCGAAATAATCCAAACGGAAAATCGCCGAGTCATTTTCCGCAAGCTTTACCGGAAATTATCGTTTACTTTTTCATCGCGCTCGCTACATCCGCTATTAAAAAAGAAGCACTATTATACAAATATCCCATGTCATTACAGCTAATCTGAAGTTGCTCCTTATCGGAATATCCACAGTTTTATGCGAAACGAGCCACGTTTTTTTCTCGCTCGATGGTGTTGAGTCGCATATATGATTTTACATCCACATTACATTTTTATTTAATTTCCGGAAAACGCAAGATGCACGTAATTGAAAGAGAGTATTCATTAACGTTCCCCTCGCGTTTTTTTTAGACGATAATTGGCCGCAG
Organism: Camponotus vicinus; assembly: GCF_025532165.1. Classification (NCBI taxonomy): domain Eukaryota; kingdom Metazoa; phylum Arthropoda; class Insecta; order Hymenoptera; family Formicidae; genus Camponotus; species Camponotus vicinus. The sequence goes on from NW_028141945.1 coordinate 19,795,073, forward strand.
AATTCAAGATAGAGATCTATTCATTTTTACGTGCCACGCATTTCGATATGAATTCTGATTCTTTTCCCACAAGTTTCTACAGTAAATAAAGTTGTTTCGAATATTACGAACCGCCTAAAGGGAATTCCGAAAGGGATTTTCCTAATGATTTGTAGGACATGACGATTGTTCCTAATGACTTGCACGACGTGTCGCAAAGTTTGTAATTTTCGTTGACTGCCCCTCTTTCATTCGCGTTTCGCGATAAGAATAATTAACTACTTTACGCGTATCGCATCCCGAGTAAGCTTATCGCGGTCGTGGAAATTATTTCTTATTCTCCGCAGCAGCGCTTTATTACGTTACAGTCTTATAAGCCTTTGATAAAACTATACGGTACATGTTTACAACCATGTGTGCATAATCGTTAAAAAAGTCTCGTTACTCGTTCAAATTTACTTGGACAGGTAATTCAATTCTGTGTAATATTCGCCTTAAAGTAGAACTCTTTCATTCGATAATGTCAAACTGTTGATATACGAGCATGATAAATAACGAGAATAAATCACGAGAATGTATTATTGGCTGTGTATAATTTAATCGCGAAATCGGGAAATGTATAAAACGTGATGTTGAAGCGAAATCCATTTACGTCTCTCGAATAATTTGCCGTTGTCGGAACTTGAAGAATTTGTAATCTGAAAATTGAATTGTAACGATGTGGGATGTGTTATCCTGTCGCTGGAGTAATTATATTATCCAAAGTGAGATGTATGTACTGTGTATGTTACTGGAGTATAGGGCAAATTTGCGTCTCAAACAACGCGTGAAACTCATTTTGGGCGATCGATAATCTTTGAGATCAAATTCAGGACAGAAAAATAATTATATTTATATTAATTATGATTTCTTTCCGTAGCTATATATAAAATATAAAAAGCATTTGAAAAGAAAAAAAATATGTGTGTCTGTCATAAAATAAATATCAGGATATTCATATCCAAAAATAAAAATTGGCAAATAATTGGAAAATAGAATTTTATCGCGAATCGTCGAAAGCAAATTTTTAGACAAATGTTTGAATATTTGAATATTTTGAATTTTTTTCTAACACATTAGGATTATGATCGAAAGATGACAAAGCATAAAGCTCGTTTTCAGCGATTGATAATTTTTGCGATCAAATTCAAGAAAAGTATTGTATTTATATTAATTATAACTTTTCTGTTATGTGTGCTATATATATGAAATATAAAAAGCATTTGAAGAGAAAGTAAATATGTGTCTGTCATAAAATACACATCAGAATATCATATCCATTAAAAATTATGGCAAATAAATTGAAAATATAACAATAAAATTTTATCGCGAATCGTAAATTGTCTAAAGCGAATTTTTAAACAAATATTCGAATACTTTTTTTAAAACGCATTAGTCACTATCGAAGGATATTCGCATGACGCACATCGCGTAATTATCTCGGCGGATCCTTGACGGCGACGAGTGGAACATTATCCTTGGTCGTTTGAATAATCGTCGCAAATATTCTAAGGTAATATCCGGACGAGGTTAAATCCAGGCAATCTTTCGCCATTTTGAATCGTTAACGCGTATATACGCGAAAATCCAACAGTGTCCTTGTTTCCGCTGTTTGAACACGGCGAAACCTGCCCATAAATCAAGGCGTCGCGTCGACGTGGATGGTCGCGCTGGATGGAAGCGACCACGTCGCCTCTCTGTGAACCGGCGATACGGGGATACGATCCTGCACTCGATACATGGATTCACCCCCGACGCGCCGGGGAAACCTCCCCGCACAGCCTCCCAGCGCGGCAAGGATCAGGGGTTGTCGAGTAACTTGTTGCGGACGACGTTTGCGCGTTTCTTGTACCCGGTCGTTGACGGATCGAACGTCATGCTGCTCCGGAGAAATAGCGGTTATTCGCGTTAATGATTCCCGCCTGTCTAGATCTTACCGGTGAAAGGAACATAACGGGGAGAGCTGATGAGTCTCCGGTTATCCAGACACAATGAAACGCATATTTTCCGAGCGTAAGCTGACAAATGATAATGATATACCTGTTATCGATTATCAGGATTTTTGCAAAAATACACACATACACACAACACATACACACAACACATACACATAATTACACATACACGAGAGGTATAATATGATACGAAAGATATAAGTGTAAGCTGTCATTTTAAAAATTAAATTTAATAAAATAGGGTATCTGTTCCCTGGAAAAGCTGAAATTTTTAGGGATTCTAGGAATTTCTTTAAAAAAAAATCTCTCTTTGACAGTTTTGCTCTTATATTGTAAACAATTGGCAAGCCAAGTAAATTATACATTTAAAATATATTATATACATATATCCTTTTTATTTACAAATTCAATATCTTAACAAAATATTAAAGTGTTCCTATTGTAATAATTTATTGTTCTTTATTGTAATTTTTAATGATAAAAAGTGGAAATTGTATGCAAGTAAGAAATACTTATCTTGCGAAAATTATTTAACTTTTTTTAAATTTAATCAAATTCAACATTTAATTAGACAAATTTATTATTTATTATAAATTAAACAAATTTAGCACATGAAAGTTAAATAACCATGTTTTTCCTTCGTACGAATGAGAAACGTCAGGAAACACATATAATAAAAAAATTTATTTTAGAAAATTGCACCCAAAAATCTTTAAACTATTAGCTGGAATTTTTTTTAACAAAAATATCCGAAAGATCAGAGAATTTTTTTTACAAGATTTGACATCCGGATTAAAGTTTAGACATCTCGATAAAAAAAATATTTTGTTTTAATTGGTCCAAATATATATTCATTGCTTCGAGAGCTTCGCTTTAGCGAAGAGAGGTGTATTTCGACGATATTATGTTATCAGCGTAAATATGCGTTCGCGGTTTCCGCGTGAATTAATCTCTCTCGATTAAAGATCGATTGAACGATTCGTTAAAACGCATCGATGCGTGGATTCGTATCCAGAGAAGAGAATATCGAACCGCACAAGTTCCACCGGCTTTGTAAACCCTGAATCCTGTGTGTTTCGCGTATATTTCGCCAACGATCATTCACGCTAGTTCTGTTTCCGATAGTTAAACTTCCTCTCTCTCTCTCTCTCTCTCTCTCTCTCTCTCTCTCTCTCTCTCTCCCCTCTCTCTCTCTCTCTCTCTCTCTCTCTCTCTCTCTCGCTGCCTGCCTTACGCACATGACGTAAATCACGGGGTGCAATCTCGGTATCTCGTAATTTACGAGGTAAATGACCTCTACCCCGTCACTCGCTGGGTCGGTGTAGGAGGGTATATGGGGTGATTTGGAAAGAGGATCGCGAACTTGAAAGCTTTAGCGTAACAATCAACTAAGTAAGACAGAACGCGCGTCTTTAGTAACCACGTTTTGTCATGTGAAACTAATGCTTGAAATACGGACGATTTCTTGCATTATCTCGATGACAGATGTTTCTACATTATCTTTTCTTCTCGCGATTTTTGATTCTTTTCTCTTCTCGCGAATAAGTTCGTAATCCTTCGTAATTTATGGCTGTTTCGTAACAATTTGTTCGCGCCACATTTAAGTATTTATATACGGCACTTTTTCCATTTCACATTTCAATAGGATTATGTAGAATATGCTGACAAAATTAGATTCGCGTTTTAGAAACACCCAGTATTATTAAATAAAAAAAGTTAGGGAAAAGTGTAAATGGCGCGTAAAAACGTTTCCCGGATCCACGCTCGCCCCAGAATAGAGCTACATGAGATGTGAAAATAGATTAATCTTTCGAGCTAATCGAGTTTCGACACTTTTGTCGGGGGAAAAACCGCGTTAGTTTTCGACAATGAATAGCGTCCCGCATAAACTGGAAACATCGTTATAAATGGTGAATCAACGATGTAAAAGCGGCGAGCTAAATTAATTTCGATGAAATGATTAAATTCGAAATATACCTTTTTATTCGTTCCGCCAAGTTTAATTAATTCACAGTCGAAATTAATTTTTCCCTCGGCTTTTCAATGAAAGAGCCAACGTTGTAGACACTTGACAGAACAATACGACTCGATAATTTGACAAGAGGCGGCTTCGCGACCTATTTTCCACGCTGAAAATTCTGGGGAACGTGGTGGCGGTCGTTATGCTCGTTAAATGAATCGTCAACCAGCTGGTCGCGTCTCTATTTAATAGATAGCACGCGTTAAATTTACCGATCGGAGAGGCTCGTGAAATATTCAGCGCGAGAAAAATCGTGACATATTTATTTTTGAACTCCGAGTCGTCCGGGTTACCGTGGAAAATCTCTCTCCTGCCCACGCTACAATTCCGCGCTTGAAAGGTGAAAGCAGACGTAAGCAGACGTAATCGAGAAATCCGTACAATATTTTCTTCAGCATTCTGTGTATTACTTCGTACATGTTTACAATTAAAACTTTCCGTGTGTTTATTTTGTTATTTTTCTTTTATTTTTACCCAAAAGAGAGAGTATTCGCAATCTCTCGCAGGCTTTTCTCTTTTGAAAGAAATATCTCGGTAACTCACAAATTAAAATGAAAAACGTGTATTTTAAATTAATCGATATAAATTTTAAATTATTAATAATTGAAAAATAGGAGAAATAAGCTTTCACAAATTAATTTTAAGATAAGAAGAATTAATAATAATAATAATAATAATAATAATGACATATATGATAATAATAATAATAATAATGACATATATATGATAATAATAATAATAATAACGATATATATGTAAATTTAAAATATAAATTTATGGGTAAACTTTAGTTTTTATATGTGAGCTTTACTTTAAATGAATTTTAATTCAAGTTTTAATTATCTTAAGATATTTTATGTTGAATATTAAAAAGTTATGAGGAAAAAAAGGTCTTCTATTAAAGTTTCGCTTAGAAAAACTTTATTTTAACTCCACTTAAATTCTTGATTCTCTTTTTTTAATATTTCGTAAAGATCCCATGGACGTTATTTTAAATAGTTTTCCTTATTTGTGAAAAAATATAATTTATTTATAAATAAAATTTTGCTATTTTTTTTGGAACACAGATTTATCATATTTTAAACGCTGTTTTAACGTTATTAATTTCTTTAAATATTACGTTTCCTTCTTTTTTAAACGTTATATTTACACAATCTCGGAGCTTGGCTCGTTTGGAATAAATACATAAAGAGCTTGCTTTATATAATCTGCAAAGTTTGTATTTGTAGTGTGATTGCAGCGGTGCAAAAATGTCAAAACCGATAATTTTGCATCTATTTCCTTTTCCTTTAAAGGCATAACTTAATATTCGACTGACGCGATCACGATTGTTAATCTAGCCAAGTAGATACGCATCGACTCTTAAAGGGAGCATTAGGGATATAGCACATGGAAGCAGCGAAGCAGACACGAAATGCAATAACCTGTAACTGCATTCGCGTTACTTAATTCAATTACGTGTACAAGATGCGCGTGCCGCGAATTGCGTATCGAAACCAGTTTGCACTGACGTAGTTTCCACTTCACTAATTTCCGTTCGAAAGTGTTCATGGTCACACGAATGTAATGTTGTTTGTCCCTTACTTATGACAGTGGCGTTATTTTACGCAATGGAATTCCCACTCAAAAAATTAATTCGTCAAATATACCTCCTTGTGTGACAACGAATTGAATCTATAAGAATCTCACATAAGACAAATGTTTTTTAACTTTTTAACAATTTTTTTCATTTATAGACTTGTACATAAATATTTTGTTTCAATAAACTTGTCGACTAAATTTGTGGCGCTTTTGTTTTTTTTCTATTTAATAAAAGAAAATATTTTTTGGCAAAACGAATATATTGGTGAAGCATCTTGTATTTACTATCAAATTGAAATTTTTTTTTTCGACATAGAAATAAAAATAACCGGCCTTAATCCTGATCAAAAAAAGCAATCAAGATGAGAACAATGATGTGTGAAAAGTCGCGCAAATCCTGTTTGTAATAGTTTACATAATTACGTCGTCAAATCGAAAGGATAAATACATTCTCTTGGCGGCTGGTTGCAAGGAAAACGGAATTTCAACGATTTATATTCGAGAAAAATTTATAAAGCTGACATTTCTTTTTCAACGAAAAATTATTTGGTTACGTTTTTCGTCAAATTATTGTACTAGATTCGCGAATAATGAGCTCGTAAATGACCCGTGCATGTATAAAATATGCATGTATAAAATGTGCTATTCTCTTCTACGTTTCACCCGATACGCTGATAGGATGTTATCGGAGAATTATTTTTATTTTTAGAGCACTTTCAGCACTTTCAGCACTTTCACCCGGTGTCGTAGAAAACGCCATGCACAAGGTTAACGTGAAAGATATCAAGGCGCAATATGAGAGGCAGATGCGGAATTTTCTTTCTCGCGTGAGTAAGATAGACGGCATCGTATATATTCGCCGAAGCGGGTCTCTTAAACGTTAATGTTATGCAAACGCGAGATACGACGAGGGGCAGGGAGGTGGGTTTCGCTCCGTTTCACAGTCTTGCATCGCAGCGTGTCGGATTAAAGATAAGACGGAAGAAGTATCGCACTCGTTCGTTACCGTTACGATGGTAATGAAATGAAAACATCAATGAGAACTCCCGGAGAAAAGCGAGTCGCTCTTAATACAGGTGCTTGAATTACCTGGAGGAAACGAGGAGCTATACGTATATCACATATCGAACGATGTGTGTAATATATTACGTATGAATAAGAAAAAATTACTAGTTTATTTTTTTGATTAATTAAAATTGCGAGCTAAGTGATAGAAGGAGGGTAGAATCTTTGATGTTTCTGCACCTTTGAAAACGTCGAGGCATTTTTTCGACATTTTATATTCGCCCAGTCAGCACCGCTTCACGTCATCCTGCGAAAAACTGATTTATCTATCTTGTCTCTCCGGAGACACGTGAAGAGAATAAATAAATGTCTGAATTAACTTGTGTCTCGCGAATTTTACCAGTGTTGCGGAGCATTTTTGAATTTCACGACACGAAAGTATTTCACTTTCGGTACATTTGGACAGGAAGGATATACTTACTTGCATACGTGTACTTGCAAAATAAAGAGATGCGTATTGTTACAAATATTTCGAGTGTCCTTAAATATTTCAGTAAATATTTTACTGCCGCATGTTGCAGGATACGCAAACAGAAGCACGTAGAGCATGATAAATTAATGCCTCTTCAAGTTTTAACGTCAGATACATATGTATGAATATTAACTCTTGTGAATGAATTATTTTTACGAGTGAGAAAGACATTATTGCGATTTCAAACTATAATAAATCATTAAATGACGATATGTTTGTTGTTGTAATATTAATTAATTAATTAAATAATTAGTTAATTAATGTAAATTAGATTTGTGATAAAATTTATTATTATAATTTATGTATTTTTATATAAAATATTTTATAATGAAAATTATAATAAAAATAAATGTACACATTTTTCATTAATTTTCAGAAAAATATTCTCTTCAGAGAATATTTTTAATTTAAGTGATGCTTCATCCACGAATGCAGATGAGAATATTCGCATATTATTAAGAGAGTAATCCGAGACAAATGTGTATCAAGATTTGAACAGACGTGCAAGTATTATATATCCGCGACAGCAAAATATTTTGCGTACAAATTCGTTTGACCTGATTAAAATTTCACCGTGAATTTTCGGTGATTCGTGCACAGATTTTCGCGATTGCGCACGTCAAGCTGTAATCCACTCTTCGTGTATATGTTGTTTGCGTGTTTGCGCTCCTTTGTTTTAAAGATATATATTTACTCGTGTGGCACAGCCTTACATCGGGGCTTAAATTAATGCCTCCATATATTGTGTCCTTTGCAGATTAGCATGCACACGAGATAATTCGTAAAGCGGCTCGTTCGAAACGTAAAGCTTTCAATCTCGGTCACGAAAGATGGAAATTTCGTGATATTTCACGAACGAGAAACATAAAACTAGAAACACGAGAAACAAATGAAACGACGGAAAAAGCTTGTAAAATTATATAAACGTTAAAATCCAGAATCTGGATCCGAAAAAAAATTTAGAAAATTTCTTCCCACAAAAGCACATCTTTATAATTTGAAATAGAGCTCGTTATTTACGAGAAAATTACGAGAACACATTTTACGACTGGTTAATTACGAGAAAATTACGAGAGAACATTTTACGACTGGTAATTCAATTCTCCGGGTGAAACAAGGGATTGTCACGTTTAGAGAGCGCGATTTCTCGGAAAAAAGTCGCACACAGGACTTCGCGAGAGACTCGAGTAAAGGGGTGAGACACGCGAAAAGGGACGACGCGGGACTTTCTAATTGCATTCAATTAACAGTTTAGTTAGCGTATCGCACTAGTTTGTGAGTTCCGATCGAATTTCTCGCGACTGACGCCAAGTTTCCGTTTTTGCGGCACGAAAATTGGCACCATTTGCCATGTCGGGCTACAGGCTCGATCGTGGACAAAAAGTGAGATAAATGGATTCTATTCGGTGGATCATTCATCGCGTCGCGTTTCGCGGGAGGGAGGAGAAAATTTCGAATTACACCGCGTCGAGATAGATATCGAGATTACGGCAAATCTCGTTTCTCAGATAATGCCCTCGTGATAATGCTGTTAGGTGTGGCAGCACTTGGCACGTTCTACAGCACTCATTATGTCGACCGAGAAGGAGAGAGAGAGAGAGGCAAATAAAGTCTTTAACCTTAAACTCGAACCCGAATGCGTGATGTAATGCTCGATCGTTAACCTGCTCTTGCACGGTTCCAATATCCACCCACCACACTCGCTTATTTGTTTCTCGCGTTCGATCACGCGAAACCAGAGAGACTGTTGGAGCGAGTTTGTTTTTATTGTGACTCGATCGACGAGAGCCACATTCCGTGTCTTGGATCCTACCTCGTTCTATTTCTGTCTCGAATAAAATGAACCGCGTGATTCTCTGCAATTTGCATGCTCTATAAAATCTTCTTCCATATTTTATTCTATCAATAATATATTTTTCTAAATATTTTCACATGATTTCGCGAAACTCTGTTATTTCTAAATAATGTACACTGATGATATCTATATAGAAATATTTATATTTAGATTCTGTAATTTTTTAAATAAAATTTTAACGAATATTAATGAATGATCTCGTAAGTAGCTTCAATGCTTTTTATTATTTTTCAATATTCATTTTTCTCGCGTATAATCTCTAATTTAATTTTTTTCAAATTTTTGAAATTTTTTTTACGAAAAAAATTGCTTCTATTCGATTAATGTTATTGGAATTTTTATCTCTTCATAAGTAATTTAAATACATGAGTCTTCAGTATTTATTTTTTCTATGCGCGAATATAATTTCTTTCAAGAGTGAAATTTTTTACGTAAAAAGTTGCTGTTCGATCCAGGTTAATGTTATTAGAATTTCCAATCTTTTTATAAAGAATTTATAAAAGTTACATCTCTCTTTCTCTCTCTCTCTCTCTCTCTCTTCACAAATTTACCGTGTGTCAAAAAGCGGCAAACGTTTCGTCAAAAGCGTACTTGTATAAAAGAGTCACGTCGTTTTTGACGTGACATATAATATTTGATTATTGGAAAATGATTTTTTCTGTTTTTTTGTGAGAGCCATCCATCCAAAACTGAGATTTTCGAGATCCGTCATTTTGTATGTAACGACCCGAGAGTCGGGAAGCATCCGTTCCAAGCAGTTTCTGGAATCCAATCGACGATTCCTTCAGATAGTCTGATTCGAAGGTAGAATATCTCGGGCAAATTTCACGGATCGAAAGAAGCTCTCGCCGATTTTTCCCCCACTCTGTCGCGTCTAGTGTGGATCATGTGAATTTTCAGATAAGTCGTCGTCGTGGTTCGAAACGATAATGATATCGGTCGAACCACATCCCGAGGAAGGTCGTCGGATCCGGTTGGATCATCGCCAGATCGTTTCCTGGTCTCGCCAACCGCGGATATTCCGCGCGATGCCTGGCAAATATTAGACAAAGGACGTCATCCTTCTCGTACCAGCTGACCCTCTTGCCAATCTGATTTTCGTCGAATATATAGGGATGTAATGAACCACCCTCGTGATATTAACCCTCCAGGGTGCTATGTCGTGACGAACTCTACACAGCGCTTTGGGACTGTTCTCTAAATACTCGAGAAGCGGTATCTGATTATAGTTGGCGAACTAAATTTGCCGGGAATTTTAACGCAACTTCTCGAGCAATATGAATGAATTGTTATAATGAAAACACCTTGATAAAGGTTGAAACAAGGTAGTTAAACAGCAATTGAATAATTGGTCCACTTAATCATTTATAACATCAAAAAAGAAATATTGCAAAAATATTATAAATATAATATTATATAATATGATGTAAATATTTTTAAATTAAATATTTTTAATATTAAATTTATATGATATATTATTTATGAATTTATATAAGATTACATTATAATATTTATAATAATATATGAAACATATTATTATAATATTATAATTATTATAAAACTTAAAAATATGCGTTATATATACGAACTTTCTCATTTGGCGTAAAAAATATTTATTATATTGCAATGTGAGCTTATACTTTTTTTTTAAATATACTCCAAAATATATACAAGTTTTTTCGAGTTGTACATCAGCGATGCTACTCGGCGATTCAACTTGAAGTAGAGTTTACGAGAGACATATTAAAACTCGACGTTTCAGTATGGAGATATTTAATATTAGACTCTTTATAGAGTCGCAGCGGGGGAAACTTCCGCTAAGGATGCTAAAATTATCAAGATCCTCTCTGTCGTCATCAGCAAAGTAGACCGCTACACCAAAGGCTATCGACGAGTAAACCGCAGCAGGCAGGATTCGGCAAGAGATTCTCTCTCTCTCTCTCTCTCTCTCTCTCTCTCTCTCTCTCTCTCTATATATATATATATATATATATATATATATATATATATATATATATATATATATCTCACCTAGATGTCTGCGCGTCTGTGCATTAGTGCTCGGGTATTTTACGATCTCACTTCTCTCTCCCATAACAGACCCGAGTACACGACTCGGCGAGATTACAGAGACGTCTCGCGACGTTTGCGGGGCAATTTGCGGTACAATGATTGCGAGCCTCCGTGACTGCAAACGAGACGACACCCGCACTCGGGGTGCCGCCCCAAGTTGAACGTGTCGACTGGAAAAGGTACTTATTGTTACTCAAAATAACTGTCTCTTCAGATACGAGAGAGTGTCTATCAATCCTCCCTTTCATTCTTAAATCTCTCGAATCAGTTGTACAGAAAAATAAAAAAAATTTCAATTCTCAGGGATTTATTTTTTACGAAACTTTAAGATTCAGGGTATTTAAGAAAAAATAATTTCTCGCTGATTTATCGATGTACTCGCAGAGCATCATGTTAGTGTAAAGTTCGATCGTTTACCTTCGTAACACGTTGTATAATTATTACCATGGCGCGTTAATAAGTCTTCTTCTTTTTCAAATTACCCTCAATGAGAAAGAGAGAGGAAGAGAGAGGAAGAGGAGGAGCCTTTCCGCTTTCTATCTACAAAAGGCAAGTGCGCGGCTTTCTCGAGTAACCTGCGAACATTAAACGTAATTACTATTACGAGCCGCTACGAAATACCTGACCTCGCTGGGGCGGCGGAGGAGAGGAAGAGGAGAGGGCAGGAAGGAGGATGCCCATGCCGCTGATAAGGCTGCGGTTTTCGGTCCGGGACAGTTTTGTCGCGCACGTTTCGCGGTTTTTGCGGCGCGCCGCATACCGGCTTTGCCCCGACAAGAGAACATCGGTCCTGCTAACGATGGTTAACGAGCTCGAATGAACGACCTATCCTGCGCTACGCGCCCGAGAGACATCTTCCTCTCCCCTTCTCCTCCCCATCCCACCCGTCTTTCTCTCCCCCTTCGCTAAATTCACCTGTCAACAGCGCACGGTTTACGATGTCGCACGTCCCGCAAATTTCATCCGGCATCGCCGGAAATAATCCGCGTAATTTAGCGAGAGACACGCCAACGTCTCGTTCCGTCATCATTTTTCGCGAGGAGAGAATTAAAAGATCTATCGATAACACAGGTCTACAAAAAATGGGGTCATGATTGTTGTTGGGCAGCTGGGGGTCATTTCCGAAGTAATTTTCTGCGTAGAATCCGAATCCGAGGTCAGAATTGGCCTATCATGTCAGGATTTTGGGATATTTGAGGTTATATACTCGAAAAATGGCTTTTTGGGCTACTTTTGAGGTTATGTACAGGACGCACAAAATTTTTTAGCTCTTTTCTTCTAATTGCATCATTTAGTACTACTCTTTCCCTTCAAAATGAGCTGTCGAATGGTCATCTACGATTTTTCCTTGCAAAGTTACGGCCATTTTAAGATGACATGATGAATTCCAAACCCTGCGCCGTTATAGCCCAACAACCTCATGAGCATTCACATTAAACCTGTAAACTTTGAACTATAAACCCGAAAACCTGGACTGAAAACTGTATATATGGGTTTGATGGAGAATCTGAAATCAGATTTTGAAAATTCAAGATGGCGGATCCAATATGGTGGACAAAAATTTTAATTTCGCTCAAATTTGAACTGAGAACTGAAAACATGGATTTTTGGGGTCGCTGATCTGGAATCTGATTTCAGATCGACCTCAAACCCATATATACAGTTTTCAGGTTTGGAATTCATCATGTCATCTTAAAATGGCCGTAACTTTGCAAGGAAAAATCGTAGATGACCATTCGACAGCTCATTTTGAAGGGAAAGAGTAGTACTAAATGATGCAATTAGAAGAAAAGAGTTAAAAAATTTTGTGCGTCCTGTACATAACCTCAAAAGTAGCCCAAAAAGCCATTTTTCGAGTATATAACCTCAAATATCTCAAAATCCTGACGTGATGGGCCAATTCTGACCTCGGATTCGGATTCTACGCAGAAAATTACTTCGGAAATGACCCCCAGCTGCCCAACAACAAAACCTTGTAGACCCGTGTAATTTATTCCTCGGAAATTTGTGTCCGTTTTAGCTGTTTGAAATAGAAGAAATAACTTTTTTATTTCAATTTTTTTATGCGATATGGAATGAGTAGATATTGCTTATGAGTATCTATTGTTTTTGAAGAGGTCTTCCAGAATTCAATTTTTAAAAAAATTTAAATAGATATTTTATTTATAAATTAGAAAAAAATAATAATATTGCGCGAAAGGCATCTTTCCCCTTTTTTCTTCTATAATTTTATATTAAATTCACCTGTCAGTAACGCATGGTTTACATTCGATGTCACGCGTCCTGCAAGTTGTGTTCATGTTGCCGGAAATAATCCGCGTAATCGAGCGACTCGCATGGTTTTGCAACGTGTCATTTCTCGCGAAGAAAGAAATAAAAAGTCTGTCGATAATTTCTTCCTTGGAAATTTGCATTCATTCCAGTTATTCGTAGTGAAAGAAATTACTTTTTCATTTGAATTTTTATCGGATTTGAAACGTGAATAGACATAACTTATAAGGGTATCTCCTGTTTGAAAAGATCCAGAATTCTCAATTTTTTTTACAAAGTTTAAATAGACATTTTGCTTATAAACTAGAATAAAATAATAAAACTGTATTATATATTAGATAAATTATAAGATATTTTGTGCGAGAAAAGTACAGTTTACTCACACACACAGATGTAAGAAATACATTTCACAAAGTATACATCTTATACGCCTTGGAGGGAAGACGTATATGTTAAAGATGTGCGAATTACGGCTATGTTACGTTAATTACGTAATCGCGCGCCGCACTCACAGAAAAAATTTCTAAATTTAATGCTATTACACTTCAATCTATCATAAAATAGGATCGATATAGCGCCAATTATATTTTTTATTAAAAAAAGAATATTTTAATCTTAAATAGAAAATTCTTAAATCTAGAATAAAATGATCCTGATACTATCTACAAAAGACGACAGACGCATATCGATTTCACGCAACTACTGCGACAAAATTGTATTCTTAACTTAAGAATATGCTACTTATCTTTAGAATATATACCACTAAAATAGGTGCTAAGAGGATACTCTTAAGTTAAGAAGATTTTCTAAAGAGATATTCTTAATACACAGAGAAAAATATTTTTTTGGATTTAATAAATTTTGCTGAAGTCAAATAAATTTAATTATTGGTCTAAAAGTTTTTTCCGCCTAATTTGAAATAATCTGTTTAATATTCTGAATCCCAACAAGGAAAGATTATTAAATAAATTATTTTAAATTCAACTTGAAATTAAACTGATAAACAGTGATGTCAGAAAGAGGATGCGGTTCAAATGCACACAGAGAACCTGTGTGTGAGCAGCGTCCTCTCTTCCGCATCACTGCTAAGGGAGAAATATATACTTTAGATCTTATGTTAATACAAGTCCTTTATATACATTTCATGGTAAATATTGAGTACGAGAAAAATTAAGAGTGGTGTCACCGCATAGCGGCAAATGAAGAAACATGTCGCGCACACGAAAATCGAGTTGCGGCGTAGAAGTCGCAAATTAAGAATATATTCTTATTTATTAAATGGCGCTAATATCAAATTATTCTAAGTGCAAGAATATATAGCTTAGATTTCTTTATATTATTCTTGTTTCCAGATTATAAAGACAATCTTATTTAATTCGAGAGAGAAGAATAAGAATTATTGTTTTAGTTTTAAAATTGTTTCATTTTTATACTACATAAGATTGTGACCGGATTAAATGTGTCAAGAATATTTTTTGTCTTGTTATCAGAAATCCTTTCTAAGGGTGCGCATTTCCATTCATATTTTACTAACGATTCTCTCGTTCACGCTGCGTGTGTTCCTACCAGAGTTTCCTCGACGTTATACGATGAAGGATCGCCTCGTGTCGCCGGTTTCTTTAGCGTCGCAGTGAAGCTGGATTTTTTCTTACCGACAACGGAAGCTCGTTTTGCAGAGAGACACACAAGACGTGAGACAGCGAGGAGCATTCTTCGTAAGACGGAGTTGAGGAAGTCGAGGACGGACACAGAGAAAAAGTATCGTCGAGAAAATAGATATAAAAAATAGAGAGAAAAAAAAACACAAGGGACGAGAGAAATGCAGCAACACCTTGTTATTGCGCGAGGAAGCGAAATATCATCGGAGAAAGAAGAGTATCGGACGAAGGGAATTGGAAGAAAGGAATCGCGCGAATTGGAGATCGATCCTGTCGTTATTATCTTACGCGAACGTGTAACGATTGCGCTCTGCTGCACGTGAGAAATCGCATCACGGAGGGAATTCCATCCGTCGGAATTTCATCTTCGTTGAGAGAACGAGTCAATAGAGACGGACAACGACAAAGTTGAGCGAGAGAAAACGGATTCGATAAAATTATCTGGATTGTTTTGTCATTTCGATCTTCGATTTGTTGTTTTATGAGCAGAATCGCTTTTCCGACTTTGCTAAATTTTATTTCTTTTAGAAAAAATGAGAAAGAAAGAAGAGGAGGACTTGGAAAATTGATGATTCGCTCATGGAGTTCATGGATCTGATATTTGTTAAATTACACAAGTTTGTTAGCGTGTTTAACTGCGTAAAGTTACATTAATTTTGCGCTTCAAGTCGTTTGTAACTCCTAATGTTTCTGGAATTGAGGGTATCTTTGGGAAATGAGCGCGACATATTTCTTTTTCGAAAGGAAAAGAAAAACATTCTTGTATGGAAAAAAAATTTAAATAACGAAAATAATAAATAAATTCTCTGTCGTGTGACTTGAAAATATACGAGAAACATAATCTCGAATTTTTCAGTAAACATTTGATGTACATTCGATATAAAGTTCTCTCCTCGAAAGATCGACGCGATGTCTTGCGAAGAAAGTCGAGACGAAAGTCTGGGTGGAATTCGATCTCGCGAGTCGGGAATTAAAGTGGCTAATTGGAATCCCGATGTCGATGGTATTAGAGGTTCAGCTCGCTCGCTGCTAAATGCGGTAAATTCCGCGAGCGGGTGCAATTCGTTTCTCGCTTCTCGTCCCGCTTCTCGATAGGCGACTCCCGCGATACCCGAGTTCTCGTTCAACCGGGTCGTTTTCCCCCATCCTCTCCCCTAGCTTCTTCCCTCAGACCGCGCCGCGATTCTCCTCCACCTTTCGCTCCCTTGGCACACAGTTTGAAACACTTCCTCTTTCGTCCGCTCGTCTCTCACCTTTCATTTTTTTCTCCCCCTCTCTCCGTCCCCCTGGTATCCCATCGAGCCTTTTTTCTTTCACCCTCATCCGCTAAACTCAATTTCGCCGGCCGGATCGATAAGTAATGACGACGCACCTGATCGAGGCGGAGTTACTTCCGGTTAATGTCTCTCGTCTGGGCGATACATTTCGTGAGGCTTCGTTACCTTTGAAACGTTCGGGTTTCTCTCCCCTCGTCGGTATCGTATACATGCAACTTTGTAATAAAATAGTGAAATATAAAAACTTCACATCTTGGAATATTATTCTGTAAAATGAACTCTCTTTACACCAGCGTAGTATTCACTCCAATACTTATTTTGTACATGTTAGTAGTTTGTTCGTGATCGAAATATCTTACCCTTTGATACTTCATCATTTTGACAAAAATGATAAAATGAATAAATCGAATACATTGAAATGTATGGATCTCGTTTCGCTCGACGGAAATAAAATCTTTATAAATTTTCGAAACGTTCATCGGACGTTGCATCGAATAAATTCAATTTTTATGTATAACGACATTTCGTATTTCGATCAGATTCATCGATCGTCAACCGTGAAACGTAATAACGGAAACATTCGTTCGATAATAGATGCATCATAAAAAAGCTGGAGATCAACTATTATTGACTTATGACTTCTGGTCTCTTGTGGGCTAGATTTTTAGCAAAATCCGTTTCCATTTCTCGATATTTATTTATAGGATTGGATAAAAATATTTACGGTATCTAATTCCAACTGTATATTTTTTAAAAAAAGCTGTAAATTTTACGAAGCTCATGTGTAACGATATATTGTGTGCTCCATTTTCACCGCGTTATTTTCGAGCGATTAATTTCCCTGGAGCCGATTTTTACTCCAGGGAAAATATTAAACGCGAGAAGAGAAATTTCAGATTTTTCCAATTTTTAATTTACACGATCAATATTTCCTCGATAAGAAAAATCGATTACGTATCGCTTGAAGGATAACACGGTAAGCTATACAATCCGTACATTCTCGGTGCATTTATACCACGTTGGGTTACATCGGTCACTCAAGGATGCTACGGAGACTGTCATTAGACTAATTAAACTCGCTCGGCGATGGTCGTCGGTTTGTGAGGAGGTGCGACGATCGTTACATCGGGAACAGGAATAGTGTTCTGTCGGTTGGACCGGCGATATAACGAGGTTAATTAGTCCGACGAACGGAGGTAGAGAGAAAGCTCCGATCCCGAAATCCTTCCATTAACGTCGTCAGCTGCATGCGCCATTACTGTCCTACGGCCGTCGCATAACTCGAATCCTCCGGTTGTCCTATCCCCGCGTCCTTCGCAGAGTCATATCGCTAGTTCGCCGAGTAGCTTACTCTGTTGTCAAAATGTCGGATCGATTCACCGGCGAAACATCCGAGACGGCGCGCTGTGCATTCGGCAAAACGTACAGGGTGTTTCGGAACTTCGGATTCTTATATCAGTTAAACAATTATGCATTCTTGATTTATTTTACGCCGAGAATAATTGTCGATTTTTGGGCAGTTATCTTCTGTGATTTTTCTTCATATAAACGATATACAAAGAATATCAAAACGCAAAATTAAAAATAAATATTAATACACGCACAAGACGAATCGATATTTAAAATGCAAAATGAAAAATTTCTTTTCCACTGCATGTGTCACGATTAAAATGAATAAGAAATGAAACAAATATTACGAATCGCGAATTAAAGTTAATTGTTGTGTCACAGGTGATCAACTAAAACGTCGTTGATCAACCGTGATGAAGCGTACTTGTGCCCTTAAGATTAAACGACCCGGTGGAGGCTGTAAATCTAGCGGGAAAATTCGAGGGTGAACGTTTTACAATTACGACTATCGCACAAGCACTCACACACACACATACACACTATATCTCGACACAACTCTGCGCGATAATTTCGAGTTGTCAAGTACCGCCAACGTACGCGATGTCGCATGTATGCAATATAGTATCGCGTAGCTCTTTCTCTTTTTAATTGCTCTCTTTTCATTCGAAAATATTTCATGTAAAACGCGGCTCGAGAGCGTCGGTTTGCCGGAAAAAGTGACATCGCCAGAGCTTTACCGCACCCTTTTCCGCCTCGACAAAAAAGAATACACATACACACACACATGTACGTGTATGCAGGGCGTGCCAATCCACGCTCGTTATAATTTTTCTTTTTCCCTCCACTTTTTCACCAACTACGCGTTCTTCCTTGGTCGTTTCGCGTCGGCGAGAAATTTCGAAACATTCCATTTAAGTGGCATGCAGCCAGTGTGTTGTAGCCGCGGGAAATATCCTCCTCATTTTTTCCCCATCACGAGCCGTCTACGAACTTATCCTACATGACGGCGGGACAAGTCGAGGCGGAAATCGGAAATTAGAAATCGATTTCCTCGCGAGCCTTATTAAAATCCTATGAAATTGCGTTTGTCGTCGATAGTTTACGTAAAAAGCGCGTGAAACTATATTCGAGAGAAAATTGCTCGAGCAAAATAAATATCAGCGCTTCGACGAGCATTAAAATAAATATGAAATTGATCGGGTAAATTGCATAATATGTAATTTAATATTGAGAGATATTTTACATATCTCTTGTACTAGTTGACCTGAAAAGTTTTATATACTCGTATTTTGTGATTAAAATATATTTTGATATTTGCGGAAAAGGGAGAAAATATATATATTTTTTCATAAAATTTTTATATCACTTATTTATAGCACAATATTTTTTTAATATTATATATAGATATTTAATTCTGATAGACTGCAAGTTGAAAGAAATTTTTTATATATTGTACGCGCGCGTATTCCTTTTGCGCTAGATTACAATAGTGACAATTATTAGTGCATCAAAATGCAATTGCATCAAAATAGAATTCACTGTCGCATCGATACGTAACATCGATTTTTATTTGAATATGCGCCTTTTCCCCTTTGATATAATATTTTTTTTCTCAACGCTGGTGTAATATATTTTTATCAGCCGCAAAATATGGCTAAAGACTCCGTTTCATCCGGTTTAACATCTAAATTAAATGCACCGCGCAGTAACTGTCGGGATGCCTTCCTATGGTTATTATCGCGCTAATTACCTGCCCACGCGAATATAAATGCACGCTCGTGATAATCCTATCAGCGTGCGTGAAATATCGTAGACACCAGTTACTATTATTAACCCCTTCACAGACCAGCGAAAAGAAACTTTTCGTGCCAAAAGTGTGTTGAAGAAAAAAGTTTTTAAAATTGCATGAATACGTCAGCATAAATATTATTGAGGTCGCCGAATCCGAATCTGAAGCCAAAATTACAAAATTCAAAATGGTGAATCCAATATGGCGGATCAAAATTCAAAATAATTTTGGATTTCAATAAAAATGTGTATCATTTTTGAGGTTGCAAAATCCAAACCTAATATCAGATTTTCCAAATTGAAAATGGCAAATCCAATATGGCGGACCAGAGTTCGAACAAATAGTTGACATACATAAAGGTTGTATACTTCTCTCTTCAATTATTTTTAAATCCCGCTCTCTGCCGAACCCAGAGTCACGAATCGAGGACGTGGCGGTTATTGACTCCGTTTTTTTATTTTTTTTTTATTTCTTGAAAAGTGGTATACGTTTCCACTTCTGTGCAAACAGTTTGATTTGATAATTCGTGACTCTGGATTCAGCAGATAGCGGGATTTATAAGTAATTGAAGAAAAATTGTACATCTTTTATGTATGGCAACTATTTGTTCTGGTCCGCCATATTAAATTTGCAATTTTTAATTTGGAAAATCTGATATTAGATTCGAATTCGGCGACCCCAAAAACGATAAGAAACCCATTTTTATTCAAACCCAAAATTATTTTGAATTTTGATCCGCCATTTTGAAGTTCGAAATTCTAATTTCAGATTCGAATTCAGCGACCTCAGAAACCTTAAAATACTCAAGGACAATCAAATCGTAACAGTAATAACATGTTTTTTTCAAGATGCCCCTATAGGGGCCATGAAGCAAAAGTGGCACGAATTTTTTTGACCCCTATAGGGGTCCCTGACAGTGAAGGGGTTAAGCGCTTAAGGAAACGATAATAGTCTGTGAATGTCGGATAACGCGGGACAATATCGAATTGTCGCGTTCAACTGAATTCACACTTGTCGGCGTAGATCGATGAGACTTTCTTTGATGCGTAAATTCAAGTTTACACCCGAGAGTATTTTCGTAGTAAAATTATACAATTTTCACACTGGTAAAATAAACGACAGCACAAGATTAAAATTCGTGAGTAAAATAATGAATCTAATCTTCCTCGATAAACGACACTTTGATCTCTCTATAATGATGGAAATAAAAAATTTGAGTTTTTTTAATTAACTTTTAACATATATTAATTATGATAAAGAATTTTTTCGTCATCCTGATAAATTTTATCGATATTATATTCAATCTGTGAAATCAAGTATGAATCATATGCACTTATGAGTTAATCTATAAACAATGTGAAGGATTTTAGATAGGAATCTAAAGCGCGAGCACGTGTCACGATTCGATTTATATCAATGCTCGATCATTTTGTAGATTGCAAGATCGTTGAAGTACATTGACTTTAAATTGCTCGTTATCGCGCATAATTTTCTTAATCTGGTTCAAGCCACATCGATTATAGCGAGAAAATTGCACGAAGGCGTCTATAAGAAACAATTAATCTTTGTTAAATAACAATTAAGTGATTATTTATTTATTAATATGTTAAATCTTGTTTTATTGTTATCTTATATAAAATGTATATCTCTCTCAATTGTAATCGCTTAGTTATATAAAGAATAATTTAAAATCGTAGGATAATTAGCGCCATTTTTTTCACTTTTTCTACGTTCTGAAATTTTTCTGTAACTAAAAACAATGGCAAAAAATCTACAGCGAAGCTAAGAAGTACACTCTTGTAGGAAAAAAAAATCATATGACTTTAATGTGAGATGCGATGAACACTCGATTATCGGAAAACGTTTAACTTTAAGAACGTTCTACAAAACTGTGAGACTTTCGATATACAACGATTCTCGGTAGATGGAATTTCAGCGAAAGAAGGAAGGAACGAGAGACACATAGATCCTTTCGGAATTGGACTCTTTTGACATTGAGCGATGCAATTGAATTTTCTTATCGCTCGGCTCGCGGTGCATTGGCCTTTAGCGAATAACGGGCGCTATTTTGGGCCGCGAGAATAGTTTTGCGGAAGTCTGAGATTCGAAGGAGGCAAGGGGGGAAAAGAACAGCGTCTTCAACAACTCCACACGCGCGTGCATCCGAGAAAGAGCGAGGGAGAAAGAGGAAGTGGGTGGATTTAAGCGAAATTGCTTTTGGTCTGGCCACCTCTTCGAATGTCGCCAACGAGATGGAGACGTTTCAGCCGCGTAACGAGATTGCAGCTACATGTGTACGGAATACGGACGATACGTACAGTTATGCTCCATCCTTTGAGCGAAGCTCGCCGGATGTCGTAGCAGTTAGGATACTCTCTCGTGCCGGCGTGAGATTCATCGGAAGTGCACCCCAAATGAGACGCATGACGAACGAGTAGATGCTCGCCAAAAATACAGCGCGCGAAGGAAATGCGAGCGCGTTGCTGGTGGCTTTAAATTTTGTTAGTTTAACGCAAGGCCGGCTTCTCTCTCGAGGGCTGCGATTTATTAAAGGCTGCGCAGGAAAATGTATGCTAATTTCACAGTATTTTAATATTTTTTTAAAATACGAGAACACTTTTTTAGCAATTTAAACAATTTAATTTAATTTAAAAAATTCGTACGATTAAAAAATGGATTTATTGTTTTTTAAAGTTAAAATGTATTTGATGAACATTAAACAATTATAAGCTGAAACATGTATTTAAAATCTAAAATATATCTGCCTATTAGTTACAGTTGAAGAAATTTCCTCTAAAATGCCTTGCGCGCAATAAATTAATTTAATAATAATAATGGCATATATATGTGAATATCGCAATTAGTTATTTCTACCATTTGTTTAAATTAACTATAAATGATAGAGAATTGCGACTTGCATAGCATTCTTGGCAATAGAGAGCTAATAATGTAAAAATATCTTGTTCCCTAAAAAATTATAAAAATATACAACGACGAAAAGAAATGTTTAAAAGAAATTTGACATTAATTTTAATTTTCGACGCTCAGAATTTAATCGTTAAACGACGAGATATAAAGAAATTAATCAATGGTGAATCTAGATCTAATTTACATGATAGCATTTTGAACGTCCCAATTGCAAGTCACGTCGCGTCTAAATGGCAATCTACGAAACACTTCTTATCATGGTAGAAAGACGCGACACGCTCGTGTCACAAACACATACACTTACACGATAACGTTATTCTGACAGTTGCAGTAAATTACATAGCGCGAGCACTCGCGGAATTCGGCGAGATGCCATCGATCGTGTTCGTCTGTATCTGCAACGATAGAGCGAATAAAGTGCCGGACGTAATAATGTTTCGACGTGGTACGGCGCACCTCCCCGGTGCTTCCTCTCTCCTTCCTCTCTTCTCTCAACCCTCCGCCCGCCCGTCCCTATGCAATTCGCCCGCAAAAAGTCGACAAACGGAACCACGGGCCAAATATCTGCAACACGGGAATGTGACGGAGGAAGAAGAGAGAGTGACGTTAAATGGTGCGCCGGGAAATTGTTACATATATGTATGTATATAGGCAATGTTTTCGATCTCGTTTGCGTGAAATTTTGACATGCAAGTTCGAGAAACTTTCTGTGAAAAGTAAACTTAGTGTCTCTAATCTCTATTTTTTAAAAAAATAACGAATGGGAATGCAGACCCCTTTTTCTCTCCGAGCACCGTTGATCATATTTCTATATCCGCCGATGCGATACGCACCGCAAGGAATTAATTCGACAGCAAAAATCTGCAATTTTTTTTTAAATAAAAATAAGCACATGATATTTTTAAATTGAATATTTCCGCGTATTTGCACTCTATTCGCATTAACAGTTATTATTTATAATACCGTATTCCGTGTCACGAATTAATTTTCATCGATATTTGGAAATACACACATGGATAATATTCTGATAATTTAATCAATTTAATGCGGAGAATATCGAAATTCATTTGTAATTCAGATGAATGCACCTTCTCATCATCGCTTTGCATAATTGATGCGAAAAATTATAAATTTGGAAAAGATAAACGCGTAATTAAGTTGTTTTTTACAATTTTCACCTCTCTCATTTTATCAACGAAAGCGAAATGTTTCTTTCGAAAAAGGGTTAAAGTATCTCTCTCGCCGCATTATATCTTACTCGAACTCTCGACACTCATTTTCGCGTCCTCTCATCCATCATTGCCGTTTGACGTGAGGCGAATTATGTTTAAATACAATGTGTCGCTCTTGGAGGAGGGTAACGCTAACGCAGCCAATAATGGGGCGGGACGATAACAAAGCGAGACGAGCGTGTCGATATTTCGGAGCAGCGTTCCAGTGTATACGTCGATGTACACTCGCCGATAATATATTGATAGATTGATATCCTTGCGCGCGACCCCGAATATCCGACGAAGCTCGAGGGAGGTCGTCGCACGCTTATTTGATATCCGTATATTTTATGCACTATCGCGTGTGTACTCCATTTCATTCGTTTCCCGGACAGGCCGAGCTGTCTCTGATCGATGAGAGGCGTGTCGTGTCCCGCGCTTTACATCTTCACTCGCAGTCTTGCTCTAGATACGAGCAGCAGTTGCATACACGATCATCCCTTTCACCCTTTCACTCCCTCGTATTGTTGTCTCTGTCTTCGTTTCTTCTCACAAACTCTCGTACCATTCCGTAATCTTTCAAGAACGTATGCACGTTTATGTATTGTATATGTACTATTATATATTATATATGTATGTTTGAATATCATATAAAATCTCAGATGAGATTTATATGTATTTTTTTTAATCCGATCCAATATATTTATTTTTAAAGCGTCTAATACATATATCCATTTTATATTTTACCATTTTAAATAATTCTCTATAAAGTGTACATTTATATATCTTGTTATAATAATCCTGAATAATTCTATTTAAAAATACAGAGAGAAAAATGATGAAATTATGAAATTAAAATAACAATATCAGAAGCCGCACAGAAATTATATATCTATGACATTTGAAAAGAAAAAATATTTTTTCTTTATCTTGTATCGTTATTGTTCGTTTTATCAATAGCTGTTTAAAAATAGAAACCGTACATATTTATCCAAGAAATGTCAAAAATCGTACAAAGATAATACGTTTTTACGAAAAGACATGAATGGAAGATTAGATAGGAAGAAGATAAACTGAAATGGACGGACGAAGAGATTAAAAGTGAATAGGAATATGGTCATGTAATAACCGGGGATAAGATACTAATTTGGGTTTTTCTAGCAATTTGTGTCGACTTAAGAAAAGTTCTTTTTTTCGGATCTGAGTTTAGGTACTCGAGATGTTCGAACGTCGCTAAGGTTCGTAAGACAGGGATCGGAGGTTGATTGCATGTGTTGAGGAGAACATGATGCCGTGAGAGCACACAAGTTTGGAGACAAGTTGGGAACAAGCGAGAACAAGATGGATGCGCGATGAGGTAACGTAGTATGATCGATGAGACCCGCAAAAGAGTTCGAGGTACGTCGTGGCGTAATAAAAAGGAGGGCTCATACCGACCTGTAAATAACAAATTAATGGTAGACGAATGCGTTAACAGAACCATCGACTAATTTATCACGACGGTTGGTAACGGAAATAAAAGAAAAAGACGAAGCGCGCGAATGAGAAGAATGAAGAGGGTAGAAAGAAAGAGAGAATGGAACGAGAACTAACGAACATGTAACAATGCCCCGAGAGAAGCAAGGCGCGATTTCCGCTTCTATTGTAATTGTAGATCTCTCGATATCCGTTTCTTTTTCATTTCTTTTTTTCGATAAATGACAATCTCGCGTATACGTGTCTAGCTGCGTTAATTTAGATAACAGTGCTTTTAAGTGTATTACGCGTCGATCGAAAGTTTGCGAAAATATATATTAATTGAGCCGATTATTTAAAAAAAGAGATCAATTATATATAAAGGAAATTTATTAAAATAAAAGGAAGAAAAAAAATTATTAAAATTCTTATTGTTAGTATTAATATTAAAACAATATTAATACTAAAATTATTCTTAATATTACATATAAAATACCGTTTCAATATTAATAATATTAATAATATTCCATATTTTTATTTATTATAGTATTATATATATATATATATATATATATATATATATATATATATATTATTAGCAATAATTTTAATATTAAAAATATTATTAACAATAAGTAATAATATTAATAATAATATTATATTATATATTTATAAAATTATATAAAATTAGTAATAATATTAATAGATTTTCGTGTAAATATAAAAAGAGTTTTACGATGGAAAAAAATATCATAAAACAAACTTTTTCGCGCAACGTAACGTTTCCACCGATCCGGTAGCTTGAACTTTAGCAATCGGAAGAAGAAGTGCATTTATCGAAGGAACAACTGGAGGAGGATTTTTCAATTCTGCTGGCGCGTAACAATTGTGATAGTCTTTATCGTGGCGCTAAAGTTTGCGAAATTTCGATCGGGAGGTCGCGATACGCGAAAGTGGAATACGCGTTCCTTTTTCACGCGATAAACTTGAGTCGAAACGCGTTTTCGGATTCTTCCTCCTTGTCGTTCCCGTGAAAACTCGACGAAAGTTTCTTCCCAAGCATCGCGTACCATTCCGTTCTCCTGGTGACCGAGTTCGCATTTAAATTTGCAGTTTGCCCCGAATCGGCATAACTGATATCTACAATTGGGACAGGGATTACGCACCTAGAAAGGTGCGAAATCGAAGTATATAATCGAGGGATTTTGCATTTAATGATAAAATGTGGGGTATTTTACAAATAGAGTGCCGAGAAATATTCTAGACATATAAAATGCTGGTGAAAAAAAATGATGAATGCTTCGAGAAATCAAAAGTGAGATATTTTCTGGTTAATCTGTGATAAATTTCACTTGTATGAGGATTTCACGCAATGCGATTTTGTTTTCCAAAGAAAGTTAAAAATGAAAAATTACAACGATAGCTTCTTTTGACCTTTCTTTCAAACTCGTTGGGTTGAATAAATTAAAAATCTCCGAGATATTTTTTCTTAAGAGGAGAACCATCCTTAATGTCAGGCAAGAAATTTTTACGTTGCAAGTTTTCAGAGCGTAGAAAATACGCCAAGCATTCCCATAGTAACCGGTTAATGTGGTGTAAAAAAATTTAATGACCTTATCGAGCAACGCGATGTATGCGCTACGGTTTCTGATCAAGATGATGGAGAAATTTCGAGGATTGAGAAAAAAGGCAATATGAAAAAAAATTTCTCATTTCTTGGAGAGTAGAAAATTGGAAATCGAAATAATTTTATGATTATAAATGAAATGAATTTGATATATTATGTTATAAAGAGTGTAAGCAATAAGATATTATATATTAATATAAAAAATATAGATTTATGGGAGTTTAAAAGTAGGCTTTTTAGTTGATTAAAGTATCAGTTGAAAGATTGCTTACTCGCGTAAGGAGACATTTTTTTTGATCGATCAATTTCAAAACTCTTAGGAGTACTTTGGCCAAATTTCCACTTTTCTCAAGTTGTCGGCCATTTTTCACGTAGCAAACAAACTTGGCGCATCACGCGTCACCGGTGTATTTTGACGTCACACCAAACCGAATGATATTAATGGCAATTCGCAGCTCGCGGATAAGAGCTGCTTTTGATTAATCGAGACTATCCGCCGCGAGAACTTCCGTCGCGGGAAAAAATTCAAGCTGATTTATCGTTCTCTGTCGGACAGGAGCATTCCACGATTTAAGGAACTAGAGATTTCTTTACCTCTCTATCTGGTAAATCGGATACACCGACATACAGGGTGTCCCAAATCAAGTACTTCTTTAATCCATGGATTCCTTAATCAATTTATTTTTTGATTGTCGAAGAGAAATATTGTGCGACGAAGCGTTTCATCGAAACTCATCTTTTTAAAAAATGTTAAAGAACGCGTTTATTCACTTTTTAATTTTTTTCTAATTTGAATAAAGAAGTTTATTTATTTTTCAAAAGGAACCAAACAATTTTACTCTCCAAGATTTTTTATCTACATTAACGATGAACAATATTTCGATATTATCCATTGAATTCTTATATAAAAGATATAGATCTACGTTAATATGATGGGGTGTGAAATTTGTTTGATTCTCTATGCCGATGGCACGTATAAATCCTGCGGCAAACCAGTCGTCTAAAGCTGCTTAAAGGATTTTCACGCGCATAGATAATTCACGGACACTGTATTGGATCATTTCGAAATAATAGTGGCGGTCATCCCAAAGTCCGCAAATGCATTAACAAGCATGATCTTGTCGGTTGGCCTTATACGATCGGCGCGGCTTTATAAGCCTCTTTTATTAAGAAGACAATTTCTTTTTTTTATGCAGGTGTCATATTTTGTATCGATATATTTTTAAAATCGTATCATTAATTTCGCCACCGCGTTTTTATTATTACGACATACAATTCTCTCTCCCGATTCCTTCTTCTCTTTTCAAAAAAGTAAAGTAACGCGCTTTTGTTATCTTTTTCATAAGGTATCGTAAAGTTATACTACAGACGAATTTAATAGATTCAGAAGTTATACGCCGCTTGATTAGCGATTCAACAAGATGCGACGTGAAATTCCGTCATTCTGCACGAAAGAGAAACAAAGTTTAGCTTGCAAATAAGTTCAGTAAGCCTGCTTGGTCTCTCTTACGCGATGTTACTGGAAAATTACTTCTTCCAACGAGGTCTCATCCCTAATGTACCCTAAAGTACATCTAAAGTACATTAAAATTTATCTAGAAACATGTGCTAATAATTCCGAATTTTCCGGTATTTTCTCATGTCTCTTCGCGACACGGTCCAATTCACTCTTTTAAGATTAAATTGCTGCAAAAGAACAAATAACTCTATAGCAAAATTTCTTAAAAAAACACACATTTCTTATTTAAAAGTTGGAAAACTTTTCGAAAGATACACGCTTCAGTTTTTATCATTGACATTATATTATTGAGTTTCCCGGGATTTAATGCCTTATGGCTCGAGGCCTAAATTTTTCGTAAACTCTCGATACAGAATCGTGTCGTGCTACACGACACGATAATGCTTTCGGTCGATTCAATGATTCGCAAACAATGATATCGCTCCATCTACCGTAGCGTAAGCCAGCATCCGCTGGCGCGAATGCATTATGCATGAATCCCCGACCGGGGAAATGGCATCGTGAAAGGGTGGCTCTTTGCGCACGATAGATTACTTATATGAGCGCAAAATATATTCAAATAAAATCTTTGAAAAAACGAAGATGTCGAAAGCAATCCGGAATAAAAGAGGAATAAAAGAAAGGGAAAACAACAGCAAGAGAAAGAAACGAAAGCAAATAAAAAGAAAAAAGAATACAAAAGAGGAAAAATTATTAAGAGGCGAAAACAGAAGAGCAAATAAAGAAGGAAACGCAAAGAGGATATAGAATAACATGAGGAAATAATGAGAGACAAATGAGAGAGATTGAGGAGATACGGAGATTTTAACAATACCATTTTTCATGGCGATAAAAAGCAAAGAACAAATAAAGCGCGTTGCAAGTTATAAGACGACGAACAACGCAGAAATTAATTTTTGATCGAGGAAAGAACCTCTCGATTTTCCGAATTGAATGGAGAATTTGTTACTGCGGAGACATCCTGTGAACGTATAATTTAGCACAAGATGCTAACGTTTTATCCCATATGAGCGCGAGATAAATTCGAATCAAGATATCTTTTTAAAAGCGGATCAAGGGTAATTCGGCGTCGAATAAAACGGAGTGGAATTACCGTGATTAATTGAATTTTTCTCAGTCTCTCATTCCCTCTTTAATTCTCTCTGTCTCTCTTACTCTTTTGAGCGGAAAAGCCTCCGGTGGCGGCGAACAGTAATTTCCTGGAGTGAAAAATCAAAGCGATTGACTTCCTTTCGCGGCGAGCTAAACACTTCTTGTCGTCCAGCATTGAACTTGCATTAACGCGATTAGAAAGACCGAGGGGGCAGAGAGGAAAGAGGAACAGGAGAACTTTCTTTCCGCTTTCGTTTGTTCCTCTCGTTATTTAACGCTCGCCTTAATCCACTGTAGTAGAAAATTTCTTAACCGTGAGCTCTAGATACACCGGGCATGAGTCGAAATTGGTTGAAAACGTGTATGTATTTCATGAAATATTTAATGTCAGTTAATTTTAGCGTAAAATTTCGAGATGTTAGTTTTTCAAATTAAAAATCAAATTGATCATTTCGGGTTTTTCACGGGTTTGGAATTAAAATTCGCATATAAAAGAATTTATATATATTTAATATCTTTGATAATTTAAAAGTATTAATGTATAAAAGCCTTGAATTTTTTACGCGCAAATTGCGAAATTGAGAAAGTTTAGTTATTGAAGGTTCCAACCTGAAAAACCGAATTTTATAGTAGACGAAAAGATCAATAATTTCCATAATTTCAGTTGAATTAAATTTTCAGCTTCTGTAATGTCCTTATAATCCTATCATGGAAAATAGTTTTCGAGAGAAATTTTTTATCATACAATGGAAAAATTTCTCAATGAAACACGCTCAACGAACAAGAATGAAAATCAAACAATGTGCTTTTAATAAAAAAGAGATACTCTGTATAATAAGAGAACAATAATGATGGAGGTGTTGCAATTTTGTTTTCTTTGGGAATTGTAGTGTTCTGATCTCTTTTCTCTCCAATTGTTCTAGTCACGCGCGAAAAAATATGCCCGCTCCAACAGAGTCCAAGTAGACAAATGGACCTCGACGGGTAACAGTAAGAAAAAGAGGAGAAGAAAAGGGTAGTGAAGATGGGATTATTAATCGGCGTAACGATGAAGGGCAGACGTTGTCGCCTGTTGTCGACGGCTAAAAATATTTTTCCCTGGGAAATAAACGTCGGTCGACGAGGATACCTCGCTTTCCTTCCACTTTACTTGACATAGTTGCACCCGGTTACGGCCTCACGATCATCTAAATGAGATTATTTTTCATCTTTTTTCCCTTTTTTTCTTCTGATAGACCGCGCTCTTCGCGAAGGAGCTCAGTCGTCCCTTTCTTCTTGCTTTACACACACGCGCGTTTTTCTTCCGCACGAAATACGAGAGTAAGCGTTCCTCGAGAAATAACGACCGTGTAACATAACGAGCCGAACCCGACTACAACTGTATACGACGTATAAAAGTACAGCTCTTAACCTGTCGAAAGGTTCAATGGTAGAAAAGTTTGTTCGCCGATTAAATACGAACCGCGTACATTTTTCTTCTTCAAAGGGATTTAATATGCTAGTTTTAAAAGTATATATCTAACATGTACTATTTTGAAAAATGTATTGATGATTTTTTTTAATGAAATCATTGAATAATGTCAAATCTGCATGAAATATTTTCTTGTACTTGTTATATATCGATATTGTTATTCGAATCAAGCTCTTTATTATTCACTATGCTTTGCAGCGTAGAATAGAAGGAGAGAGGAGAGCTAAACTGTGTGATGAGTTTGATCCTTTGTGGACCTACCGCGAGATGTAACACGACGGTTCGGTAATGAGAAAGCGAGCGAGCGATCAATAAGAGGGTCTCTTGGTAAAGCGGTAGAAATCGACTATCGAGCAAACCGATTCGGAATAATCAATTGGATGAAAGTGGACGTAATGTAAACCCAGCCACCCCCCACCCCTTTGAATCAACATGGGTGATATTTCAGGCCGGTTTTGCCCGTCCATCATTTATCGTTTTATCGATCGACCGATACTCTTGGGAACACTTTGCTCTCTTCGTAGGAAAGAGATCCGTCTTTGGATAATCGACAATAAGAGATTTTATAGCTTAATCCGAAGTAGTTGGGACGAGATGATGCAAGATCGGATGATAAAAATTTAAATTTGATGTCATGTAAAACATCACATAAAACGTCGTCTCGAGTCGAATAAAAATTTAGTTATTATAAATAATTCAGAGTGTCTACTACTCGGAAAAACATGGGAAAATCTGGAATTCTCACGGAATTTTTTTGTACCTGGAGAAAATTGGATTGAAACTTATGGAATTTTTAAAAAATTATCTCTGTGATAATTTTACTCTTATTTTGTAAAATCGACAATAAACCAAGTTGTGAATTATATATGTTTAAATGTAGTATATGTTTATATTGTAGATATATCTATTTCCCTAAAAAAATTCTATTTTCATTTAGATATTCAATGTATTAACAAAATATTCAATATATAATGTTTTATTCTGATTTTTCGGTGATTTTCCTTTCTAGTAAAAAACATTATAAAACTCGTGTAACAAACACATATTTTAAAAAATTGAACCAAAAATTCTTTAAAATATTTTTTTACCTGGAATTTTGGACAAAAATACCTGAAAGATCAGGAAAGTCTCAGGGAATTTGTTACAAAATTTTAGCAGACATCACGTAATTGAAAAAATTGTAAAATTGTAAAAAATTATAAAAATATAAAATTGTAAAAAAGTATATGAGGATACTTTATATTCCACGAAATATATGATGGAAAAATATTTCTGTCATCTTTAGAAATTTAGAAATGCATTAGCGTTTGAAGAAAAGAAAATTTATGATAATTATCATTAAACAAAAGGTCTAATAGTTTCCGATACTATTTAGAAAAGTTCTTTTGTCAAATATTTCGCTTCTGCATTTTTACCGAGGCAATTGTGTGAGAAAAAGAGAAAGAAGTACACCTTATAAATTTTTTCTCCCTAATCACGTCCAGCCAAAAGTTCAGTAGAATACAGTCGGTGAAAACGCGCGAGTTATTGTTTCCTCCGTGCTCCGAATATTCTCTTCTCCGGGCAAAGAAAAGAAACACAAGCGGAAACGAAAAAGGTTTCCCTCGTTCCCACGCGTGCGTTCGCGGAACCGGAAAATATAACTCGGTTATATCGTCTTTTCCCTTTCCTTCCTTTTTTTCTCGCCGTCTGACGCGCCAGTCTTCTGGCTTGACTTCTCTGTTTATTACTTGTCCTTTCGCTTCTTCGCGGACATTTTTTGACAAATTGAAATCTCCATTTATAAACGCGCCATGGAAGGATCGGAACTTTTAATCAGAATGACACACACACACACACACACACACACACACACACACACACAGAGTCGCAACTCGATGATAATTAAATTTTCCTTTCACTCCTTTTCCTGTAAAAGAATGCATTTTCGCGTCAAAAAGATGATTTCTATGGTAAATACATTAACGATACATGTGACATTTGTAGAAATCGAAAATTGAAAAATTTAATGTCTTTATAAGCAAGTAATGAATTTGATTATTAAACATTCTCTGCAATTCTTTTTCTTCTTTTATGATAACGCTCTTCTCAACAAAATTTAATCTTTTGCTTTTACGTAATAATATTGAATCCTGCGAGAAACATCATTTTTTACATCAATATTCAGATAATTTCCGAGGAAATTAATTATACGTACATTATTTAAAAAATTCAGCAATGTTTTGTCTCGCAGAATGAAAAAAGGTTTTTTCCATCGATTCCATTTCGGTTAAATATATAAATATTACAGAAAAAAAATCAAAATGGAGAGTGGAATGTGTTTTCAGCTTTATATCCTGGGTATTAAATTTTCCCATTAGCCATTATTTTATTTTCATCGATACCCAACAAAATTCCAGATCGCAGGTCTAGTATGTAAGCGGATGGTACAACCGTCAGATAAACCGTCGAAAATGCATGTTGCATGGACATGTCCAAGTGCGCGCGTGAAATTCCCGTTTCTCAATTCAAACAAATATTAACGAAGATACGCGGCGAGCTTGTCTATCTCGCCATCTCTCTCCTCCTCCTCTCAATACGAGCACCTCGATCGGACGTAACGCTGCCGTAACTTGGTCCCCGAACTCCGGGAAAGTGCATTAACGAGATGAAACGGAATTCGCGAGTGGGCTGGTACCGCCCTCCGATTTGCGTACGTGCCCTTCAAAGCCCTCTCCCTCTCTCTCTATGACCCTTCTCTCAGCTCTATAGAGAGAAGCGCATTCGACATTCACTAAAGTAGAGCTAGAGGATCTGCGGTGCAGCGAGATACGACGAGCAGAAAGGTCGACTCTTTCCCGATGCTAATTTTTAAATGGGATAATAGATATCTCTAAATGTTTGGCTGAGGCGACTAGTTCGCGAAACATGTAGCTTTCGACTTCTTCCTCGGCTGCTTCGCGCTTTGAATTTTAATTCTGTAATCACGTGCCCCGACATAAAGTGCCGCAAAGTCAGGTTGTATTGAAATAATTATTGACATCTAGAGAAAATGGTCTTTCGATTTCTTACTGCATAATCTTTAACTGTTAGGGTAAAATTACTTTTCTTTATCAAAGAAGTCGAGACATTAAGGAGTTTAAAATTAATTAAAATTGTGTTTATAATTTTATAATTTTTTTATTATAATTTATATGAATTCACGGATATATATATAAATGAGAAATTACTTTATATGAAATTTGAAAAAAGTATATAGATGGATTATATTCGAATACATATATTCGATGTACTTTCTGGATTAATTCCCTGCTGAGGACATTTGATTATTAATTCACGCGATATGCTGGAGCTTGCGCCGCTTTTCTAATTTTTCTCGTCAGACAAAGGAGTCTCTTTCATTTCCCTCTTTATTTTTGTTTATCGCTTTTTACCTTTCAAAAAGGAAAAAGATCTCTATACACGCAAGAAAAGAAAGAGAGAGACAGGGAGAAAAGCCGAAATTTTAATTTTAAAATTTGTAATATTTGTTAACGCCTTGTTTCACCAAGTGTGAAGCTTTCGAAATAACGGAGCTTGTAGAGTGAGAATTTTGTAAATATGTGTGTTGCCTTTGGAAAAAAATTAATAACACACGTTGTACGTACACTTTAGCATTTGCGAGTTAATCTTCTCTCGGGGAAACGTTCGATTATTACTTCACGCGACGCGCTAAAACATCGTGCCGCATTTTCCATTCTTCTCGACGGCCTGTCCCGTTTTTCTCTCCTCCTTGCTGGAAAAAAGCGCGCTGGCGCGCGTTAATCAAGGGCCGGAGGATTTTTAATTTCAAATCGCTATATCTATCTGCGCTTTAATCCGTTCCATTTGTCATCTTGCATCACGTTTAGATATTCGCATTTCCGCGAGATGCTTTTGCGAGAGAGTCGAATATTAAACTACTTTGTGAAAAACGACTCGATGTAACTACCGTGGTATGATAAGAAGCGCATCGTTAATCGATAAATGGTCGCCCCAACGACAATTTTTCCACTATTTTTCCTCATTTCTCTCGCGCGTGTCGCATCATTCGAAAGCCTCTTAATTCAGTAACAATCTGGAATGCTTGATTCGAGTATTCGACTTAATATGTGATGAAGATCTCTGTAATCTATTCAATTAAATTTAATCAATTATCAGTTGAAATCGATTATATACTTGAAAGAGTATTCTCTCAACTGCAAAAACTTTATCGTTTTTTTTCTTGATTCTACTTTTCACGTCTCCCACTTTTCTCATTTTATATATTTCTGTCGCTTTCTTCGCGCCAAATTACCAAATCTCATGAAAACGAATCAATTGTTAAAATAAAATGTGAGAAATACTAATAACGACATATATTTAAAAAGCATTTAATGTTCATTTCTTTCAACTAATTTTTTTTAATATTTTGTATATCTGGTTGGATTAAAAGTCATTAAAAAGTCTGCTGAAAATTTAAATTTTGCAGAACACTTGTAAATAATTTTTGATAATAAAATATTTCATTAAAATGACATAATTATTATATAATTGTGTATTGACTGAATATACGTATGTGTGAATTATATTGAATGAATATGACAATTTCTATAATATTACTTTATGATCTCAAAAATATAATAATAAGTGAGATATGATTTGCAATAAAAATTTCGTACTCTTCCTCTTACAAGAAGAAAAAAACAGTCATATTAACGTCAAAAAAAATGAATATACATAAAATCTTTTTCGAATACGCAGCTGAAAACATATATTTTTTTTTAACTACATTTTCCATTCCTGTTCGAAATAAACATATGGAATAAATAATTTCGCATTCGAAAAAGCACATGTATTATTGAAAAAAAAATTACTAAATCTTTTCGAATATTTTGTTTTTCCCGAAAATTACCTGAAAATCGTTGATACAAAACTGACATTTCATATGGAACGCTTTAATATTCTACATCTTTGTGTATGTGTCTGTTCTTTTCCACCATTTTCCACTACATTTTCTATATTTTCTGCATTCTGCGAGCTGACGTATCGTCAGTCGAGTGTCTCTCTTCTTCCTAGTGAAATTCGCTCCTGCGTCCTTGGGAGAAAGCGATCCCACGTTACTCGGCAAGTTGTCATTGTCTCGACTCGGCGAATTGAATTAATTTCGTTTTCTTCGATGCACTCGACTTTGCCGAGTTTTTCTCTTCCGTCGCGCGAGACGGAGACTCCACCGGACAGGGGTCCGCGTGCTTGTTAATTCGGCGATCCCTTTATTTCGGAGCCTCGTTGAACCATGCCCGTGTCGACTCTTAATGGCCTCGCTGAAATATTCAATCGTCCCTTATACGCGCGCCGTGGAAAGCAGACGAAATACCCCGGTCCTTTACCTCCTCCCCCTCCCGCAATCTGGGGATCGTAATTGTCTTTCGCAATTGTACCGGGCTTTTTATTTCGCCCTCCATTCTTGGAACGAATCTTGCTCCTTTTGCCTCCCTGTTATGGTTTTACCGTAAGTATTTTTTCGGTAGATCGGTCTGCGAATTTCCCACGGGCGATAAACCCCTCTCGGGTCAATGCGTTCGTTAGATCGGTAAACGCGCAAAGTTTCTGCCTTGCTTCGGAAACAGTATTTTTACCGTTGCTCCTCGGATTGCTCCCCTGACTTAGTTCTACCTTGCTTCGGAACGATATTGTTTCCACTCGAAACACAGAGCGTCGGCGAAATAGGGACATTTTCTTTCGCTGAGTTATTCTTTTGGAAAATGGAGAAAAATTATATTAATTATTTTCTTTTGGGAAAATTGGAGAAAATCGAGAAATAATAAAACACTGAGATTTCGTAATTTTTTCTCCCTTGATTTTAAATTAACATTGTATTGGAAATGAAATTATTTCCGCTCGTATTTGATTCTCTGGATGTTTATATTTCATCAAGTTTATTAATTGAGATTACCTTTTAAATTGTAAAGTATTATCAAAAATGACCATCATTAAAATAAAGTAAATCATTAATTTTCAGTTTCATCGATTGTTTTAAATATAACATTGTATCATGTCACAAATTTTTCTTATTCTAATTATATATATACAATGATATAAAAATGCATATTATACAAAACAGTATAAAAGGAACACAGCACGCGTGCAAAAGATATTTATGCTATAAATTTTCATTCACGTCTGCCTACAAAATTCGCACACAAATGTGCACGAGAGCGTATAATAACCTGCGTATAAAAGGAGGGAATGAAATGCCCTTTTAATGGCGACTCTCGGTGGTTCAGATTTATTAAAAGCCGGAGAGAGAGATAGCCATTTGGAGGCGCACTTTTGTTCGCTCTTAATCATGACCGCTGTGTTGCTCTCTGACTCTCATCTCTTCCAACAAGGTCCCCCTTATACAGTCCGCCACTCGACTCGATCTAGTTCTCCGGCGCCGAAACAATGGCGTGCGTCGTCCGGAAGTTATCCCAGAGGTTTCGCACGTAAAGAAGAACTCGCGGGGACACGTTGCTCGCCTCGCTTGTCCGAGACAAGCCTCAGATCGATGATAACAATCCCCGAGGACGAGGACGACGAGGAGCAGCGGGCTGGTCGTGCCAACGACCAGTATTTTGCATACAAATAATCGCAACTGTCGCTATAGATTGCTCTCGACATCCGCCGAAGTGTGCGCGTTACTAAATTCTTCAATTTCGATCTAACGAATCGTTCATTCGAGTCGTCCTTTCAGCGACAGTGATATCGTTCGACGCGGAAAATTGGCAATAACGATTTGCTTGCTACAACCAGGGGGACAGACAGGATTTAAATTGGAAATTATGCTGGGATATTTGCTGATTCTAACAATTTTATAAATTTGATGGACCTGAAAGGACTTTCCAAAGTGTCTAACATTTTATATATAATATATACATGCCAATATATCTTGTCAGTATTTTTCTTCAGAACTTGCTTTCTATACAAAATGAATCTCTCGCAATTTTCTGTAAGAATTGCAAAAGTTTTGGAATCGTTAACGAATAAGTTAAATCTTTTTTTTTTAATGGACTTCAAAGACCGATCGATTTGTTTTCTGTCATTCGAGAAATCTTGATCTTAATGACTGTTATAATTCTAGTCGCCTTTTAATTTCGAGAAATCTATGAAGAGAAAAAACAGAAATGACTTCTCGAAGAAAGGAAGGAGAAGGCGAGAGAAAAGAATTACTTCCCTTGGGAAATCAGTAGACACTATCTTTGTGAATTCTACCAAGATTCTTTTTAGAAAATTCTTTCTTTGGACAGCACTAGAGAACGGAGATAAGAACGCTGTATAAAGCTCCACCTCACGTTCAAAAAGACATTCTCTCTCTTCCATGTTTTTCATTCTTCAAAACTTCTTTCAGACCATGTGTGCCTTTCCGCGTTTTATTTTTCCTGGCTTTGGGCGATTATTCTACGATCTCCGAGCAACCAAGATACTCGTATGTACCTTCATGTCCCAACTTTTCATTTGCGTCATTTGCGTGTTCATAAAGCGCATAAATAAATATTTATCGCGCTTCTTCCAGGAGGAGACAATTTTTGAAAAATATGCGCCTTGCTTGCGATAAAAAGCTTTGTCTCCAGCAATCCTATAAATTTTAATGATGTGTCTTTTATAACTTTAAAGAAATATTTTACTTCTTTCGTGATATATAAAAGTGCTTTCTGCGTATCTCCCGGTTGACATTACTTTGGAGAAATCGTAAGAGCTATCTCCTCAGCGTGAAATTTTCG
This sequence comes from Camponotus vicinus, assembly GCF_025532165.1. Lineage (NCBI taxonomy): Eukaryota > Metazoa > Arthropoda > Insecta > Hymenoptera > Formicidae > Camponotus > Camponotus vicinus. The sequence continues at coordinate 19,833,499 of NW_028141945.1, forward strand.
ACGACGGAATGTCGTTAAAATGTTGGAAGCAGGTACAACGATTTTTCCTCGATCTTCTCGAAAATCATACCTGGAATATCGGACGATCCCCGGTGCGGTTTCTCCGGTGTCGGGACATCCGGGCATATCAGTCGCGACTTCTGATGTATCGGGACGACATGCTCGAGTAATGCTGCTCGGGAATTCCGTGTAGTCTGTTTTCTTTTCGACGCTTTTTGGCACGGATCCCGACCATCGTCGTTGAGCTCTTCGCCGCGCCGACTTGAGGGAACAAACTGTAAAAGCCCCGTATACACGGCACGGGACATTCATATTCATACATACATACATACATACATACATATATATATATATGTATATATATATATATATATATATACATACATATAGGGTGTTTGATAAGTGTCAAATGATTGCCAATTCTTTTTAATTAATATTACAATAATTATTGCAAAAATTGCAAAATGTTAAAGGAGTTTTCTGTTCAGTTTATTACTCTCTACCCGCTCACGAGCGTTGGTCCAATCTTTATCAGACACCATGTATCTATACAATATATGCATGCAGTATACATACGGGGCGTGCTGGCTCCTGCCGCGGCTCGTTGACATTTTAATTACATCGCGAGCGGGATGAGATTGCGCGAAACACGCGACCGCATTTTCTCCTCCCGAGTGAGATGGGCCGACCCGTTTGTATTTCGACTTTTGAGTTGCCATTGTAACTAGGGTTTTCGCGCGCCGCTGTTAAATGTACTTGCGTTAAAGAAACAATGCGACGTTTATTTCGCGTTCAATTTCGCGATGATTCAAGGCTCCTTCGTCTGGCATATCGCGATTTTGTGCGGCAGAGAAAATGTTGGCGTAACGTTATCCCCGGCGTAGAATTATTTTGGTATTCAATCCGGGCTTGTTATCCCCGGGAAGAGCGAGATCTTTGGTCTCTTCGCGATTTGCATTGCAAATATGCGACGAGGTTCCAGTTCTGTCCCGCGGAACATTTACTACATTAGACGGGGTGTAGGAGATTCTCTCTCTTTCTCCTCCTATCTCTCTCTCTCTCTCATCAATTACGAGATTCGATCGAACATACTTACTTTCTCGTGAAAAAATGGAAGCCAATTTGAGATTGGAGATAGTCTGGTCGGAATTCGAAAAAAAAAAAATACTGGGTTAATTAGCGAATGCACTTCGTGGCAGATGCGAGTAAGTTTAACGAGCGGCGTCCGCAATTAGAAAGTTTGCCGTCGACAAGTATGATCATCGTACTTCGCGCCTCGTAACTGTCAAATTCGACTGCCTATTATCGTTATGATCATTGTAATGGAAACAGTCGCGTTAACAAGTGCTAGCGGTCATTTTTATCGGCCTGCTATCCCCAAATTGCGGCCCCAAATCGATCCGAATTATTGGGTCGTCGTGTATGAAATGTAATCGATGTTATATCTCGATACGATCTCTAAATGACTTTAAGGAGAAATAAAATTTAAATAATATCAAAACATCTAATAATCTCCTTTTCATAATTTTATTTCGATTAGCTGTAAAAAAAATGGGAAAGATTAAAAATAGAGAACATGTTTTCAACTTTACATATATCCCCTGTATATGATATTAAATTTTCCATATTAATATCTATTTTTTCGGGACTTTAGTAACGACTGCTTTTGAATATTTAAAAAACTATATTATATCCAAAGTTTTTTCCATTCAACTTTACTCACAAACATCGTATTTAACGATAACTTTAAAATAGTAGAGTAAAATTTCCTCATTGTTTCCTCTACGTTCCAAATATTTGAAAAGTAACAAACATTTCGCCGAAATTGGGACATATTTTTGTAAAATTATGTCACCGTGATAATTTAATATTCTCGCTTGTCGGAGAGAATTTTGGTTTTATAAGATCATTTAGTAAAATTCTTTTAAAGGAATCTCCGAAATATCTCTCACACGCTATCCTCGAATTTCAATCAATGTGAATGGATATAAAATATATATACAGGGTGTTGAAAAAAAAGGGTCACATATTTTGATAGCAGGTAGTATTGATCAAAACAAGAAGAAAAGGTCTAATTAACATGGGTCCTAAGACTAATATCTTCAAAGATACAAGCTATTTTGTTATTTGAGCTCTTTGTTATTTTCTTATTAGTCGTGTCATCTTTAGAATGTAATGAACAAGTGCGTGATTCTCTAAGACGTAGGGCTGAAAGATGCGTGAGAGTGAATGGCAATCACATAGAGCACCTCCTCTAATGCTGAGTCAGCATTAAAATTTTTTGTTTTTTGTAAAAAAAGAGTTTTTATTTTGTTATCATACATTCAGTTTCTTTACTTCAGTTTTTTTATGGAAGATAAATGATTACATTTCATATTAAAATAAAAATTGTTTCTTTATCTCTCTTTGTTTATTTTTTATTTTTTAAGGCACCTAGAAAAAAGATATCCCCATTGTACCCCACTCTCCCCTACTCCTTTGTTCATTACATTCTAAAGATGACACGACTAATAAGAAAATGACAAAGAGCTCAAATAACAAAATAGCTTGTATCTTTGAAGATATTAGTCTTAGGACCCATGTTAATTAGACCTTTTCTTCTTGTTTTGATCAATACTACCTGCTATCAAAATATGTGACCCTTTTTTTTCAACACCCTGTATATATTTTTTATTTCCAAGTTATCAGTGTTACGGGAACAGTCTGACACAATGATCGATCTCTGCCATTTGGAGTACTTTGTAAGCATTCCGAGCAATGTAGTTTACCGGATGTAATCATTCACCGTTTCGAGCGTTGGGAAAAATACGTAGAGGCTTCCCGTAAATTACTGTGTCGAGTACACCCTCGATACAGAGTTGCAAAAAGAGTTAACTTTCCTCTCAGCATACGCGGATTCTTTCGAAATTTTGCCTTGCGCTCATCTACTTTTATTTTTAAGCATCCAGTCCTTGAAACGCCGGCTAATCCAGCTCCTAAAATTCCTTCTGAGAGATGGCAAGTTTTTGCAGTAAAATATCGAGGGCAAAATTTCTCCCTCCGAATCACAGAATTTTATCTTTCCGTCATCCAGGACGCTTATCTTGGATGAAACACGAATTAAATTTATTGCGAATGCGAAATATTTGTAAAAAATGTCGCAAGGACGAAATTTTTTTTTAATTCTATAAGGATGTTATAGAGTTTCGAGGGTAAAGTTTTATATCGCAACAATTACTGTCGAAGCAGCGTCGAATACCGATACCTTCCCTTTCTCGGACGAAAAACGCTTCTCAGGAAAATTTTCCGTACGCGTATAATAATTTCCCATTTTACGCGTGGGAGCGCAAAGTTTCATCCGGAATATTTACGAGACCTCGCCGGTGCATTAACGGTAGCGCGAAAGATAACGCACTGTACTTCGATATTTTATCCCGTCGACTGCAGCGTTTTTACGATAACAGAGAAATATATATGCGCAAAAATTCGCTCAGATAACTGCTATTGTAAATTGCTCCACCGATCGCGCCGCACACTTTTCGTGCTTTGTATACGCAATTTATACCGTTCTTTTTTTTTTTAGAGAATTTATATTTTTTAGTATTAAAACATCATATATTTTATATGTATATATATTAAAATTAAGAATCTCGTATAATTTATACATTTACTTGGTACAAGGCCGAAAAAATTCACGCCCGCAACACACTAATCAATTTCATAAAAAAAATAATTTTCTGTGAAAGTAACAGATGACCATCGGTTCATTTGGCGTCTAGCTCTTATTAACTCGTAATATTTGAATTGAATTTACATACCTCATATTCAGAGCCTTATTGATCTTCTTAATTCATTTTTAATTTAATTTTTATTTTTAATTTATTTATTATATGTATTATATTCTTTATACACTACGAAAGAAATTATCAATTTATATATTTACGCAATTGTAAACGACAATGATGACGCAAATCCTCTTTTCGCAAGACGTAAAACAAATTTGATACGTGTTTTATTTGTATTTTTATTAATGTCTTTATTTTAACTTGCTTTTTAGAAAAAAGCTACTTTTGATTACTTATGATAATCAATAATCATTATTAATTATTAATATCATTATTCGGTTATTATAATAAGTACTCATTGATTACATTTCGTGAATTTTGTTTCTTGTGACTTTGATTCTTCTACACATTTAAAACAACATTAATTTTACTTCACGTTGAGAGCAATCTTTGTCAATATACTACCTATCTAAAAAATCCACTTTATTATTAATTTTCTCGACGTTACTCCCCCCCAAAAATATTTATTTAATTTACTAATGAAAGAGAGATTTCGCTATTATTCATCACCGAGTTGCATCCAACATATATAAACCATAAAACACGAAAATTAAAAATCGATTTACAATATGTAAGTAAAGAAATTAGCATATAGTTTTATTTAAGAAGCAACATAATGGCTTCCGAGTGATTGAAAACGACTTTTATTACTAAATTTAATGTAAAGAGATGAAAAAAGAAAGCTCCATTATCTCTTACACAATGCTTACCATGAAATGTTCTGTATAATCTAGCCAACATTAAAGTATAAAGTAACATCAACATATTTTATCCGCCCACTTGATTATTTCTCGACAGAATGGCATATCCTGTAGAAAATTTTTTGCAATGTTCTTTTTATATTTCTTTTATTATTTCAAAATTGAGGCGATTAACTTTTAAAGAAAGAAAGATATATAGATGTATGCTTCTTTCAAAGTAGATCTTGAAACGTTAAGTCGCCTCAATTTTGGAGCGATAAGAGAATGAAGGGGAAGAGAAAGGAGGGAACGCGATGCTGCGGAAAATGAGAAAAGAATTGTATATCCTTGCGCCAATTGTCGCGCAAAATTCGAGAAGTGCGGCAAAGGCCCCGGCTATCAATCTGTTCCCGGTGATACGCGCGCGAATAAGTTTCCAAGGGGAATCCCTCGATATACGGTACGAAATCCGATTCGCATCGGCGAGTGAGGGGCGGGCGAGGGTGGAACGGGGCATTCTTCTGGAAAATTGCGGGAGATCCGGGAATATTCGCGCGCCTTCCGAGCATCGGAGAAGCGGAGTATTCCTCTTCCTTAACTACGCGAGAGCGAAAAGTTAGATTCGCGAGCGAAGCTAACGCGGAAGGAAGCTATTTAGACATCGCGAGGGTGGAGGGAGGTGATGAGAGGAGCGGAGGGTCCTCTTCTCTTTCTCACCTGATTCCTTCTTCCCGGTCTTATGCTCCTGGCATTGTCTCGACGTCTCAAATCGCGATGCGCCGCGAGTGCTCGTCGCATTTTCTCGCTTTAATCCAGCCTTTGTCAACCGAATCTTCCCTCGAATTTCCCGGAAATGCGCGTGCGTTTCATCCGCCTTTGTTTTTCTTCGGCGCGGCTGTAAAATAAATCGTATAAATTTTAATTCCATTAGATAGATTTTGATTGTGTGTACTAATTGCATTAAAATGTATGCGCTGCAAATCTCCAAGAATCCTCACGTAGGATTATTATCGACTGCTATATGCGAGGGAGGAGAAGAGGGAGGAGGGGCCCCGCATCGAGGGGAACTGAATTCGTAACGAGATTGTTCATTAACATGTACGATATAAAACCAGACGCGCGGGAGCATTATTAACGATGCATGCGTCCTCGTACATAACTCACGACGACGTAGAATAGGATAGAGGTGGTAGGGTTCACGGGGCGGAAATCGCGGCGACCGCAAATTGGATTATCGGACTTTCGTGCGACGTGCCCTGATAAAAACGGTCCGGAACCGTGTCTCGAAGGGCCTAGAGGAGGATTATTGACAACCGCGCTCGGTCGTTGACACGTGTGGCAAAGGAAGGAAAGGGGCAACAAGATGCGAGTTTCTCTATTTTCTCTCTCTTTCTCTCTTTATTGTTTCCTTTCTCCCCCTCTCTCTTTGTGGCGGAAACAACGACGATAGCGCAATTTCACGTTGTAAAGCTGTAACTTTAAGAGCAACTTTTTCGTTAGACGAACTAGACGTAGTAACGAAATTACTGGATGAATTCGTTGGAAAATTCGCGACACGAGACGTGACGGGTAGCACCGATTCAAGTTGAAAGACTAAAGTTGCGAAACTTACAGTGAAACACACTGCGTGTACTGCGTCAGACGAAGTTTTATGTCCACGATTTTGTCAGCTATTAGAGTCTCTCCTATTTATGTATTTATGTATTTATTTTTTTATTTATTTTATTGATTTGTGTGTTTCATCAAATGTATCTTGGTGTTTGATTGCATGGAATATAAAAAAAATGAATATAAAAATATAGTTTCTGTAGCAACACGATATTCTCACATAGTTAATTTTCGAGGAAACAATGTATATTTATATTAGATGTGAGAAAGAGACGTTTTCTACATGTTTCTTGGAGTAAAAAACCAACAACAAGAAGTAATTTCACTTGGATAAAATGTAGAAGATTGAAAAATTAAAATTAAAATAAGAAAATAAATTAAAATTAAAATTAAAATTAAAATTGAAATAAAAATTAGAGTATTTTCAACTATATAGTGGAAATATTTCCTGCTTTAATTTCTCACAATTGTTCTGCTGAACTTTAATAAAATAATCGCAAGTATTTCGCAAAAATCTGCAAAATATTTTCATGAAAAAATCATGTTAATCATATATGATACTTGATTATGGAAAGAACGTTTACTTTTATGAAGCGATGCTTCTAAATTGCTATATCTCATACGCAATAAACCTGCAATATTCACAGAGGGGATCGAAACCTGTTGTTACTCAATTTATCGAGGCTCACACAGAGAGAGATACACAATCCAATATCATCGCGCGTTTTCATTTTTGGAGAAAAAAAACATATTACGCCAATTTACGGAGATATTATAACAGTTTCAATTCCCGGTTCGCAGATGCATATTTACCCCCCTATTATAATGCAAACACGACCCAGGGAAGCGCCAAGTCCCGCGTAACTTTGCGCCGTGTCGGTTCTCGTTTCTCATTTCGGAGCGTGTTTTAACGGGACGGGGAGGCGCACACGCGAAACATTGTAATCGCACGAAACAGGCACTCGCGTAATTAATTTAGTTACGACATCGCCGCCGGCGGCTCGGAATTAACAATCGACAAATGGCGCGCGGCGCCGCGATAAGAGCGTTAAAAACTCCATTTATCAGGCACAATCGTTTGAACGCGACGATTGTTAAGTACGGAACGATTTCGCGCACAACAACGCCCGCTTTTTCACATTTCGATTCATATCGCTACGATATGAATTTGGGATTTTTTTCGAATCGAAAATTAAAAATACGATAAAAATACATATTTCTGGTAAAGAGGAAAAAAAGGGAGGAAAAATTCAACACCGAGATTAATGCCTCGATGATAATTTAAGTGGTGTGCGAAATTGTTCTTTATACGCGCGAATAAATATGTAATATCGTTTTTCTGGCCATTTTCTCTCTCTCTCTCTCCTTCCTTTCTGGCATCGCTCGAACGGATACGACGGCAAACTCACGTTAATGGAATCTCGCAGCTCTTAATAAGAAGCCCAAATACATTAGCATCCAATCCCGGCGTTACGTGGTCGGGGAAATAATTTGTGCGATTCCATTTCTCTCTTCCAATCGATCGATCTGACAGGGTTGCATTCTAGCAGAAGGAGATATTACTGATCCATGCATGAACACTTAGGATGTGATATTCTCGTATGTGTCTTGGATGATCTTCATCTTTTCGTTGTCGTTCCTTCATATTGTTATACATATTTACATATATATTACTATATAAATTTACACAGTCGTCTCATGGATCAATTTTCTCTGAAATTTTTCTTTTTTTATTTAGCACACATATAAGGGTGTGACGTGTAATTTTGTCCACTTGGAATACTTGTGCTATTTTTAAAGATGAAAAATTGTAATGAGTTATACGATATCTAGAGAGCCATAACATGATAGTAATATTTTTTCCGTAAGTGGAAACGCCTCTGAGATTACCTTCATTTTTTTAAATGCAGCCAAGCTTTTTGTATAAATCGATTCCTCGCAATATTCGACGTAAAAAGTTATAAAAGTAAGATTAAAAATTGAATATTGCGTACGAGATATTTTATATTTTAATTTGACATAATTTTACAAAAACTATGAGATATTTCATAAAATATTCATTTGTCAATTATCTCGATACTGTACAAAATAATGAAAGAAATCAATTAATTTAAAAAAACAATTATTTTTGAAAAAAAATTCAGATGAACAAATTTATTTTCTTTGCTTCATCCTGCATATTCTGAATTGGAATTTTGAAACGAGATTGTCTCGGCTCGATTTTTCGCCATTTGATTTGATTATTGCTCCACATAAAGGCTCGGAATGGAATTATATTTTCGAGATACAAACAGCAAGTTCGAAAACGCGCACAGAGAGAGAGAGAGAGAAACCAAATTAATTGGCGAAATAAAAGTAAAAAAACGAGTTTTGCGCGTCGCGGACCACATCTGAGGTCTATAAGGTTAACCGTTATATAGCGCATCGTTGTTATCGCTTTCCGATAACGGCTCGTCGTCGGGTATTACTCAACATCAACAATTCAATCCATATCTCTCGCGGGGAATGGACGCTGACCATTTGTGCATAGCCGCGTGTCTTTTGGGAAATACGTTGCTGTAAACTAGCATTGTGTATATGTATATATATATATAGATATATATCTCCACCGACCATCGAAATACAGCTTTGGATGTTTTGAATAAATCATTTTCGTTATCGCCTCTCGTTCATTCTGCGATGCTTTCCTATATGACCTCTGACATATATTCGTTGTTGCGCGCGCAAACGTTTGACAGACTTCGTTATACGGTGGTACGATTATTCGGAAAGTTTGAAAAATTCCCGATTTCCCAAGAATTTCAGACTTTATCATTCACGAAACTTTATAAGAACTCTAGACACACAAGTGGAAAACTTGTCGGTGTCAGATTTTTCACTTGACTAAACATCTGGTAAACATCATATCGAATGTAAATTGGAAATTTATTAAATACAGGAATTATTTATACACATAAATTACGCACATTCCTATTGAGCAGGTAATATTTAATTAATGAGAATGCGGTTAAATATCAACGAGACCGAAACAGGCTCGCTACTTGACATTTCTCCGGTGAATTTGGCTGATCATTATACGTCTCTCTTATGGATCGTATTTTTTTTCGCCTAACAATAAGTTCCACGGACGATTTTGTTTCGAGATATCGAGCCTACCTGGCGCGGCAATCGATAGGATTTTTACATGGGCGTATAAATTGCCTTTCCGGATAATAATTAGCGTCTGGCACCAAGTTTATCGCACCGCTGCGAGGGTAATTTCCCCCGAGGATGCAAACAGCCGCGTTGTAAATTTGGTTATACGCGAATACATCTAAACACCTGAAATATCTTCGAACCGAAACCAAAGCCGGATCTCACGTGCACCTCTACGAAGCTGGAATTATTTTCGCCTGTTTAACTTTAACAATAATTAATTTATAAGCTTTCCAAGTAATGATATTCAAATTGATTCCCTAATAAATCCTACAAAGTTGTAGGAAATTTTTCAAACATATAACATGTACATTTTTGATCGATTTCTCGCAGTAACTTTTGAATTTCAAATTCTCATGGTCGAGATAATCTCCCTCAGCGAAATTGTCGAGAGAGCGCATTATTTTTTGCATTATATATATCTTTAAATAACTTTGAAGAGTAACTAAGCTTCAAATTAAAATTCTATTAAAGTAAACTTTGCCTGAAATTAAACACAAGCGTAGTTTTGTTAATCTTTTAATTTTAGTTTAGTTTGCTTTGAGAACTTCCTTTCAACTTTTTCGGTTGTAACTCGCGCAAATTATCGATGCCTCGGTATTTTCACTAGGAAAAATCAACTCCAAATTGATTAAAGAATCTATTATTAAAAGGATATTAGATGATTTTGCTCATCCTTGATATTTCCGTAGACTTTCTTCTTTCATTTATTTTTCCTATTTTTCTATAATACTTGAATCATTTATTCGTAAAATTGATTTATTCGCGATAGATAATTTGATCATGCGCACTAATGATTATAATACAATAATTATTACGATATTTTACATAACACTTTCACATACGACGTACAGAAATCGTATAGAGAGAAATAACGCAAATCATATTTATCAGATGAAACTGCGATTCATTTTCCAGTCGTATTTACAAAATTGTTATCTATGTTATCAACGCAGAGTTGCGTTTTACGACATTTTTATCACTAAAATACAAGTGAATAAATAGAATAAATTAAAATTAAAAAAAGATGGCTATTGGGAAAATATAATATTCAAAATTTCGATGTGTATTTTAGTTTATAATATGCTATATAACATATAATAAACATAATGTAATGGCAACGAATGAATTGCTACATAAGTTATATACACTACCGCTCAAAAGTATTTGGCCACCCTTAATTTAAGAGAAAACTCGAAAACGAAATTGTGTCTATTGCCTTTCGTCGATGTTTATTATTTATGCGCTAACGGAAAGTCGTTCTCAATAGCTATATTATAAATATCACTTCATGTTTACTAACAGATAGCTACAAAGCCAAATAAGGTATTTATGGCTCTTTTCCTAGAATGAATACTTTTAAGTTTTTACTACAAAGGCGCGTGTTTCATGGAATTTTTTTGTTTATTAAATATTTTAGAATGTAACGGATATAGATTGTGTCAGTTATCTGCTGCCATTTGAACAGAAAACACATCTCTTGATGCATATTTTGCAAAAATAATATATAGATAGAGAAGATATAGATAGATATATAGATAATATATATATAGATAGATATATAGATAATATATATATATATATATATATATATATAATATATAGATTAATATAAATAAATGATTTTTATTTATTTATAGTCATTTAAACACAATTTACCTAGGTGGCCAAATACTTTTGAGCGGTAGTGTATGTATGCGGTCTTTACACACGAGATATGGTGAACTATTGTTTACGGTGTATCGCCGCGACCTTTCATCATTCGTGCCGTAAGACTCGAGCGAGCAGCAAGTCTAAAGAGACGCTCCGTACATCATATTATCTGAAACACCTTCGCCAGAAGTAAGTTTTTCAATAATTATCTTTATTATTAATATTTTAGTATTGTTATATAGAAACAAGATATTCTCGTAATCGAATATAAAGCATTAATCGCAAAATCTGATATCAAAAAAATCACTCGATTTTTTTTCATTTTTCCAATCGCAGAAAAATATTTTCAATTTTTCCGAGAGCGTGACGATTTGATAGTCAGAATTTTAAAAATCGCTGTTCACCAGTGACGTTTCATCTTTGATTTCCCGATTTTTCATTCATCAGCAATGACGCGGACGAGCGAGTCGTTGTCAATCCTTTAACGATGGAATTTTAAAAATGTATACCTGCTTGCTTAATTAAAATCAAGCAATGACGAGTATGTTCGTCAACAGAGTGAGTACATCTGTATATTTGAATTAATTATAACAAAATGGCAAATACTACGAGTTAGATTATTTAAAAAATCAATAATTTTATTCAAAATTCATTAATATAACAAATGTTATTACAATTTTGAGAATTTAAATAAAGCAGGAAAAATTCATACATGAAAGAACGGAAAATAAAAAGAGAAATAAAAAATTTATTCTTTTCTTATAAAATACGATATTTTTGAAAATAGGGTGCAACACATAGTGATATTTCACGTGTAGGGCACTAATATTTTCCTTTAGAAATCCATCTTTGAAACAATTGGAATATTGCGTAGAATTAGTTTTTGATAAAGTACTGTGTATAAAATCTGGAAAATGTTTTCTGATAAGACGTATAGGCTTGGGAAATGTAGCTAGCCGACCGACTTTCGAAATATTTATCGAATTTTCATCTTGAATTGCATATCGCTCAATAGTTTTTTCAATACATTGGAGTAAGAAATTCATTCATTTCCTATTTAATGTTCCATTGTCCTTTTTACATAACAAGTAGAAATTCAGGCAAATATAATGTCTAGAAGATGAAGAAATATCTTGTAATATTTTTTAGCCTCTTTCTTGCTATTGAATATGTTTACAATATGTGTACAATTATCCCATCACTATTATCGATTCCGTCCATGTTCTTATCGTAGTCAAGGACCACGTCTCATTTTTTTAACATCTCGTTTCTCTATTTCCACCATATTATCGTCATGTATCGTACTAAACAGCAATACATATCTTTTATTTTTCCATTTCAATAACATCACTTTGTTTTTATATCGTGCAATATGTTCCCCTGTCTCTCTTATTCTTACATCTGAAGGAATACCACGCCTGTTTTTTCGCATTGTACCAATAACATCCGTTTTGCAAGTTCTATATTAGTGTACTAATTACACAGGCCCACAAAAAAAAAAAGTTTGCAGTACTTTTGACCAGACATACTTTTTCTTTCGTATTTTTTGACGCTGAATCCGAATCTGCAATAAAAATGTAGCCTTCTCCTGTATATTTTTAACTTTCCTTAGAAAAACCCCATTTTTTACGTTTTTTTCGTGGTTTTTTAAAATTAAAAGAAAATGGAAGAAAGATACGATTAATTTGACTTCAGAATTGAATTCTACGGTAAAAAATACATCAAAAACCATGTCTTGAATATTTTTTTAATGAGATTTCAACCCCTCATACGGCGTTGAAAAGGCTAAAGAACCAGAAAAAGCCAACATTCATTCCAAATTTGATTAAAACGCGATTAAAATTTGATTCTACAACTTTGAAAGAGTTTATAGGCATTATAAATACTACTCTGGGGATTTTTGAGGTCGCTGATCATGAATTTGATGTCAGATTTTTTAAAAGACCACTCCCAGGAGACGTTAGTGGATAGCATACGGGATAAATTAATTGGTTTTTGATAGTACCACTATTGAGTACTAATACTTGTTTGAGATATCATAATACGTCTCGAATACAAGTGACAATTGTGATTGGGCTTCTTTCACCCCAACTTGAGCTTCAGATTAAACTAACACTTTATGTTTAAGATGGCAAAGATCTATTCCTATCGGTTATGCTGATAAAAATCGAGCAGAAGAATATTTAGATTTACTTAAAACTTATTTTTCAAATAAAGAATTGTATTCGGTAAAACATATTTCAGAAAGAGAGAGAGAGAGAGAGAGAGAGGGGGAGAAAGAGAGAGAGAAAGCGTTGACACCTAGTATCCGTCACTTCGCCACTGAAATTCAGATTTGTTAGCAAGTATTGCATTATCTCAATTACAGTATCATTAAAAGTATGAGACACTTTCTTGAAATTAGCTGAAAATACTATACCGGGGTTTATTAGCGTCGCTGATCATGAATTTCAAATCCAATTAACAATTAACAGTCCAAATAAACCTTGTTTTCATGAACCATGTTATGGAAAACCGCCAAAATAGTATTTGAAACATCGATTTTCAGAAAAACCAATTAATTTATCTCGTATGCTATCCACTAACGTCTCCTGGGAGTGGTCTTTTAAAAAATCTGACATCAAATTCATGATCAGCGACCTCAAAAATCCCCAGAGTAGTATTTATAATGCCTATAAACTCTTTCAAAGTTGTAGAATCAAATTTTAATCGCGTTTTAATCAAATTTGGAATGAATGTTGGCTTTTTCTGGTTCTTTAGCCTTTTCAACGCCGTATGAGGGGTTGAAATCTCATTAAAAAAATATTCAAGACATGGTTTTTGATGTATTTTTTACCGTAGAATTCAATTCTGAAGTCAAATTAATCGTATCTTTCTTCCATTTTCTTTTAATTTTAAAAAACCACGAAAAAAACGTAAAAAATGGGGTTTTTCTAAGGAAAGTTAAAAATATGCAGGAGAAGGCTACATTTTTATTGCAGATTCGGATTCAGCGTCAAAAAATACGAAAGAAAAAGTATGTCTGGTCAAAAGTACTGCAAACTTTTTTTTTTTGTGGGCCTGTGTTATCTAAATTTAATCGGAATAAGCAGTTTAAAATATGATGTGACACAATTGAAGGACAATGCGGGTTGAAGGCTTGCTTTCTGGATAATATGAACCGTAATATGTACATTTACCAGTTTATACGCAGAAATTAGATAGGATGTAGCCAGTTTTATTTTTGCATAATGCAAAGAATTTTATCCCAAAACAATTTCTTTTCGAAAGTATATATTGTTTCCAAGACAAACGCTCTTTCCAAAGTAACAACGATTCATCGATGCAAATACTTCTTTCAGAATGTATATAAAGTTTTACATTTGTACTGGACATTTTGCAAAACAATTTGAATTTTGTCAATTTTGTTTTTCGAAGAATTGAAAAAAATTACTCGGATTCGTTTTTTCCATTATTTTATAAAAACAATTTTTCACATAAAAATCTTTTATTTACGTCAAATTTCATATATATATATATATATATATATATATATATATATATATATATTTATATAAAATTATATAAAAAGATCTTTTTTTTTTGTTATTGCGACAATATTCTATTTATTATTTTACAATTCTGGACTTTTGTGCAACAGGCTTTTTAAAATTTAGATATACTATTTTGCAAAATTGATTTTTTATTTCTATTTTCTTTTTTATTTATTATTTCTCAATAACTTGCGAAACATTATGTAAACGTTAGCGTCATAAGCTTGTATCCTTCGTAAATATTCTAGTCTTTCAGCAAATACATCTTCAATTTTTTTAAATTGACAAGTCGGGGATTTACCCTCGTCGGTCTCTTCTCGGAAATATCGAAGATGTGATAAAGGATTTTCTCACTCTTACTATGCTCTTCCAATAAAGGCGAGGAATCGTATTCATAATTTTCAAATTCGGGACACGTGTCGCTCGACAATCTTGAATGTTTACATCGCCTTTATTCGACTTATCATCATCCTAATGCCGGCGATCATCTCGATGTCCTCCGGATCATCGAAACAATTCGATCTTGGACTTAATGTTAATATCGCTAGCCAGTAATATTATGCGATCGCGGTTGTCCAGTTTCAACAGCGGGATTATAATGCAGCCATGACCGACGTATCTCCTCCATGCTTCTGACGGCACTCGAGTATTCAGATTCATCAGAGACGGTTTAATCAGATTTGCTTGAAACGCACCGTCGACGAACAGCAGCCCGATGTCCGGTAGACTGGTTACATTTCCACGGATGCTTACTGTTAGCGTTTCGTCGAAACTAAGAGCTTCCAAGGCGTCTAACAGCGTCCACGATTTCGCTCGGTTACATACGGATAGGTGGAATTGAAACGTTCAAATGCTTGAAAAGTCACCGACGTGGACATGGGTCCCTCGATTGTGATAGATGGTATCTTATCGTCGCCTTGGGATATTCATCCCTTCTATCTTTTTCAGCTTCTTGAAATAGGACAAGATGGCAATAACGAAAGATATGATTTTTTTATGGTAAATCGAAACTCTTTAGGAAAAGAAATTATACGTAAAATTATCATGATACATATGCTTAAATAAATATTAATTAATATATGATTCAATAGTTTTAAAAGCATAAACATAATTAGTTTTATAATTAAAGTCGCACATCTCTTCTTGTGCGAAGCAATTTATCTAGCTTTGAAAAAATAGAAGAAATCGTAGATTTGTTAAAAAGATGTGCGAGAGAATTTTTGTTTTTATTAGATAATTTTACGATTAAAAATTCATGAATTATATAAAATAGAAAACACATGACAGAAATTACATATTTTTTAATGACATTTTATTAAAAATTTTGAGAATGTAGGAAAAATTATAAAAATTAAAAATGTTAATTTTAGTAAAATTATAAGTTACAAATAAAAATTACAAATATAAAAATGTGCAAAAGAGAGTATCAAAATACGAAAAAGTACGATTAAAAAAAGTTTACTCTTTGCTACGAGTTGAAACGTTGTCGCCTGTACATTAGCCAAACAAACGGTTCGTTTAAGGGATTATCTAATGGTTCCGAGACCTTGTATACACGACTTTATAGCGTAGTTTTAAGCTCCATCCGTTTTACATGGATACTTTTCACCCTACATATGCCCGCGTCATGTAAACAGCTTTTAGGAAGGTAACGTGTCACGCGCGGCTCGTATCGTCGCGATATCCCACGCTTTCGCAGCGCGAAACTTTTATAAATGGGGTTAATCTCGCGCTTTGTACGGTATTCACGATATACAAAACGGATGAAAGGACGAGCGGAATACATTTTCTTTCAATTATTTATATAGAATTTTTATAGAAATTTTTTCATTAAATATATTCTTTGTTAGGAAATTTTCACTAAGAAAAGTCGATTTTTTAAAATCGATAATTCTTCTTCTTAGTCCTTTTATTTGATTCCGCACATGGTGATCGATGATATATACCTGTAAATATAAATATATATTTTAATATATATTTAATATATATTTAATATATATTTAATATATATTTTAATATATATTTTAATATTAAAAATATATTCAATATATATGGCACACAAAATATATTATTAATAACATGCATCATTCATCTTCATCAAAGTTAATGAAAGTACCTTTAATGAAAAATGATGCACATATTAAAAATACTCTAGTCTAATTAAAAAATTAAAATGATTAAAACTTAATGTCGACAATTGAGAAAAGAGCATCCTTAGCAAAATATAATAAAATAATTGTTTGATTGTAATTAGTGTCAAATTTCCAATTATTAGAGAGAGTCGATGTATCGAAAATGAAGACCTCGCAATGAAAAATAAATTTATCTCGACATTTTCTGCCGTGGAAAGAAATGACCTCAAATTGGTCAAAGAATCCGTGAGATGAAAAGTGGCTCGCTACGGTCCAGGGAACCGTGTATAAAGGAGAGTTATTAACTCTCAGAGAGAGAAGAGCAAAGACAGAGAGAGAGAGAAAGAGATAAATAGATAGAGAGTGGCTATATTCGCTTTGCTACGCATTTTGCTATCGTAGAGAATTTAATAAGCCGCCTGCTTCCTGCTTCCATTGCATCCGCGACGGAATGCAGTCGATCCTCGAAACAGCACTTTCTGGCAAGTTATAAGCCGTGGCGCATAAACGATCTACAATATTATCCACGCTCGTAAAGGAGAGATATTATAACGACTACAAGATGTTGATATTTCGCGAGCACATAATAAATTTTATATATTCGTATAGTATAACACAATTATTTTTTAAAATAATTATAATTTAATATCGATTGTATTAAAAGAAATCGAAAATACCATTTTTTTCCCAACCTCATAAATTCTGCCTATTTTACGCGTCCTTTTACGTAGCTTTCATAAAATTTATGTTTGCATTCATATTCATTACATCGTAATGGTCCCGTTTCAAAGGGTTGAAAGGGCCTCGTTCCTAGCAAACGCGTTTATACTCCGAAACACACGGCGTATATTAATTGCCTGTTAAAAAATGACTACCGTGCAAGAGAAATATTCCTTTAACGTGTATCTTTGTGGCTGTGTTACTGTATGAAACTACGTTCGCAATATTTTATATCATTGAATTTCGTAGAATAATAGTCAAAAATTATAAAATGATGTAACATGTAGAAAAAGATCTCACACACATGAAAGTAATACGAAAAAACACTCTTGTCTCTCTCCTTTTCTCTCTTTCTCTCGCGCTCTCTAATTTATCTTGTTTCTAACAAACTCATTTATTCTCACATAGCGCATTATTCGCTATACTAATTATTTCGACATTGTTTGCAATCGGAGAATACCATGTTGTGCAATGTGTGTTAATTAATTGTAGCAGGGTTTGATCGGGTTTGACCAAACAGACCCGGTTGTTTGCGATCGAAACGCAATAACGCACCCGCGTAACCATATTTCAAAACGCGATACTCCTTCTGCATAAGATCTGATATCCATTTACGGATTGTTGGCATAAATAAAATTATTCATCGTGATGTTCATTCGTGATTCATTATTCAGTGATGTTTCGAAATTTATACTTGCCGTCACATAGAAAATGTTTCCAGATATATCTGAAAATAATTTTGGAAAGAGTCGAGACTCAATATTTTATCGATTCTAAAAATTCTACGTGACATCTAGTTTATTGCAACCCTATTCATTTTGAATATGTAAGAAATGTACGAAGAGTGTATCGAATAAAACGAAAAAAATTGTAATAAAATATTTTCATAAAATAAAATGAAATAAAGTAATTTGATATTTCTTGGATAAGATTAAAGATTGCATTCACCATCTTTATGACACATCTAAAATGCAAATTTACAAAATTACTTGTTCAAATATTCGTTCAATGCTCGTTGTACATTCGTATCGTATCTTATGTTTATCGATTTATCGCGAGGACAATTTCGTGCGCGTCCTTTCAGTATATATTGATTATACGGTTAAGAGTAATTAGCGTTAATTGAACGGAGAGAGAGAGGGAAATGCGAGGGGTTATCCCAGTTATCGAGTCTGAACGATCGTTTAACAGCCAATTAAATCTCTCACTAGGTTCTGCCAACGGGATCGCTGTTGTTTGCCATTGTCTCGCGATTATCAACTATTCCACAACCCTATCCAGTGGTCAAATTGGGCGAAGTCGGGTGAGTGTGACTAAAAAGTTACTATAAACTAATTATAAGCGAACATGTGAGATCATTATAAGGAATATATTCTTCACCTTCTTCATCTCAATAGTTCTTTTTTCCTCAAGATAAAGAATATATTTTTTTTTATTCTTTGGCTTTTTATTGCTTGTTTTCCAGAGAATTTAAGATTAAAATAAAAATTCTCTGTTTTGATTATTTTTTAAAATCATTATATAAATTCATCCTCTTAATCAATAATTAGAAAAGATAACTTTATGATTCGATTAGATATATCACGAAATGATAAAATTATATTATGGTATGAAGGATAACATTTGTATTTTCTTCCAGACAGCTGAGAAAAGTACGATAAAATATTTGATACGTGAAATAAGATTCCTACGTGAAAAATTAAAATCACTTATTTTCTAAATTAAAACATTTCAAAAATGCAAATTTTCTTTATTGTCAATAATCTTACTTTTCTCGAGAAAAGAATGTATTTCTTTTCTTTTTTCTATTCTTTAGCTTATTTTTTATTAAATATATTTTTCAGAAAATTTAAAATTAAAATAAAAATTTTCTCTCTCTTTCTTTCTCTCTTGATTACTAATTTATAATTAGAATAAAAATAACTTTATGATCCAAGTATAGATATATCTTATAATGATATCACACATGTTACTTTACAAAGGTTCAACATTTCTTTTTAGGAAGCTATAAAAGTAAAATATTTGAAGCGTGGGAGATAAAATTCCTATTTGAACAATCAAACATCAATTATTTAAAAAAAATGTACATTTTCTTTTTTGTGGAGACGAATGTATACACCGGGTTTTCTACTCGCGCTAATCGCATTTAGTCACCGAGGAATCTTTTGAACCCGTCAAGGAAGAAAATCCTCGCTGCGCCGAACATATTTTCATCAAAGCGCTCGTTTCCGATGAAATCCCCGCGTTTTCTTCACCGCGCGAGTTTTATCTGGCATACAAAAGCATCTTCTTCTCTTATCTCTCCGTATGTTCTCGTTCTCCATTCCATCGAATACCTACCTCCTTTTGTCGTTGCTCGCGCTCGATTCCACCTTCCCGTTCCTCTTTTATTCCTGTTTTGCTTCCTTTATCGTCGCGATATAAATCGATTCCATTTCACGATTGGAACGCATAAGGTGTACGAAGACGCGAATTTCGCGAGGCTGCGACGATTCGCGCACGCGTGTCAAGCAGTCGTGAGGTAAAAGCTTCAAATGTCCAATATACCCCATGCACCTGTTGAGCTCATTAACAGAGCGAATTTCCATCTACTCATCAACCGTATTTTTCCGCCGTAAATCTTCACCGGGGCTTGAATACCACGGCGAAAAACGGAAATTACAGTCCTCGAAATTGCGACGAGCAACGACAACTTTCGCCTCTCGACAATATTCGTCGAGGGAAAGATTGACTTGGGATTAAAAATGGGGTGCGAAGAATTGAAAAGTAATCTAGAGACAGAATAAACGAATAAATAGCAATTAACGAAATTCGAAGAAAAAAGCGTGATTCCGTTAAAGCGGAAAAATACCTCGTTACAGACTCGATGTAGCTTTTTGCGATCTAATTAACACGCGACGCGTGAAAACTCCATATGGGAGCGCTCGTTTTGAGTAAAATATTGCGTTCACCGCGCGAGAACCGCGTGAACACGTTGAAATATGCAACGCGCATCGACGCGTGAGACGAGTATTCGCGTTTTGATCAACCAGAAATTAGAATTTTAATTTCCGTGACGTGCATCGCCGATATATCCGCGGTGTCACACATCGATCGTGTTTCCCTTGTACTATGGATTTCTCGAAACAGAGAGAAAACTAGAGAGATGTGTATTGCCTGCAAGAGAGAAGCAGTTATATATTTATTAAATAATAAACTTTTGAATTATTTTTAAATAAACTTTTTTCATGCAAAATTATAGCAAAATATTTTAGTGGCATTCTTGTGCGCGATATTGAGAAGAAAGTTACTGAGAAAAAATCGATTTCGAAAATTGATACACAGTATTAAAATACTGTCTCGATGAGCCCTCGACTCTGCGCGTCATTTATTCATCGAGAGCGTCGAGAGCGGGTCAAATTATGAGCGCGGGATGAAAGTTATTTTAAGGGCGCTCGATCGATGCAACCCGGGTGGAAAGAACCGATGTCGAAATCGAGCCGACGTTTCTACTGACTCGTGCAAATCAACGATTGAATTATTCATCGCCGGCGGTGCCGTTGCTCTCCTCAAAATGTCATTCCTACCCTTGTTTTACTTTCCGTTCGATCGCGTCGCAAATCGATAAGTCGATAATCCTATCCACCGATCAGTTTATGATACACGGAATATGATATACCCATCGATGGTGACATGCCCGTTTTATACATTCACGAGGCAGAAAAAAAAATTCGATATTTTCGATATAGATTAATTTTCTAGTTTTTATCGAGATATTAATCTACGTGACTGGGTGAAATAACTGATCGAAATAAAATGATACTAATTTGAAAAAAAAAATACCAGAATGCTAAAACACAATTCAGTCGAATACTACTGGTTTATTAAACATCCGAATCGATGTTCGAGCTCTTACTCGAGCGTCGAACTAAACAATAAATTCGCAACAAACTGTCGTGTTTTGCGAGAGATAAACAACTCAGCACATTGTACACTAGAGAAATTACGAAAGAAAACAAAGCGGTAACGTTAGAGTTTGAGTCAACGACGGAAATCCCTATTTATAGCGAACATTCTGCACACGTCCGCCGGATATCCCTCGCAAGAGTATCGCGGACGTGTCATAAAACACGATACATGCAAAATCGATAGCTGTCTATCATATTGCATCGTATGGCAAGAACAGACGACTCTTTCACGAGATCATCGTAAATCTTAATTTTTTTCTCCTTATTTAGTTCAGAAGCGTCTCTCAATGAGAAGCAAAACTGGATTGAGTCATTTTGTGGTACATTAAAAGGAAGGGAAATTTAAAAATCAGAATTAATAGATTAAAAAATCAAAGCTATAAATTTAAAAATTAAAGAGTTCGAAATTATTAGTATTTTGCATTTATTTCTGCAATTATTAATTTTCATTCCGTTCAAGTAAATGTACTAAATGTTCAAGAAAATGTATTAAAGGCGTGTTTTCATTAAAAGACAACTTTCTAAAAAGACAATTTTATACATAATTACATGGATATAGTTGGATGTCAACCAGAAAATCTCGGACGATTTGGTGAATTAAATAATCAATTGTCGTATTTTTCGATTTTCGATTTTCCTTTGCCTGTACTCTTTCGCATTCTTTCGCGACATAAAAAGCAATGCTAAATTGGAACACGCTCGATAGCTCGGCATAATTAAAATGCAACTAAAGCCGATTTCCTTTACAGCATCCAATATATATTCTCATCGCTTTCTCTCTTCCGATCTTGTTTGAAAAAAAAATTGACCGAGTCGAAAGCGATTCTCGCTAGAGACGAGCAAATGTAACGTGGCAACCATTGCGTTTAATTCACGCTCGATTACACGCAAATGCGCATGAAAAATAGGGTGATTAAGATTTCAATGTATTTTCGTATCTTCTCGAGTCTCCTTTTCTAGGCATTAAACGAGCAAAAAGCATTGAGATTGTTACAGCTATTCTGTCGCATTGATTACTTAATGATCAAAGATTAATCCTCAAAATCAATTTTTCCTCGGTAAAAGTCCAATTGAGTGCTACATAACTAGATTATAAAAACATGATTTAGAAAACGGTCTGGCTTTCGATTAATTTGAAACAAAATTATAATGTTGGTTGATAAAGTTGTTTTTACAAGAAATCGAATTCTTCCAACTAGCAGAATCTTTGGAATAATTCATTTCTTTTTCAACGAAAAGGTTGAGAATGTTATACGATATCCCTTGGAAGGTCTATAAATTGGGATTACAAAGATCAAACTTGGTGTTGTGTGGGTATTGTAACTCGCGCGAATATCTCGGGATGTTAATCCTGAAATCCGCGAGACATTAGTCTCCCTCTCTAAGGTTTATCTGTAGCTTAGTAACTTGTGAATTATGCGAAAAAAATATAAGTTTGTCTCTTATAAGTTCTGTCAATTATTTAACAAATTTGTTTAAATATCGCAAGTGTCAAAAAATTAAATAGGAAAGCACATAAAAGTTTGAAAGATAGCATATATATTACAATGTGATATTTTTAATGTGTTTCTTGCGAAGAATATTTTAAGAATTAAAAGAGACTTTAAGGGAAGATTTTGCAAACCGATGCATTTTGATTGCGACAAGAAGTCGACAAGAAATAACGACGCAAAGTATCTGAATATTATGCTGCGTGCAGTTGATTTCCTCTCTGGAATCCCTTTCTCACCCCCGAACAACCACAGATTCCTGGTTATTTTACGATAGCATCGATTTTCCATTTCTTTCGCTTCGGTTCCGGAAAAGGAGTCACATCGTTATTACATAATCATTATCATATCGTTTGCATCAATATAAGCGTGATCGCTATTTATCGTTGTAGCATGTGTATGGAATGTTTCGAATTTTTCGCACATATTCTTTGCATATTTTTATCCACGAATTCCTTAGACCTCTGAATTTTCTGTCGGGACAAAGGTGTGATTGGATCTTTTTCCGAAATATTTTTCTACAATAAATATTTTAATATTTTATTTTTAATATTTTTTAAATGTTTGAATAAACTATAATAACTTATTTAATTAATATATTTATTACAATTAATATAATTATTACAATTAAATCAATGCAATTTGATAACGAGTTGCAATAATAATATTAATAACAAATTAATAGTGTCCTTACGCAGCTATTATGGCTCACGCGGATTGAAATTTTATTAAAATAAAATAATTACGCGAATATCGCGAGACTGATAAATATATCGTTATGACTGACGAGATGTTCCATTATCGCGATATTTATCAGCCTCGGTTTCAATATTTCGTTGCGAAAGAAACGCAAATGTATGGGAAGTGCATTTGAGAAGAAAAACACGAGATATATTACGCGCATATTTTTCATTTCTATCGGATTTTTTTTCGTTTTTCCTCGCTTTTTCTTTTTTTTAAAGCCGATTTTACAAAGGTGCTCTCGCTTCGAACACAGCTGGCTTCGGTCTCTAATTACTTCGTTCTCTTTCCGACGATATTCTGTTTATTCCAGAGGATGGAGAAGGTCTGTCTGGCACATAAAAGCGTCCGCGAGCGACAACAAAAAGGGACGATGCAAATATACAAATGCACGAATGGCAGAAGCGGATATTTCTCGCTCGCGGTATTGAAAAATTGAGTGCTCCGGCGTAAAGCTTGGGAAGGTGGGTCATTCTTTTATTCCCCCCTCCCCCAGTCTCTCTCTCTCTGGCGAGGATTTGGGATCCATACATTTTCCATATATTTTTGATAGCTCTCTGTTCTCTTAATCGAAAAGTCGCGTGAAAAATATTGACCGTGTTCGACCGGAAATACAATCTCGCATAAAATATGCGATAGTATATCGTTAGAATAAAAGTGATGTACGAAATTTTTTTATTGCCTTTTGTTCAAGTTTCGGTAAAATCTACATTGCATGTAATTAATTTACACTGAAAAAAAAGATTATGTTAATATAATTATGTTAATATATTTTTAGAATAACTTGAAGAATTTAGAGAGAATTTATGCTAATTTAAGGGAGGGGGAGAATCAAAAAATGCGTAATAGTTTTCACACTATTTGCATTTTGTACGAGGCTCCTGTTTCGCCCGTTTCTGTTGTGATGATGCCATTTAAATTCAATTTCCTCCTTTCGATCGGAAAACTAGTGAAAATGTAAACTAATGTTGCGGCGACAAGGTACTCGTTCGGTTCGACCGGAATATATTAAATATGGCAAAATTTATCGTGTTGAGATGCTACACTCCTGTTTCCTTCGCCTCAGCATTCGAGAGATGTAAGATACATACAGTAACGTGTTTTATCGCTCGTTTCTCGTCGAATGTAGGTTACATTGCGATTCCAGACAAAAGCGAAAGCAAAAAGACTGAGCAAGAAAGAGCGATTTGAAAGAATATCGTATTTCTGTGCGCGATGCGCGATAGTAAGAGGAATTTACGGTCGTAAAATGCAAAATCATCGCTTCTCACGGGCATTTTAGACGAAATACAAATCAACTCGTGAAAAACAAGCACATCTTCGCAAAGTGATTTTGATATATCCACTAGAGAAAACACCTCGAAGATTGAATTCGCGCGAAGGAAAATCTTAAAGATTTGGGGTAATGGAAGAAAAATGTTACGTGAGAAAATATTATTCGACATACGACCCTATTTAAACGTCTTATAAGTTAGCGGAACAAAATGGGCGGAATCAATTATAATTGATATTTTTATTTGTTGCTCATTTGTTGCTAAAAAGTTGCCAAAGAAAAAAATTTGTTGCTCTGTAATTTAAAAAAAAAAATCATGTTCCGCTAAAGGAAGATTAAGTTAGCGGAACAATATATATAACAACAAAATTATACATAATAATAATATAAAAATTTATTGCTAATTTGTTGCTAATTTGTTGCTCTTAAAATATTCAATTTGTTGCTTGCAAAATAAATTTAAACAATAGCGAAAAACTTTTCACAGCGAGCAAAGTTACAAGAGTAAACTATCAGAAAAAAATTTGTTGCTCGTTTAAATTTGATATTGGAATATAGATTGAATTTGTTGCTTTCGAAATATCCAAGTTCCGAATTTGTTGCTCGCGCAATAAGTTTAAATAATAACGAAAAATCTTTCACAGCGTGCAAAGTTTAAATTACATCGAAAACATATTGACTGAATTTTTACTTAATATATTTGGCACAAGTATTCAAGGCCATATAAATCTTATTAATTGTTATTGTATCGTCATATACATATTCTTGTAAATTAATTTGTTATGTGTGTGAGAGGGTTTATTATCATTATTTAAACTTATTGCAACAAACTCGAAACTTGGATATTTCGAAAGCAACAAATTCAAACAATATCTCAATATCAAATTTAAGCGTGCAACAAATTTTTTTCTAGTAGTTTACTCTTGTAGCTTTGCACGCTCTGAAAGGTTTCTCATCATTATTTAAACTTAATGCACGAGTAACAAATTCGGAACTTGGATATTTCGAGAGCAACAAATTCAACCTATATTCCAATATCAAATTTAAGCGAGCAACAAATTTTTTTCTGATAGTTTACTCTTGTAGCTTTGCACGCTGTGAAAAGTTTTCCGCTATTGTTTAAATTTATTTTGCAAGCAAAAAATTGAATATTTTAAGAGCAACAAATTAGCAACAAATTTTTATATTATTATTATGTATAATTTTGTTGTTATGTATTGTTCCGCTAACTTAATCTTCCTTTAGCGGAACATGATTTTTTTAAAAAAATTACAGAGCAACAAATTTTTTTCTTTGGCAACTTTTTAGCAACAAATGAGCAACAAATAAAAATATCAATTATAATTAATTCCGCCCATTTTTGTTCCGCTAACTTATAACTTTTCATATTATTTGTAATTGTTGAAACAAAATTATTCGATAAAATTGTGATATAAATATCTTTGACATTTATAAATACCGGATAAACGCAGTATCATGACTCAAAATATGT
This sequence comes from Camponotus vicinus, assembly GCF_025532165.1. NCBI lineage: Eukaryota > Metazoa > Arthropoda > Insecta > Hymenoptera > Formicidae > Camponotus > Camponotus vicinus. The sequence continues at coordinate 19,859,787 of NW_028141945.1, forward strand.
ATGATAATATATCTGACGTTTTGTAAATGTTTATTCGTTAAACTGCACGTCTCGCAAACACGGAAAAGTTATTGTAGTTTCAGAGTTATATAATTTGTATGCGAGAACTCGAGGTCGATACAGAGGGATTAAATCTAACTCTCCCTTTCTCGGTTGCTCTGGCTTCGAAAAGCATTCTCGATCCAAGTATCGAAAGCTCGTTGGCCATTTCCTCTCCTCTCGTCGTCGCAATCCACGCACGTTTCTAATATCCTGAAGCGTTGAAAAGGGATCATGTTTCTATAAATATTTCTCACCTATTGATTTTCCCGCCAATATTACATTCTGCAGAGAGAATTGCATTAGATGCCCTTTGTTTTTCTTGTCCCGATCTTTAGCAAGAGTCCTGCAAAGTCCCGTAATTGATTCGAAATTGAAGAACTTTCTTGCCTCCTTCGTTTCTTACTCTTGTTATTTAACGCTCGCTCTTAATCCATTGAAGAGAATTTTTTAACATAAAGCTCGAATATACAGTGTGTCGTGGAATCGCCTGTCAATGGATACATAGTGTTATTTTTGGCAAAATATTTAATCGGTGAAAGAAACGAAATATCGATGGCTTTCAAACTACAAATCACTGAAAATCAAAGCAAATTAAGCGAATTTTTTAAATTGAGCCTCGCAGCCAAAAATAATTAACGAAACATCATTCGCGTTCAGTTTGCAGAAATTTAACAAAGTGCTATGAGAATAATTAATTTGATCTCTTAATATATACAATTTCATTTGTATGCACACACATACAAATTATATATATTTCTTAAAATAATATTTTATGCCGCAAATTATCTATTATTCGAGAAATACGACCTGTTATGTAATTAATTATGAAGTTGAAATTAATTAAATTTAATTTAATTTAAAAATATCATTGTTGTGATATTTTAATATCTGTCAAGAAACTATGCTTGGTCCGGATAGGACGAGAAAACGAGCGATAAAATACTGTATATAGATGATTTATTTAAAAAGCCGTTTAAAAATTTGTTGTGGACCATTGCTCGCGGCAATTCAATATAAATCCAGATCGATCGTCGCAAACAACGGATCGGTTATAAAAAATATCTATTTTTAGTACGTTACTGACAAATTGGCTGAATTGGACAGTTTTTTATCTGAAACGATGGTCACATATCTCCCTCTCTATGTATAACGTGTTTAGTTTGCTCGACTGATGGAAATTGAGAGAGGTATTTAGGAGAGAGTTATTTCTTCTTCGAAAGCGAATCACGAATCCTTTAATAAAATTCTCAATCATTTTCATATTTTTCTTAAGATTAACCTTTTCTTTAATAAGATTTAACATTGATGTCGCGATAACATCGCTAACGCAGATCCAGTATCCGTTTATTTCCGAACACCTTGTAAGTAGAAATCCATTGCGAATTCTGTCGGGGATAATGGATCGTCTGAAATAGTTCTAGACTAAGATGAAATTCTACGAAGCGCGATCCTTCCGTTTGGATGCAGGGAAAATCGATCGTTTGTGGTATCGCGTGGGTAAACTTCATTGTGTTTTTCGATACGAGATGTTTCAGCCGATAATAATTCTTCGGTGGAGAATTATGCCTCAAATTATGACGTAGACTGAACGAAAATCGTCAGAGATCGTACACGCGAAAACGCAAAAGGTTCACGAGGATTAACGATTACGAGCACGATTATCGTCGAGTTTATCGGTAGGTATGATCCATCGATAATGACGGCATAAAAATCCACAAAACAATCACATCAAGTCATTGCAACGTTCATGATAAATATGAAAAATATTCAAAATTATATTCACGTACACCTGTCATCCTAAAAATTATTAAATTCACTTTAGACCGGCTACATAATTCACGACAGAGCGAATTTTATTTATAAATCTACGCGCCGTGTGTGATAGAAAAATATTTGCACACATACATATATATAGGATACGTATATCATAATAAATCAAAATACACCCGGTGCATGAAATCATAAATGAAATTCAGTTCTGAATCCTGTCGCGAATTATGGATCGTGTAATAAAGCGAGGGCTTTAGCGTAATCAATACTCTAACCGATCTGATTATTCCAAAGCGAATGTTTCTTTTCTTTCTTTCTTTTTTTTCGACATTTTTTTTTCTCCGACAAAATCACAAAGAAGCTTTCTCTTGCACCCGGCTAAAAGGTCAAAGGTTAGTAGTACACTGTTAATACTTTGCGCGCAATTAAGTGGCTATTAAGTGGGCGAGACGGTTTGACTCATCTAATCCAGTTTTATCCCTCGCCCCCTCGCTCCATCCCTGCTTCACCCTCACGACGACACTCGCGCAGGGACATGGACAATGTCGGGTGAACTGGTTTACTTTCGGCGAAAATTTGTTCCACCGCCAATAATAAACCAATCGCCCTCAAGTGAAATCAATGCAATTAAAGTGACATGGAGCGATAAAAGCGAAAAGCGGTATTTGATTTTTGCGATATTCGTCCGGTTAAATTCGCGCCGCGAATCATCGATGGTCTCTCTTGACGGTCCGACCCGGCAAATCCGAATTATTTCTCGCTGCGAGACGATAAATCGAACGATTAAATCTCACGCTGACCCGGCCTATCCCGACCAAAACGCGCCGGGGCGGAAATTGAAGGGGTTTTACAAAATGCTTTACGAACGGAAGGCGGGTTGAATCGCGAAATTTCGTGATTTCCCTCGTAGACGGTGTAATTAAAACTTATTTATCGGTTCATGTGAGAATTATCGCAGAAAATCGATAACAAGAGAGATGATAAAATCAAACAGTATTCATATATGTATTCTTGACTTGTAAAAAGACGAAATGTAGATTAGAAATTAAGATGGAGGTAAAACGCGATATTATTATTATTACATCATTCTTAGAACTCTTGGAAAGGCTATTTCATCCGCGAGATAATTTTCGAGGCGACAATGTCTATTGTCATCGCTCTATTGTGAATGCCAAATGTTCTCTCGAGCGATTGATCTTTGGAAGGAGAATTGAAGGCAAAGAAGCAAAGTCCTACGACGTTTTGCATTAGGACAATGCATCCTGCGCGACAGTTTTCGACTTCTCCCCTTGGAAAAACACTCGAGTGCTTCCGCAACTTAACTGTACTCTACAGATTGCTGAGCTTCTGTCGCCGAAAGGCAAACTCTTCTCCTCCTCGTAAAACCGAAGAATTGTCCCCCGAAAGAACATTATTTTGCGTCAATCGATAACATCCAGAGCGACGTAACCGAATCCTCCGAAGAAGAAAACTTGCGGTTGTGCTTCCGTAAGAGTGTGGAGGGAATTTGCGAGGAATCTATTTTCGGAGGAGACAACCGGAATCGCCGCAAGTTTGGAAAATGGCGAAAATCATGAAATATAGTCGGGAGAATAGATATCCCATCTCTTTTTTTCCGGACGACATATTATAAGTTTCAAAAATTCCAGAGAGTACTTGACAAATTATTAAAAAAATCTATAAAAGTGTTCTACTAAGAAAAGTGAAGACACAGCAAAATTTTTAATACAGTTACCCTAAATAATAATTACGTATTATTATTTTGACAATTCTGAAACTTCGTTGCAGAGAAGCAACAGATTTTGATTCCAAATTTTGAAACACCCTGTACGTACGATAAATACCTGATTTGGCGCTTTGACGCGTGGCGAAATTAGATTCGACATTTGTTTAACTTTCGACTCGATTCGCGGTTTAGGTTGCGAGCTTGGGCGCTTCTCTATTAGCAGGTAATTCACGGGCGACGTGATGTACGCACCGATGTTGCATTTGCGTTTCGCGATTCCGGGTTTCCGGGAGGCATGCTTCCTCGTTTCCCGACCTATAATTGCCGCCATTAAAAGATTGCCGAGGCAGAGAATACACAATTTCAGCGCGTAATCTAAATGTCGCCAGCGAGATATTGTCGCTTGTTACGTTTGCAAATTTATAATCTTTACACTCTCTTTCTCTGGTAAAGTAAAAAGGTAAATATAAAAGAACAATATAAAATAATATGAAATAAAAATATAAAATATAAATTATAAAAATACAAATTAATAGAAAATAAAATTTAAATATAAATATAAAGTAAATTAATAAACAACGTTTATTTTCATAATAAATATGAAAACAAATTGTATGTATTTTTATATAAATGTATGTATGTGACATGATACAAATATCATATATATTATCGCAACATAAATATAATTCATATACAGCGTAAAATTAAACTAATTTCGCAGGCGCAAAATCTTTTGATAAACTCACAGAACATTTTTTTTTATTAAAATTCGATCGAAAACCTTCTCTTTCGCGCTTTTTTAATTTTCACGGTGTTAAATATCCTTATTAATATTACCGTATGAGAAATATGCTGGAAGAGCAAAGAGTCGCTCGGTGCAAAAAGCCGTCAGTTTTCATTTTTTCCGCTGGCGCAACATTAACGTAATACCGCTTCTCAGCATCTAGTCGACGCTTTTCAAAAGCGACCGTAGCAACCGTAAGGGAATTTTGTTGTAAGATAAAAAGCAAAAAATAACGGCCATCGTCGTGCTAAGTAAGTTTGACCGCTCTGCTCTCAACGTGTGGCTTTAAAGTTTTCTCCAACTGAACTTCAGCCACCCCGATCGACTTTCGATAGCGATGGGGGATAACAAAGCGAAATCTCGATCGATTATGGTGATCCGGCTCACTTAACGATAGCATCTCATCTATGTGATAATGAACGTTAGAAACAAAATGAAGCGAATCTGTGTACTTAATCAAGGATGAAATGAACCAAGAAACCCACCCGTTAACATTTTGTGTGTATATTGTGCGATATTAATTTTTTTTTTTCAACGAAAATCGAATACTAGACACGTAAAATATTGAAAAAGGCACGTCAAAAATGCAAAATAGCATACTCGGTGTTGCGAGATAAAAATTCTCGATGAAATTTCAGATAAACATTGCAAATAACAATAACGATTCTAGAAACGCACGAGCATGGAAACTAATTTCGCACTCGTTACATTGCGTTATTACTATCAAAATAATAATAATTGTTTATTATTTTCCAGTTTGTCCCTCGGGTTTACTCGGTGATTTTCCAGTCCGCAGCATTCGACGATGCCATTATTATTATTATTGTTATTATTATTGCAACTACAATAATATCTATCATCGTATCGTTAAATGCCACCTAATTCTATATTGCTGCGCGATGAATATCAATTGCGTCATCGCAATTGATGTTGAATCATGAATTCTGAAATCAATTTTGCGCGAACGAATATTATGATCGCGAATATATACCGTTGTCAGAAAATTTCGGCCCAATTTCTTCCCATGCGTTTCGTTTCTCCGCTTTTCTGATCACCTAGGGTGTTGTGTTTTCGAGCCATTATTGTTACCGTTGATTGCGTAGTTTCGGATGAAAGGGATGTTACGCGTTTCCTATATCAAGTCTATGTATAATGAGCATCTTTTGTCCGCGTCTGTCCCGCACGCGGCCTGTCCGCTATTGTTCCGCAATTTTCGCGATTAAAGTTTAAATTGCTCGCGAACTGGGCGGCGATGGATGAGCTTGATGGAAATGGAACATTTGTGATTATACACGCGGAAGATTCAAGTCAAATATTTGATGGGCATCGTAACTTTTGGCCGAATTCGCCGCGCGGTTGCAAAACGAAGATCGCTCCATGTTACACTCACCCCTCCCCCTCCCCTTTCCCTTTCCCTCCGTTGTTGCATGTTGCAAATTACTGTTCAACAAAATTGGAACTCCACCAATGGAAATGTACTGTGGAGCTGGAATAATAACTCGACGCGATATTTCTAGAGAATTTCGGATTCGTACCTTTGTCATTTGCATCAAGTTTAATATAAAAAAATAAAATGTTACATTAAATGTTATTATATTAAAAAAAATAATTAAATATCTTCAGCGCGAAACATTTGGCGTATTTTGTTAATTAATTCTTTTAAATCATTTATAACTACTTATTTGTCGATATATTTTATAGTCTTCCCTCAAACTTCTTTTTTATTAAGAAAAAATAATATTACATTCTTATAAATCTATTTTTCCTTTTTTAAATCGATATATCCCAGGATTCAATATTTTCTTCCGCAATTCCAATTTCGTTGAACAACAGTGTGCGTTGCGCAATACTAAGGAGGGATAATTCGAACGATTCGGGATGAATCGATAGCTTTTCTAGAAACTTAACTGAGAACCACCCTCCACCCCCACCGGGATCGATTCGTTCTCGTTAGCGCGTCAGTCAAGCAACGACGTCGATTATAATGGGATATCGGTTTAAAGATACCGGACGTCACTAAAGCACATTGAACTTTCATTAAACTTACGCATCGACGGCGAAACGCGGCGTACAATTACGTAAAGTCGTCGTTGGAAAACGGAAAATGTGATGTAACCTGGTATTCTCTTTCTTCCTCTCTCCCTCTCTCTCCTTCTCGACTTACTATTATTTCCTGCTTTTCCATGAGGCAGTAAATTACAATTCGTTTTAAAAAAAAAGGTATTAATCCAGTGTGTGCTGTAATTTTGACTTCGTTTAGATATTGTTATTCAAATAATACCGAGAATAGATTTACGAGAAATATTACAGTCTTTCCCGTAAATTAAAGAGATTTCCATGATTTTCTCATTCTTGAAAAGTAATATTTAAACAGATAAAAATTTCATGCTTAACATTTTAGCGTTTTATCCGAGCCATAATTTTTTGGATAATTTAAAAAAGATATATCGCGTTTCTAATGATTATCTAATCGAACTGTCAATTTTTCTAGGGTGGTTCACTTTGACATTTGACGCGTTTCAGGGTCGCTTTTTTCCAAAATTATAATTTATTTCGCGCTATTCAGATGGATGCAGAGTAATTCTCGATGCATAGGTTGCTTGTATCGATCCATTAGTATATGATTGAATGGTAAGATATGCGTTTTTCGAAATATGTCATTCAAATACGGAAGAGTAACAATATTTTTCAAGTGTTAGACGCGTCATAAACATCGATCCCGTTCAAGATCTCTTTCTTCCTATTTTTATTTATCTCTCTCTCTCATGGCGCTGCAAGGATATCAATTTTACGACGACGACTCGACATGTTAGACAAATATCGAGCTTAAGGTGCCGTGCGTGAAAACAATATCGACAGCACACATCCGGAAGAACCGGACAAGATTCATGGGAACCGGAAAAGCGATCGAAGAAAAGAAGGGCGGAGAGAAAAGCTCGTGATAAAACGCGCGTGTATTTTATATCTAGATAGAGATATCTTCTTGAAGATGTGAACAGTGAATTTCCGAAACTGTTGGACTGGCAAACCTCGTTTCACTACTCTTCGATTCGGACGCTTCAAATCTCCGAAAAAGGATCGGAACTTAATCTTTTACAGTCTATCCACAGAGTGGATCAGCGAGAATTGTCGAGGATGGGCGAATTTGTCGAAAAAATTTATTTTAAAAATTTACTTCCTAATTAAATATCAAGTTATTTTAAAATTAATGATGCAAAAATGAAATTTAACTTTATATTGTGATAAAAATATGAAACAAATGTGAAAAATCAAAGATTAATCCAGATCTATGAATGAACTAGATTCGTGATTTTCTTAAAATCTTTTATGATGATTATAAAATTTGCGAGAGAACAAATTTTAATTTTAATTTAATTTCAATTTAATTAATTTCAATTTTAATTTTAATAAATCGCAGTTATTCAAAAATTTTATATACATTTCGGAAACATTCATTTTATGAAAGGGGATTTGATTGTGTTTTACAGATACAATGAGGTAGTAAATTATCCACGGAGCACCTGATGAGAGGCGATTTTTAACACGGCGGGCGACATGTTGTTCCTGTCGAGCCGCAGCAGCCGGAAAGGGCCCATCGCTTGTCTAGTGGGCCTTCTCCTCGTTTTCGCCCTCTATCAGCTGGGCATTATTTGCGGCTCCACTAGGTACATGCCCACGGCCGTCATGGTTAGTAAGGAGGTGAGTGTTTCAGCCAAACTGTAATTTACTATGCGATATAAAAATCACATATCTTTTTCTTGATAACTAGAAATAAAATAGGTTTTTTATTAATTAATTAAGGTACAATTTTATTAAATATATGTAGATAAAGATTCATAAAAAATGTTAAATATATATGTAATTAATATCTATATAATATATAATTATATAAATATACAGGGTTTGCCAAAAGTGTGGAAACCCCCCCCTTAATATTTCGAAAAATACGCATTTTAAAAAAAAATGTTTCATACAAAAGTTATAGAGTTTTATGTGGCGCATTACACAGCAACATTATTATGACCTCGAATAGCGTTGTCAAGGTTATGTGAAGGTCACCTCCAACTTTTTAAAAAAAATATGTAATTGTTAATTGCAAATTACATATTTTTTCTTAGAAACAACTATGTTTTTTCTTTACACCAATTGATTCCTCTCATTATTTTGTACATAAAAGTATTAAGGTAAGATAATCGAAAAATGAATATTTTACTAGATATTTTATGGTTTATGTAAAATTAAGAAATGATTTCAAGCCTCATAACTCGGAAAGTACTTATGAAAACTAACTTAATTATAGTGTTTTGGAAAGCTCTCGAGATAAGCTACAAGAATATGCAAAAGCATATAGGGTGTCCCATTTAAAAAGTTGGAGGTGACCTTCACATAACCTTGACAACGCTATTCGAGGTCATAATAATGTTGCTGTGTAATGCGCCACATAAAACCCTATAACTTTTGTATGAAACATTTTTTTTAAAAATGCGTATTTTTCGAAATATTAAGGAGTTTCTACACTTTTGGCAAACCCTGTATAATTAAAAATGTGCAGTATATTTTTTCGAAGCAATTATTAATTCTCTTTCTCTTTTTCTGTTGAAATTTTAATTATTCATATTACGAAAGAGAGAAAACTCCATTCTCGTTCCTTCCCAATGCGATAATAACAATAATAATTAATTGGAATAATAATAACGATAATATGGGCGCGATACATTATCACGGCTCGAGTCTCATGGAGCCTATACATTATTAATCGGCAATTAATGGCTGTCAAAGTATTAATTGCGTCGAGCTTGTTAAGAGCTCTGTTTCATGCAAATATCGAATTTTAATCCGTCGAGCGAATTTGCTGATTATGAATACGTCGCTCTACAAATTAAAATTTAGTAGACAAAATTTATTTGAATCCAAATGAGCTTTGTGAAAATAAACATTGTCTTAAACAAGTAGCATCCTTTTGTAGCGCCTGCATATTTTGGTAATTGAAAAATTAGTCGCGAGAGATTAAAACTTTTTTTTCAATTCAATAAACGTTTTCGTGATTTTCCCAAAAATTCTTTAATTTTTTAAATTTTTAAATTAATTTTAAATTTAAAAAAAAATAACATTTTTGTAATTTTTGCAAAAACTTTTGAGCAAGAAATGTAATAATGATTCTCCCAGTCATTCAAAAATTCTCGTCACGATACTTTGACATGTTATTAAGTGAAAGATTACTAGATATATAGTCTAGTTACTTAATATACGTAAAATGGAACATATGTGGAACGTGGCATAGAAATGAAAGATTAATCTCGCGTATCTTTCGCCACGTTTTCGGTGTGTAATTGCGAAGGAGAAGAAAGATGACTACGAATTTACATAACTGTTGGATGAGGTATTAACGAACAGACTGGAGCTTCATTTTGGCCTTAATCAACGCCAAACTGCCGGACGTAGACGAAGCGATATCCGGCGTTCCTGAAGAATAGTTCGACCAAGTTATCCCACCGACAAAGTCGATACACTGTCGAGTCTAACTTTTGAGCCAACTACTCCGTGTCTTCTCGATCTACTTCCACCATCGACTTGAGAGAGACGTTTTATTAATTTTCTTGCAGACTTACTTTAATTGCGTTAAGGTAGTTATGGTAAAATATCGGAACGAACGATGAACAAGAGTTTATATCCCACTTACTTATGGGCCTAACTCAGTAAAATATGTAATAAAATAAAAAAGAATATATATAATTAATTTTTTCTAATTTTATAAAATTTTATATTTATTTATTTTGTTCATATTCCTCTTTTTTGTTAAATAAATAAATAAGTAGATAGATAAATAAATAAATAAAAATATATACACATAATATAATATTATATTATATATATTATAATAATATAAAGATGTGTATAAATATAGTTAAAAAAATATATATATACATATTTACTGACTTATTTATTTAATAAAATAGTAGGATAAAAGTCGAAATAAATAAACAAAATTTTTGTATAAAATACGAATGTTTTTTTTTATTTTATCTTGTTTCTAATTAAAAACGATTAAAAATGAAAGATTTTCTGCGAATTAACTTTACATGAATATAAATGTAACAAAGCAAAATATCTTCTTTTCTAATCCTTTATTCAATTTTTTAAGCAAACTTCGTAAACTGAATTTTAACGATGTCTATAAAATTGCAAAAGTAATGTTTTATAAATTAACAATAATTTAACGTAATTTTTTATTCGAATGATGATATGAATTTTCGATAAACTATTGTATTTTTCTTGTTAAATTTTTACCAAACAAGTAATAATATAGATGTATATTATGTATAAATTTTTACATGCTATATTTTACATACTAATTTTCATATATTATATATTTGATTATTATGTTTTTATCGAACAGAAATATGTGATCGGGCCGTTTGATCGCAAGACGTACACGTACGATCGTTACATGCCGCTCATTTTCATCGGCGGTGTACCACGATCAGGTACGACCTTGATGCGTGCCATGTTGGATGCACATCCTGACGTGAGGTGAGTGCTACGTTACCTGGACTTGGATATTTTAGATTTCAATATCGAAAAAGATAGACCTAAAAAAATAGAAATAATTTATATTATATTGAAAATATAATATAATGACTTATTATATAATATTATATTATATATTATATTCATATTATATAAAAAATTGATTTATTTAAAAAAATTTGGCAAACTTTATTCAAGGTGCGGACAAGAGACCAGAGTCATCCCGCGGATTCTCCAGATGAAGATGCATTGGTCGAAATCCGAGAAGGAGAATGTGCGACTTACCGAAGCGGGAATCTCGAAAGAAGTAAGTGTGTATGTCTTGAAAACGTGAGAAATAATGACGGCAAGTTATGATGAAAAAAGGAGAGAGACAGAAGAAATATATCTCAATGAAATGGGACAGATTTGAATAATGTATCCTCTGACGAAAAAGGAAAATAGAACTCTCGGGGAAAAAAGTTTCCAACGTTTTCTCTATTTATCGAGAGTGCGATACTACTTCTCTAGTACTCTTGAAAAACGCGGAAAAACGGGGAACCCCGGAAACTTTTCCACCCTAAGTAGGATACTTGGTTTTATTTAAATTCGCCCCGATATTTAAACGGTCTCCTCTCCCTCTTACCCTCCAAAACTCAGTAAAAGTACAAGATTTATGTACGCAGTTTGAATAATTGTATTTCACTATGGCGCAAAATTGTAAACTTTACTCTCCGAATCTTAAACTGGTCGTGTTGGTCCAAGAGCTAACATGGTAAGCTCGTTCACCTTCCAAAAAATATTAAAAAATACCTGGATATATTACATTTGAAACTTTCCTGTACTTTTATGCACATAAAAGAGAGAAGAAATGGTAGACATACCAAAATTCTTGTAGAAGTATTTCGGGATATCAAGACTGTTGCTCTTCTCCAGGTGATAGACAGCGCGATAGCAGCCTTCTGTCTGGAGATAATAGCACGACACGCCGAGCCGGCGCCAAGATTGTGCAACAAGGACCCACTCACCCTAAAGATGGGTTCGTACATCCTCGAACTCTTCCCGAACGCCAAATTTATATTCATGGTACGCGACGGACGTGCCACGGTGCATTCCATCATATCCAGGAAGGTGAGAAAAACTCTACATATTTTATACGTTACATTTTTCAAGATGTACATATTAAGATACCACGAAAGTTGCATCATTCTTTCTGTATTTCAAATTTTACTTCAGAAACCTAGTTGTCAAGAAATATTTTTTAAGCAACCTCTTTTTGTCAACTCTGGTAATTTTTTTCAATTTCTAAACATTAACAGTTTCTCCTCATTCAGCGTTTTTCAGCTTTTTAACGCATTTTTAGATACAGATATAGACGCGCGATCGATGATGTATAGAGCGATGCGATTCAATACGACGATTCTACAAGTAGCATCTTCTTTCCTCTTGCAGGTCACTATAACGGGGTTCGATTTATCGTCCTACCGGCAGTCTCTCATCAGATGGAATCACGCAATTTCCGTAATGTACGGCCAATGCAAGGAGCTAGGACCGGAAAGATGCTTGATGGTTCCATACGAGCAGCTGGTACTGCATCCACGTCAATGGATGAAGAAGATATTAAATTATTTGGACGTACCGTGGAACGAGTCCGTCATGCACCACGAGGAATTTATCAACAAACCTGGTGGAGTGCCTCTGAGCAAGTAAGAAGAAAAATAGGGAAAAAGAGAAGAAAAAAGAGAAAGAGAGATGCATTTAAACTTTAATTTAATAACATTTAATATACAATTAGTAGATTCATACATGTGCACGTTAAAATAACGTTACATGATGGTGAAGTTGTATATTAATTAATGTTAAAATATGTAATAATATAATGCTTTGCATTATAATTAATGCTAAAATTCAAACAAATTAATCATTTACATTATTAATGTTGAAGTAATATCGTAAGATGAGGCATCATTAAAATAAGAGGAAAAAGAAAGAGAGATGCATTTAAATTTACTTCAATACTATTTATAATATAGAATTAATAGATACATACATGTGCATGTTAAAATAATGTCACACGATGATGAAGTTACACATTAATTAATGTTAAAATATGTAATGATATAATGCTTCGCATTGCAATTAATGCTAAAACGAATTAGTCATTCACATTATTAATGTTGAAGTAATATCGATAATACGATAAAATGATGCATCATTAACATTAAAATAATGCAGTAAAGTTAATAAAAGCGATAAAATGAGCGTTAGATAATATTAACGTCACACGTTCAACAGGGTCGAGAGGTCGTCGGATCAAATTATAAAGCCCGTGAATCTGGCAGCGCTGACCAAATGGGTCGGCAACATTCCCGAGGACGTAGTGAGAGAGATGGCTGACATCGCGCCGATGCTCTCCGTGCTCGGCTACGATCCTTACGCGAATCCGCCCGTCTACGGTGCCCCGGATAGTTTAGTTAGCGACAACACCAGACGGTACGTGCCCATTCGATGTACTATACTTGTTACAGTTATCGTATACAGGATTGCTATCACGAGCAGTATTCAAATCGTGTGCAGTGAACCAAAACCGAAGTAGGACACAATTAATTTGACGTACTAATGTATGCCGTTGTACAGTTATGAGTCTAAATTAATTGATATTTCTGTTACGTCCAGACCCTTAAAAGATCGGGCCGTCTGGAAGGACGCAACCTACTTACCCGGTGACACACTTTTCGGGCGTGTGTATAGATTGGGTCGAGCGCACTGTCAGGGGCCTGGCACAGGTCAGTGACCAGAATGGTCCCTTTAACTCTGTGAGTGTCCTAGGCCATTACGCTCGTCGGTCCCTTTTCGGTAAGAGAATCGAATCTCTTTTACTCGGGACGGGACCCTGTGCGATTTCGGACTTCAAGGAATGAGAACGGGTAGCAAAATTAAATGAAGACTTTATTATAAATTATCATTTATTCAATAATTAGTCGTTTGAGCGATATGAAATGTTTACATAAAGATCTTTTCTAAAAATACAAAATATAGTTGAAAATTTTATATGTGTGTTGTTTGTATGTGTGAGGGAATTTCCGCGGGTGTTACATTGGTTCGGAGGACGTCAGCCAGGAATAAAAGTGGTAAATCTAATCTTAAGTATTAACCCTGGCTGGAGATTATTACAATTTTGTTACTTTTAATTTAAAATTTGCTATCTATACTAGTGGTCGAACGATTTACTGGACCGCCGATAGCCTGAGCCAGTCCTTCTCTTAACCGTTTGTTCCGGCGATTCCGCCAACGCCTATTGTTTGACCGCGAATTATGAGGCGACACTAGTAAAATTTAAGATACGCGATTTAAATACGGTAATTATTGATGAAGATAGATGATCGATCAGGTATATTAGGTCTCTATCAAGAAACGATCTTCAAGGTTTATTTATCGTTCAATCCTTTCATTTGACATATATCCGATCACAATTTGAAGAAGCAATTATATATATATATATATATATATATATATATATATATATATATATTTATATCGAGAAGAAAATTAAAGGGAACTAATGGGATAGATTGCTGTAAAGAATCTTTGGAGAGTGGAGAAGTATTCGTGAATTCCAATTCTGAAATCCGCAACGAATAGATAGGAGGAATATTCGTGAATTCCAATTCTGAAATCCGCAACGAATAGATAGGAGGAATATTCGTGAATTCCAATTCTGAAATCCGCAACGAATAGATAGGAGGAATATTCGTGAATTCCAATTCTGAAATCCGCAACGAATAGATAGGAGTAATATTCATGAATTCTAATTCTGAAATCCGCAACGAATAGATAGGAGTAATATTCGTGAATCCCAATTCTGAAATCCGCAACGAATAGATAGGAGGAATATTCGTGAATTCCAATTCTGAAATACGCAACGAATAGATAGGAGGAATATTCGTGAATTCCAATTCTGAAATCCGCAACGAATAGATAGGAGGAATATTCGTGAATTCCAATTCTGAAATCCGCAACGAATAGATAAGAGTTATATGGAAAGGGAATTGAATTGTTAACGATAAATTACTATTGATGGTTATTATGAAATTCTAACTGATCGAGAGTATTATTGATTAAATTTTTATTATTTTAAGGATCTATAATTCAAACTCTTTAATTACTTAAAGATCGTTTTTGATATCGCCAGTCGAATGGGAAAGAGAAATAGGAACTGAGAGAGAGATTTAAACTTACTACTTATTGTGAACGTTGCAAGGTGTTGAAAAAGAAATTTAATCCGACCGGAGCTGAAAGCGCAGGTGGGTGGCTGTTGGTTGAAGATGAGTGGAATGCTCAGTTGATCCAAAGTTCACCTCACTCACTTCACTTACTTATTGACAATGATTGAATTTAAACAGATACTCTGTGCCGCACGAAAGAGGTGTCGTAATTTCTTTAAAATGAACTGTGTTCTATGAACTGTGAACTGAAGAGTCCGCGTCTTCGGCTCGCGAGTTTTAAGGATTTTACTCCTCTTCCCTTCTGGATGGTGGGGAATTTTTTTAGGCGAATGAAATGATTTCTATTACTCCCTTCCTAAGGTCAAGGAGCTTGATTTTTTAAAAGGAGAGGGGTCTCTTAAGATTTTAATTGGTTAAGCCCTTTGGCTCGAGACTTAGCTCCATCCAGTAGAGAGTGGGAGTGAGCTGATTATCTTATCGCTTGATGATTTGGCGATTCGGAGAACGCTTGAGGGTGGCCTGTCGAACGAGCGCACGTGCACTATCAATTTCGAAAGGTTTTGTCTTACGTTTATTATTTGTCACTCTTCCGAGGACCAGATCTTTATTTTGAAAATTCTTCGGATAGAGAGGCTTGGAACATAAAGCCGTACCAATAGATACGGGACAGTTAGAATTTCTCATAACAACTTTTCATCATATAACTCGTAAATTTATTTAGAGTTTCGTTGACGCTATCTCGACTGGCCATTCTCAGTATTAGATTTGTTAAAGTTTAATGACGATACCCGCGGGTGAGGTTGCGTTCTTCTAAGTGCTATCTTTATTTCTAAGAAGAATCGCTTTGCATTCCGAATGCAAGTCGATCCTTGATTTCCTTCTTCCACGAAATCGTTTCGAGGAAAGAAAAGAATCGTGGAGTCCACCGGACGTAACATTTCAAACGAAAGATTATAATTATTTAAGTAATTTAAGAAAATCTCACATTGTAGCGTTAACGACAAACAAGGAAAACAGTTTTCACCAATTATTATATAACAATTTTTTATATAAAATTTATATAAATAATTGTTCAAGTACTAAAAATACTTCTTGTAAAGGCAACAGGAATCTTTATATTATAAAGTTGAATATATAATTTCTGGTCAAATAAAAAGACTTAGAGAAACAGAATCTAAGTTATAAATTTTAGAAAATTTTAGCTACCAAATATATTCCATTACTATTATATATATTATTTTATTCGTGATTTATTTATTTAATTTCTTCTCTTTCAGGGTGTTGGCTGGCGAAAAACTCTGGGAGGAGAAGGCGCGGGCATATCATCTATCCCACAGACCGACTGAGACGAGTAACGAGGAAGCTGCTTCCAGCACGGCTCCGGTCGCGTGACCCCGCGTGATACTTTTAGATGCGGGCAACACGTATAATCAACTTCTATCCTAAGTCTAATCCGACTTGGGACTTCCGCGTGTGCGGACTTCTCCCCTTGTATTTTCAAAGTAAACTCGACAGTCGCGTACGACGCGACTCTTGTCGTCCCGTCGTGGATTAATCGTCGTGTTTTCTTAATCTCCTTCGTTGTCGCATCGACGACATGCATGGACAACGAATTCATCGGCGTTCGCTCATCGCGATGTTTATTTATTCGCATCAGGCTCGCGTGTTTCGTGAAATCAGGAGATTTGTAATATTAGGTCATGATTAGAAAACACAAAGTGTCTTTTCAGAAATGAGTACTTGAAGTACTGCCGGAAATGTTTCGGGGATAGTTTATTAAGTGTCAATACAGAGCTATTGTATCGCTGCGTAATAAGATAATTTTTAACAGTTTTTTTTTTTAAATCTTCATGTTTTTAAATCAAATATGACTTTCTTTCATCTTAAAATGAGTATATTAACAGCTCTCATAGTTTATTTCTGGAACATGCATATAATTCCAATATATGCATCAATGCCAATATAATGTTTAAAAATATGAGATATAATAATAATATATGTTGAATAGCAGAGCTATTATTATATTAATTTGACGCACTCGATGCAAGATGAAGCATAGTTTGTAAGGTTCATTTTAGATATGATTTATGTTAGATATATGTTGTATTTAGATATCTAGACTGGACCTCGCAAATTATTATCGTACCGCATTTTTATACAATTTTTTTTATTTCTACTTAATAATGCATACTATAAGTATATATAACTATAAGTAAATTTATTAGTAACAAATTATAAAGATTAAAAGAGATCTGATAAAAACTTTTTATTAATCAAATTGAACAAATTGACAAGTTTCTTCTTGTCGCTAGACATTGTCTAGCATTACAAGAGTTGTAGCTGTAAGAATTATAAGACAAATCTCGAATTGACGGAATACTTGCTCTGATCTATCATCATAGTCACTGATTATTGCGAGCCATGAGAATAACAAGTTTTCTTTGTCACGCTTAGCGATCAAACTTTGATCACATATTGTAAAAGATCCATTATTTTGGCGAGTTGAATCTTCGATGCTATAAAAAATACGAAAAATCATCTCATGTCAATTGTCGCGTTATAAAGATGAATATAGCGATCATTTTCGCATGTGTGGAAAACCAAATATCGCGTGAATGGTTTTAATCTTTTTTTATTAAATGACATCGACCAACAATGGCCAGTGATTTTAACCAGAAACGTTGATAAAATATTTAACGACGATAGATCAACTTTAAATGCGCAAAAAGATCGAAGGTAGAAACTTTCCTCTTTTGTCCCTCGCGAACAAAAGTCTTGGCGTCGGTTGATTTAGGAGGATAATAACCCAGCGCAAAGTTTTCTATTCAACGTTAAGCACGATCATCCGATACATGGAACGAAGTTACGCAAAAATGTTCAAAGTTTACTCATTTATCACAAGCAGTAATTTTAAGGTTTGTACAATGCAAGATGTTTTGCTAACTCAGCAATATGGATGTATAGCTTGTTTTTTTCTTTCCTTATTTTTCGGATAAATTATAATTTTTGCGTAATATTCGTTCATAATTAAATATTATATGTGAATATATATCATACAATTAATCACATATAAAGTCGAAAAGTTTGCACACTAGGGTTCTTATTCTCCACATCTTCACTATATCATTTCAACTCCACTTTATTGTAACCAATTTGAATCGAATTTTTCATATATTTTTTAAGTAATATAGTTTATTTTCTTAGCCAATGTATTAAAATATTACGAATATATTTCTGATATTATCAGAAATTAATATTTGGTCGGTGACACAAAACTCTATTACATTTGTCACATAAAAAAATAACAAAAACTTTCAAGGTTTAAAATAATTTTTATTGATTGAAAAGCATTTTAATTAAAAGATTTCTTCTTTAAACTTTTTCCTTTTGAAAATTTTATTTAACTTTTACTTAAAATTAAAACTTGCTGGAAAAAGATGTGACACAGTTTTTATGAACCAACCTGATATTTATATAAATGTAAATAATACATGTGAAATTTTTCTCGACTGTATTCGACTGCGACATATTTCCCTTGTTCATGGATTTTCATGACAGTTGTTATAATTTTGGAAAAGGATAATGCACTGTTAGAATGGAAATCTGCGGCAGACAAAGCAAAGGCATGTCAAAATCTTGATTATTTGTCGAATTGTGCAATTAAATTATTTTAATATTACATAAATCTGTTACATCCAATCCACGTCCCTCATCTCACTTCCAATCGACAGATAAAAACAGATTGCAGCCTCATCTTGATATTGCGTATATTTGTATAATTTACACAAATCATAAAACTAGTAAAATATTTTAAATTTATGGACAAAATATTTTAGTTTCTTCATTAAGTTTAATTAATTATATATTACTGGATTTTAATTCAATTTAATTTCAAAAATGTTGCTTTTCCTTATACATGAAAAGTGAAAACTTTATTTTAATTAATTTATAATATTTTAATTAATATTTTAATTAAAGCCAGTCAACAATTTTCTGAAATAGGCATTTGTTGGTGCTTGCAAATATTTTAACAATATGCGTGAAATTAAATCTAATTTAATTTAAAACGATATATATATATTCATGTATCAATATATAATGATACAACAATGTTGTTTTTGTGACTTCAAAGAATTTCGCACACGTCGTTAAAATATTTGCAAGCCTCGAAATATGTATATACATATAATTATACATATTAACGCATTTTTTTTTCGTTTATTTACGCAGTCTTAAATAATGTCACATATAAATGATAACGTTTCAAAAAATTTACACATTCAGACTTGTGAGGAGTTGCATTTAAATAAATAAGAATCAATTTTTAATATACATTCAGTAATGAAAAACGCGCGGGCACAATATAAAAATACATTTTTACTCAATTACATTGTGGTTTTTATCGTAAAATTTTTATTTTTCGTGGGAATTTTGATAAATTGCATCACATCTTTTACGACGGTGCCTTTCGATATTTCGCCTGCACCCACACTCTGTACATTCTCAATTGTTTACCCCTATTAACTTGCAGTCTTCTGTCTACAAAGTTTTGTTCTTCGATGAAGCCATCATTGGTAAATAATTTTCTAATTTCCTCTGGAATTGATATTTTTATATAGTAAAAATTTTAATGAATAAATTGCGAAAAATATTACAAGTATCAAATTATAGATACTAATAGTTTAATAGACAAAAATCACATATTATGGTTTGAAATTACTAATGTCTAAAAAAAGTTTTGACATACAAGAATAATATATATATAATTAAATTATGATGTTAAATCTACAACATTAAAATATATCAAAATTTCTAAGAGAAATGTTACCATTTAAGAAAAAGTACACTTTGGTGCCATCTCCGCGCACATAGAAATTCTTGCCGAGACAATTGCCTTTCTTAAATCTCAATTGCGCTAAATCATATCTGCCATAATCGCGAAACAAAACTATTCCACCTGGCTTTAGATACCTATATATTTGTCGCACAACATGTTGCATTCTACAAAACAATATAAAGCAATATATTAACAACCCCTTTTGGAATAAAAATACAAAACATCCAAGTAATGTAATTGCATAAAGAGAACAAAACATTATACAGAAAATAACAAAAAACATTAAATATATAAAATATATAAAAATTTAAATACACATAAAATATTATTATATAAAAAAATAAAAATATATGAAAGGAAAAGTTATAATGAAAGAAGATATAACAAAATGTAATAGATATACATGTATAAAGCACACAATAAAAAAATTAATATTAATGTGACAACAAATAATATAATAATATAATAAAGGAAATGAATTAACAATACATGACAAAATAACATACTTATCAGGATGGATGGCAGACAATACAAATATAAGAATGACAATGTCTAGACTTTCAGGCTCAAAAGGAGTTGTCCATGTTTCTTGAGTTACATCAAGGATAAATGCTTTACACCTAAAATCACAGATGTAAATTGTGCAGACAATGTATACAATTACGTATATGTATTTGTGATATATTGGAAATAAATGTAGACAAATTTTGAGCATATTTTACCTATTTACATCATAAGCAGAATTTTGCTGTAGTATATCAATTGCTTTTGCAGAAAAATCACAGCAATACACAAATAGCTTTGGATCTATATTATACATGAGTATAGGAAATACAGTGTTTCCTACACCACAGCCTATTTCGAATATTCTACAGCTATCTTTACATGGTAAATTAAGGATTTTGATATGTTTATCTCCGCGATTTCTATCTTCATTGGTAAGCGCAGCTCTCATAGGCCTTTCTGTGTCCTGTTTCACGGTATTGGGAGCTAATTCAGGAAACTCAATCAGTAACCAATGTCTGTCTTTAAAAAACCTGAAATAAATGTATTAATTTGAAATTTATCCCTAAAATAACATACACAACATTTCAATTCAATGATTGTATTATCTAATAATCGAATTAATCTAATAAAGAGAAATCTTCCTAGATTTTATCTATAAATAAAAACATACCTATTGTTGTGTATCCCATAAAATTTGTCCCAATATTTGTCCGCTTCAGTTTCATATTTCAAGAAATCTTCATGTGATATTGTAACAATGGAATTTTCATCCACTTTTTGTTGCGCCAATTTCTCCTGTTCCTCATCCCATGTAACATTATCCCTTTTAAAGAAAGTATCAAATATTTAATAATATCAAAACGTTTAATAATAGATACATTAAACAAACAAAATGATTCAAAGCTTTTTACATTGTTCTTGTTTAATAATAAATAAAAAGGAAATAAGATAAAAATGAAAAATATATTAACAAAATGTACCAATATTAAAGCTCATTGTAACTGTACTTTTTATATTCACAGTAAAACAGTTTTCACTTTGAAAATAGTTTATTATGTATAAAATATAATATTAAGTGTTGAATTCTAAAAACATTTTAACTTATAAATTAGAGCATACTTGTCACGTAACAGGTATGTATTTAAAATCTAACATCAATCTGAAAAGAATATCGCACAAGAGAAAATATTCGCATATAATAAAATAAACAAAAGTCTATGCAAGAATAATTAATATAAACACGATAATGTTCGATTGATGTTTTCATTTTATAATTTCGCAGAGGTTAGGCCGGAAACACGCCTAATTTAATCAAGGTTAGATCGAAACGTCACGTGCAGCCGTTTATACACGTGGAGCTGCAACGTACCATGCATTGTGCTGGAAAACATCCTCGTCGAGGAGTAAGTTTCGCGTTCCGAATCGCGGTCTCTCTGTCTCACGATTGTCACTGTTGAATAACGTCCCCTCGGCCATGTTTAAAACCGCGCCGGCGAAATGACGTTTCACACGTGACACGTGCCACTGGGATCGTCGCGTCGCGATTTTGACAAGTCGAGAGAATTACTTTTTTTCTTAACTTTCTTTCTCTCTTCACGTGAAAGAATTATTTGCCTCCTTAAAATTCGAGCACATCGAAATTATATACAACACGAGTGTATTTATTATGTATTTATTTATGTTATTTATTTTATTGTCGTCTTCATCTTTTCTGTCCACCGAGAAACAGCTGTTTAATTCAGCGAAATATAACAAAAATAATAGAATAATGAAAGAAGAGATGATTTATGAAGTATTACCAAAGTAAGAAGAAAATTATATTTATTTTAGAGCCATGATGTGAACTTACTGGATTTAATCGAAATAGATATATCGATTATACTAGACCTGCATCGATATCTCGATTTGTTCTCGCAGGTTACCGAGCCACGAGTTTTCCAGCCATCTTGTAAAGCACAGATTTTTGGTCCAGCTACATTTTCATACAATTTTTAGAGTTTAATTTTCAATTCGGTAAATTGTTAATTTGGAGACTCTGAGAAAGGAATCTTTACTAATTATATGGATTATTAAATATTTAAAATTTTTTTCAGTTATTATTTCGGATTTTGAATGAACGTTAAACTATTCTCTACGTATAATATCTTATATCGATCGCTTTTGTATATAAATTCTGTAAATAATTGCAATTGAATTTACATTATTTTTATTACAATCAACTTTACCTAAAACTAGCCAAACGCAATAAAATCCTATTTAAAAAAAAAATACCTGCATAAAATCGATATAAAAGTGGAGAGGAGTTAAAGAATGTGAATGAGGAAAAAAAGAAGCTTTAGGGAAGTTGAAAGAACGACACAGATAAACGAAAAGGATCTACTTAAGCATCTTGGTTAGGTTTCTTTTTGTCCCAAGAACATAATAATACGTCGGATATCTCAAGAGAATAGGATTATTTGCTTTGAACGCGGGAGATAACAGATAAGGAGCGTCGTTTTGTTCTCCAAATACATTTTTATATATACGATAAGCGAGATAAAGAGCGCACTTCACGTCGCAAAATGCCTCGAACGACCCTCCCTCTCCCCCGCTTCCTCCTCCCTCGCAGCGAGAGATTGAATGGTATTTATTTTTTCAAAAAATTTTTTCGAAAAGAAAATATACATATATATTTTATTTTATATGAAATATATATATTATATATTTTTTTTTTTATATGCATATGAAGCGCGCGCGGCGAAAATACGCACGTTCGATCGCGCGCGCGGGCCCGCAGGATCAACGACCTAAGAAAGTGATATAGGTTAGGTTGAGGGTATGCGCGCGTGGTATGCGGAAGCGCGGGATGGGTGTGACGCGGCGAGGGGGTGCAGGTCGCGCGGGGGTGGCGCGCGAGTTGCGTCATTGGATGCTTGATGTCGCAGGGGCGAACCTGGCGCGACCCCCTCGCGAGGATTTTTGCATTTACTTTGGGGGTCGTTTGCTTTGACACGTCGTCGAGATGCGCTGCGAATTTTTCGCACGTGCTGGAAAAATTCGGCGATCCTATTCGTCCAAAAAATCGTGGAACCTGAGCACGAGATGCATCTCGAGGATGTATAAAAAAAATATGTATATGTATCTTGATATGGGGACAAATACGAAGGATGTTAAGGATGTTAAAATGGCAATCTTGAATTAATTATACATTAATTTTAATTAATTGCACATTATACATTAATTATTATATATTTATTTAATTATTATTTCTTTCCACAGAAACATGGATGGATAACTCGATATATATACAGCATCTAGTCCGGATTTCTAAATCTGATCTGTCACTTTGGCTGACTATTTTCGGAAAAATCAATTCCGAGGGTATTAATTAGATAAGCGGAGAAGCTGGCTTGTAAAATATAGATGAATTAAAGGAACTTTGAACCCATTTTTCGATCAAACGGGAAATGTCAGGTACTTCGTCCAAGTTTACTGCTTTAATTTTGTATATATTTTTAATCATTTTTATCTACATAATTAAAAAACAATCAATAGATGCAAAAATTAATAATAAAAACACGCGTTTGATACAATTTTTCGATCCTTGCTTTTCAAATATCAAAAAGAAAATATCAATACCTTCTTAATTTTCTTCAACTTGCGTTTTCAAAATTTTATTTTTCTCCAAGCAATTAAAAAAAAATATCTACTTCCTGTGGAATTTTTCATTCATACACGCGAGATCATATCTAATATTAATATACTTTATATACTTATAAATTGCGGCTCGTACAGATACAAGTTCGAGCCACTCATTCAATCGCACTCGTTCAATACACGTTTAATAATGCATTCTTTTTCCATAGATTTTCCACGATCCTGGTGCGCTCTTTTCGCGCTCGGAGGCTCGTCGATTTGTTCGCGAGGACGCTTTATCGACGCGATGCGGCTCTTCGGCGGCGAGCGAGACGAAGCTGGACGAAGCGAGAGACGAGACGCGGAGGCGGCGGCGAGGAGAGGAGGTGCTCGCGCGATTCCTGGCAACCGGTTGCCAGGGGCCATGCGAGGTCCTCGCGCCGCTCCTGCACTCGCCGCCTCGTCGTGGGTGGCTACCGTGACGTCCTAATCCTGCCGCGAGTCCCTAGGGGCGAGATCGATACACACCGTGATCCGTTTCCCTTTCCCTTCCTCTCTCTCTCTCTCTCTCTTTTTCCATTCCTCCTCCCTGCCCCCGTGTTTTCGCGCGCGATGGGTTAGGCACTAATCGATCTCGAGTCGGCGAACTTGTCGGAGACAAAAAAAGGGGAGAAAAAACATGGGAAAACCCGTCCTCCGCTGAAAATTGGCGCGCGATAACGTCCCCCTTGGTTCGTGAAAAATTGCAACATGTGTGCGCTATCGGATCTAGGAAATGTTTTAATCAAAGCGGTCATTAGCGATAAACCAGAAGAACTCGAGAAGGACGTCTTTCATTGATTTAATTGATATGTTAGCTCGTATATTTTTTCTAGTCTAATTTTACAAGAGAGAGACTTGTGTAGTTTTATTCTGAACGATTCTTTTCTAAGTCATACTCAAATTGGTCATCTCGTTGCGCCAAAAGTTTTTGAAAAGTTTGCAGCAAACTGTATCTCGTAAAACTGGCAAACTCTTGTACTACTGAAGATCACTAAGAATGTGCGAATTTAAAAGATCCATCTTTCTCTTTGCAAAGTCTATCTCTCGTATTATATTTTATTTATTTTTTTTTTATGTATACAATGCAAAAATGATGATACTTCATTTTAAAATTAAAAAGGGATGAATGAATGGATATTTATTAAATGTAATTGAATTTGTAAAGAAACTTGATCGAAGATTGAAGAAGCTTGATCAAGGGCTAACGTTTAATAATATTTAATATGACAAATATTCAGTCATTGGAGAAACACTTTTACAGATCTTTTAAAATCTATTCATAAATTCTAACTTACACTTTTCTGGATTTTTCAGGCTCAATTGTTAGATTCCGACCTCTGGAATCCCAAAGACAAGCCACAAAGTCCTTTATTGCCAACCTCGACCAATCGTCATCTTGCATCCTCTTTCGTTTCTGCAACTCGTAGGTTTTCGTCTACCAGAGGAGAGGGATGAGAGGAGGAAGGGCAAGGTTTGACCTTTTCGAGGGGATGACGGGATGGGTAGGACAAGGGTAGTTCGACGGCTGTCTTTTGGGGCATCGGCCCTTGCCTCGTCGAGGTAGGGTGAGCAGGGGCGGAGGACGAGGAGGACCTACGCGTTATTGAGCGGCCATTTCCCACAAAGCGCAGACGAGGGCAACCACCCCGACGAAGCGCGCGGAGTCCTCTCTTCTCTCTCTGTCTCTCTCTCTCTTCCTCTGCCCCTCCGCCCTCTTTTCACTCCGACCTCTCTACCCTCCGCCCTCGTCCTTTCGTCCCTTTGGAGCGCCGCTCTCCCTTCGGTCTACTACAGACGAGAAAATCTTTCCGAGAAACGGATAATGCACCACCTGCATCGATGCATCTTTGAAAAAACGGTGGCTTTCTTAAGTTCTAGAGACATGACGCATAGAGAGAGACAAAACGTGGATGACAAAGGTTTGTAAGAATTTGAGGAAAAGATTTCAAATGTATCTTATCTTTACTTTTATCCTCGTCTTAGTCTTTTTATCTTTAAGACTATTTTGAAATTACTATTAGTAAGAAAGCATAGAATAAAAAGAAGGGCAGAACAATTCAAATAAGACAACGATAATTTTCTCGATATATATTCTGAGAAATTGTATACAATATACATATATTACATTATTCTGTATATTTTCTAATATATTGTCTAATTTATATAGTGTTATTTGGATTCATTGATTGGTTGAATTCTAGAATTATATATATACAGCACCCCAAGAAAACAGAATAATATTCTAGAATAAATTTTCCTGCAAAATACAGATGATTTTTAGAATAGATCCTAAAATATCTCTGGAAAAATCAATCATATATCAATATATATGTATTTTTATTAAACAAAAATATTTTATAAGATTGAAAAAATATGCCAGGTTTATACAAATTCTCTATAAAATTAAGAATATTAAAGTAGAGAACAAAAATGTATAAGTCATCCAGTCTTATATATGCTAACATTTTTTATTTTACAAATAATAATTATAATGCATTGATAATTAATAAATTGAATGTATGATAGAAAGGAAGAAAATTTCTCGCGCAACGTTATGTCGGGGCTGAGCGAATTCGGAGGGCATAAGCCCTTTCTGCAGCACCACCCGGCACACCGGCGGAATATATAATCTCGGGGTCATTGCCCGAACGATCTTTGGGGGTTCCACCGTGGTGTCTGCAACGAGGGTGAGAGACGCCTCGAAATACCGGACGCAGATATCGACCACCACTTTCCCCAAAAGACAAAACGGATCCGAAATAGCGCTCGCGTCTACATCTCTGTTCTCCGATAATAATATAATCAATAAATATCAAAACAAGAGCGAAACGGTAATAACGATTCGACTGTGTATACCGGGTCGTTGCCCGTATACGTTGGAAATTTCACTTTTGTACAATATTTCTCAATATCCACGTTATGCTTCTTTTATAAACGTATATATTTTAGTTTGTGAATTTTCACAAATATTTGTAAAAAATTAAAATATTCATGTAAAGTTACTCTAGCTATAAAATCTAAATTTTAAAGTAACAATATGTAATATATAAAAGTTAGGAATAGAGAGATACGTATATCATAAGATACCAAAAAAAAATTAAAAAGAAATTAGATTATTTGAGCCAAATCTCTAATTATTAAACAAAAAAAATGTATATTGATACGTGTGAACTTGATATTTGATTGCTTCTAGATTGATGAAAAAAAGTTGTTAAATCTGAACGCCTTGTATAATTATAGCACGTCTCACTTTTCTCCCGTCGTGATTATTTACGCCGCATTCAGGATAAACGGCGTAAATAGGACGGAAAATAATGCGGATAATCAAGATGATTGAATTGCCGGGGTGCCCTTTGCATCATCCGATATAACGTCAAACCGAACGCCACCATTATGTGACGCTGGCTGATGTGGTCGCTTTAATGGTATGTTCTGGTAAATTCTGCGCGCGAGCTTTGTCGAAGCAGAGAGGGAGGGGGAGGGGAGGGCAAACGGAATAAAAGAGACGGGGATGCACGAAATTGAAAGGGTTGGTGATTCTTGAAAAACAAATACGAAATGAGGCTTCCCCCCGATTAATTACGCTAATGGAAACATTTTCTGCGGAAAATAACGCATACCAAAATACAGGATTATTACGCATACGTTTCGATAAAGAATGCATCATATTTGTAATTAATTGTAATTAATTTATTCATGAAAGATACGTGTATATATATTTGAAAGATGTAGAAGGGTTCTATATTTTGAAATTACTCCGACAAAAATTGACGCGTGTCGTGGAAACGTTTATTTCGATTATTACTCGCGGCACGTGACGTACAATTACATATAGATACATGTACTGAGACGCCCGCATCTATTTATAACGGCGATGAATCGCGGGGCGATTGACCGCGTGACCTTGACTTCCGGTTGATCCGACTGTCCTCCCTCTCTCTCCCTTCCTTCCTCCTGGGAATTTTAGTGTGACTCGCGAGATTTCCCGAAGGCATTTGGGCACCTACTAATCTCGCCCTTCGATTAGAAGGGGAGAGGATGGTAGGGCAATCGGTAATTACCGGATAACAATCTCTCGCGAACGACGCGGAATAATTTCTGTGAAGCAGTTTTGATTTAAGATTTATTTTTTTTTTTCAGCTGCAACTTATTTCACTTTACGCACTAATCAGATGATATATCCAACTTGCAAGTCAGTTTATCAAAAGGAAATGAGAGAAAAATTGGAAGGAAGTGCGAAAGGAAATATCAGAAGCTATAAAACAAACCAATTCTATATGCATAACTTGATGGAACACAAAAGGACAGATAAGAAATGACAAATTAAAGGAACGTATTTAGAAGGAATTCTCGATATATTAAAGCCATTAAACTTGGAGATGAGTTTATCATTAATTTTATAAAAATTAAATCATATAGCAATAATAAATAATCTCATAGACGAGTGAAAATATTAATACTCTGCATTTATCAGGTAATAATCTCTTGCGAATGACATCAAGTAATTTCTACAGTTTTAAGATTTATATTTTTTTCAGCTGCAACTTATTTCATTTTATGCACTCCTAATCAGATAAATATAATCAACTTGCAAGTATATCATCGTATGGAAAAGGAGATACAAGGAAAATTGAAAAAAACACAAAGAGAAACTATCTAAAAGCTATAAAACAAACATATTTTACGAGTATAACTGATGGAATATAAAAGAAAGAATGAAAAAATCTGGACAAATTAAGGGAATGTATTTAACAGGAATTTTCAACACATCGAAGCCATTAAACTTAGATGAGTTAATCATTAATTTTCTAATAATTAGATCTTGCAGTATAATATTAAGTAATTTCATAAAATTCGATGCTCTATAGACACGTGAAAATCTCTGCGTTTTTTTCGCGATCGTAAGAATTTATGTACATATTTTTTCCGTATTTAAGAAACGATACTCGATCTGCGTTTAACGGATAATGGAAAGGACGACGACCCAATCTAAACCTCGCGATTTTGTTATTTACATCAAACGATCCGCCGCTAATATGACTCTGTTTAGCTCGTCGTTCCGCTGCCTCGCGCACGCTGCCTCCTTTTTCCTCGCCCCGTCTCTTTCCTCCTTTTTTTTCTTCTTTTTTTTCTCAATCGCTCGGAAACCTGTTCGCACGAGTAGCAGCAACGGAATGTCCGAGTGCTGTTCGCTCTCATCTCGGGCCAATCGAACCGGTGAGATCGTTCGTTCTATGCGACGGTTTCGCTTAGATTTTCACACGTTTCCATCCACTGTTCCTCAAACGTGAGAGGTTTAGCTCTTTTTTTTCCCCTAAAAGTTACTATTAAATAAAAGCAATTGGAGAGTATATTAATAGGATAATAATAATAATAATAATAATAATATATAAATGAAACTGATGGAAAATTGTATCTATCATGCAAATTATTCACATATATTGATAGTATTTCAATTTTAGTGGAGTAAGATGCTAATTATATATCCGGATAAGAAAGAAGAGAGAAAAAGAGGGAGAGAGAGAGAGAGCTGGGAAATATCCTTGTTAGAAATCCTCTTAAGGTTGACTAATAGATTTAGCTGACTCAGGTTTTTTGCGAACAATCCCAGCCACGTAAAGCAGCTTTCAGTTTCGCAATTAAACTCACACAAAAATGTATTTGATGTTCTTGCCGATATTAATTAAAATAGGTGAAGAGGTGAGAGAGAGAAAGAGAGAACTTGTAGAAGATTCGCAGAGGAGGATATCGAGGAATGAAGGCTAACGACCTTGACCTTGTCTGTGGCGTGTGGGGCTGTGTGATGCAGAGAGAAAGAGAGAGAGAGAAAGGGGGGAGGGGGAGAAGAGAGAGAATACGAAAGTAGAGACACGAGAAAAGACATCGGTCAAAACCGACTGGCCTGCTTTCTTGCGCGTCTCGACGCGATGAGAACGAATGAATCCAGGTAAGCGACGAGACGGAGGCCCGGGGCCCCGATGATGACTAACAATAAGACGGCAGCGACATCGGGCGTCCTCGACGGCGATGGGATCCCCGCGAATGGCAAACGACCGCGTTGCGACATATCGCGACGCATGGTGCATCGCTTAACAGGATTCTAGAAGAGGTAGAGAGAGAAGGAGAAGGACCGTGTCTATGGCACAACACATGTACAGGGTGTTTCACAAGTACAGCCGACACACAAAACTTTTCTAGAGGAATTATCCTCCTCGATATGCACTAAAATTTTATGACATAGAATTGATATAATCTGATATGTATAACGAGATATATCACATGTTATCAAATCACCAAAATATCCAGAAATATTATACCTTGCGGGAATAAAAATTGTAGAGGAATTGGAAGAGAAGTTTCACCGTTCTTGCTTGTACATCTCTCAAGAGCTCGCCTTTATTGTTTCATCATTCTTTCTCCGGGTTTCCTCAGTCGCAAAATTTAATTTCGCTGCAATCTACGAGGAACAAATTCCTCAAATATATCTCGCTGTTTTTGCGAGACTCGGTGTTTTCCGTTCTTTCAAGCGAGGCAAACACGCGTTCGTGCAATTGCAGTGTCAATATTGATGTTTTCGCGATGCGATAAGCTCGATCGTAACCATCTAAACGTAATGAACCTGAGAGAATAATAATTAATGGCGAGAGATTGCGTTCATATGGGCGTGTATCATTTATAATTTATGTACATAGCTATAGATTTCTCTTTATTTACATATTATATCGTTTAATATAAAATATTACATTCCAAAGATCTTGTTTGAATAGACAACAATTACTCTCTCTCTCTCTCTTTCTCTCTCGTAAAATTAAATAAAGATTGAAAAATGCTTCTCGTTTGTTTCTCTTCCTGGAGAAATCTTATTAATCGGAATCGATGTATCGCAGGAGAAATATCCACGTCGACCCCGACGACGTTCCTCGCGACGACGCGCAGAGGCAGAGAGCTCGTCAATGAGACGCTCGTGCGAGTCGACGACCGCGAGAGCGAGAGGAGCGGGACGTCGCGACGAGGGATGCTGTCCGCACCGCGTCGCTGGGAAAAAGAGAGAAAATCGCGATGTGCGTGAGAGGGCGAGGGGAAATCCAGCCCGCCGACTCCTGACCTCCAAGAGGAGTAGGAGACGTGAGCGAGGTCGTTCCGCAATCGATCGATAAATGCGCTTTTGCCTCCTGCGACCGAGGTGCGAAGGAACTTGGCGTACTGAGAGAAAGAGAGAGAGAGCAAGGAAACGGCAAGTAGAAAAGAAGAAAGTGGCAGGGAGGGGGGCGCCAGAAACCGCCCTTATTATTTAAATAATTGTTCTCTTTCTCTATTTGTTATTAATTTAGTAACTTTTGATGAATTAAAAAAATATATATAATATACAGGGTGACCCATTTTAACTTAGGCAGCCAAATAACTCGAAAAATAAGCAAGATAGAGAAAAATGTTTTAGACAAAAGTTGTATGGTTTCGAGGGGGCCATAAGATGGTATCATTGGTTTGACCTTGAAGAGTCATTTGAAGGTCACGTGAAGGTCACTTCAATTTTTTTAAATGGAATACCCTATATATTTTTGTACATTCTTGTAGCTTATTTCGAGAGCTTTCCAAAACACTATAATTAAGTACCTTTCCGTTAAGTACTTTTTGAGTTATGATGCTTGAAATAATTTCTTAATTTTACATAAACCGTAAAATATCTTGTAAAATATTCATTTTTCGATTATCTTACCTTAATACTTTTATGTACAAAATAATGAGAGGAATCAATTGGTGTAAAGAAAACACATAGTTGTTTTTAAGAAAAAATATGGAATTGTTAATTGCAAATTACATATTTTTTCTTCGAAACAACTATGTGTTTTCTTTACACCAATTGATTCCTCTCATTATTTTGTACATAAAACTATTAAGGTAAGATAATCGAAAAATGAATATTTTACAAGATATTTTACGGTTTATGTAAAATTAAGAAATTATTTCAAGCCTCATAACTCAAAAAGTACTTAACGAAAATGTACTTAATTATAGTGTTTTGGAAAGCTCTCGAGATGAGCTACAAGAATGTACAAAAATATATAGGATGTTCCATTTAAAAAAATTGAAGTGACCTTCACGTGACCTTCAAATGACTCTTCAAGGTCAAACCAATGATACCATCTTATGGCCCCCTCGAAACCATACAACTTTTGTCTAAAACATTTTTCTCTATCTTGCTTATTTTTCGAGTTATTTGGCTGCCTAAGTTAAAATGGGTCACCCTGTATATAGAAAGAGAAAGAGAGAAATTATCTGCCTCATTCGATTTTTTATATAAATTCCTGTTCTCTAAGTTGGAGCGTGATATCCTTCATCTTTTCTTGATGGTCAGCTGAATTTTTTTTTATTAGAAGAGATGAAGTCTCGTTATCGTGATAAATATTTATAGGTCCTTTTCTAATATCTACGCTTGTAAATTTCCTCTTTGAACAGTCGCGTGAAATTCTGCCAGGTACTGTGAAGTCACGTAATTTTTCGGTGAACACCCCTGCAGAGAAAGGCGAAAGGACCGGAACAATCGATCCTTCGGCTTGCGAAAAGAGAGCGCGGGAGCTGCTTCTTCCTCTCGTTCTCTTCGTCTCTCTTTCCACGTCTCTTTCCGCTGTCTCGTCTCTTCTCCCCGACGTCCCGTTCTTCAGGTAACCGATCGCGAAGATCCGGAGACTCTCTAGAAGAAGTTGTAATCGTGAAAATGAACGAACAAGCAATTATAGAGAGATTAAAGTCGGAAAAGTGCATCTTTATCATCTCAACGAAGTTGGAATAAGAGCGCTTCATCGCCACATTTTTTTTTACGCTCTTATAAAAATTCTTATACAAATTTTTTCATTTTCATCGTATATATTTAATTAATTCGCCTAAGTATCTCTACATAAGCATCGAATATAAATAAAAAAAAAATGCTTCATGTCTTGTAGCAAATGAACGAGCGAGAGGATGAGCCATCCGGATTTTCTCTTCATCTTTACGTATCTCGTCAATTTATTCTAGCAATTCCAGCTCCTTTATTAGCATCGACGTGTCATCGTTTAGCGTCCTCGTGACGCCTCGATTATCACATCCTTCGCGATACGAGGTGTTCGAAAATCCCAAATTCCTCGATCTTGAGGACAGAGCCGCTCCTCTTACGCTTGAAATACAAACGAAAGCGGACATTGGACACGACGCTTCTCATTCCCAAGTGTAAATAATCCGCGCTGCGTTTCGGGCCGAATAGTACGAGGCTCGTTCGGAGAGCGATCGTAATGAATGTCCTCCTCTCTCTCTCTCTCTCTCTCGCTTTTCCTCTTTCCCCCTCCTTCCACTCGCCGCCACCGCGGCGCTCCGCGCGCTTACACGGCTGCCAACCGCAGCGCGCGAAACTCGTCCATCCGCCGCGTCACCGACTCCTCCCCCCTCCCGCCGCGCCGCCCTCCCCACTCCAGCCGCCAGTCATCGCATTGCAGCGGCGGCCGCCGCCAACGTTGTGCGTCGTCGCCTCCTCTCTCTCGCTCGCGCGGCCGCCATCTCCCTCCCTCTTTCGCGCCCGCGCGCGCGCGCGCGCGTGTGTTGAGTGGCGGCAACGCAGACAGGCGCGGCCGCCGGAGCCCCAGCGGCGGGTCGGTGGCGCGGGCGCCGGCAGCGCCGCCCGGCGGCGACTCCCCTCAGTTTCGGGCAAGATGGGCGCACCTCGCCGGGCAGTAGCTTAGTCTCTACCTACAAGACAACACACACACTAAATGTTCCCTTATAGTAACAATTAACCAATTGTATATTAATCTTATTTAAGGGAAACACACGCGAGGGGGAAGAGAGACACGCGCGTACACACATACACACACAGACAGACACACGTAGGACGCCGTATCGAGATACACGCGAGCTCTATTTTTGTAATTATCCGCGCAGAGTGAAATTCGAGTGTAGTGTGCTCTCGCCGTTGTAATTTCTACGACCGTTGAGAGACGAGAGAGAGAAGAGAGATCGCCCGTGTACCTTGCATACGCGACTCGCTGCTTCCGTGTAAGTGTTCCGAGGAGAGCAACGAGTGCTGGAAATACGCCGAAGAAGGAGGACATCATCGTCGCGCGAAGCGAAGAGGAAGAAAAGGTACGGGAGCCGAGTAGAGGAGAACAGGCGACGAGAGAGAGACAGGAGAAGAGAGAAGAGGAGCGGCCGTTGCACATACGTGTGTATATATATACATATATATACACATATGTGCGTACGTGTGCGAAAGGCAACCAGAGCGCCCGTGGTTTAGCCAGCTAGACGTGCGTTCGTTATCGTCCAGGTGTTACCGGACACCCGGGTTGGCTCCCTGCGGCGAGGGAACGAGCGAGGATCGACGCGGCCCGCCTCCTCCATCGCTCGACGACTGGGGCGATCGAGCATCATCGTCGTCGTCGTCAACGTTTGCAGCGGCGAGCTTTCCTTGGCGCGGTGCAGTGTCGTCAACGGCGCCGTTAGTCTCTGTTTCGCGGCGCAGCGTGCGCTGTCTCTCTCTCTCTCTTTCTCGCTTCCTTTTTTCCCCTCTCTCTCTCTTTCTCGCTCGTCGCTCGAGACACTCGTCGGGTGTGTGCGGTGCGTGCGTGGTGCGTTTTTCATACGTGTGGTGCAGGAGGGAGATTTAACAACGACGACGACGAGGCCGTTGCGAGAGACGTGGAGCCGGTGCTGTACATATTATCGCGCTGCCGCGCGGTAGTTGACAACAGCGCTAGCGGTGCAGTAAGTGGTGAAAAAAGTGCGATCGCCGAGCAGTACGACACACCCTCCCGACATCCGTCGTTGGCCTCTCTCTCTCTCTCTCTTTCTTTCTCTCTGTCTCTCTTGGCCCCTTCTCTCTCTCTCTCTTACTCCCCCCTCCCTCCTCGCTTCTTCCTCCGTGCACTTACAGAATCGCCAACGTACGCGCGCTCTCCGTCTGCCTCCCCTCCCCCCTCCCCCTCGAGTCCTTTCTACTCGCGTCTTTTTCCATTCTCGATATCTCGATTGATCCCCGGTCGTTGGATCTTTGACGTTGATGACGTCGACGACGGGTGGCCCGCGGTTGCGTGCAGTACCGGTGGTACAGAGTACGTCAGTCGTGCCCTGTCCACCCCCTCCTTCGCCGCCATTGGGCCATCCCTCGTCGTCGTCGTCGTCGTCGTCGTCGTCGTCGTCGTCGTCGTTGCACGCCGAGTCGTTCTCGCCCCGGTGTTCTTACGCTACTTGGTCGCCGGACACGCGCGCGTGCTACTCTCTCTCTCTCTTTCCCCGCGTTCGTCTCTCCTTCCGTCGCCTTCCGCTTCCTCGCGCTTCCCGTCCCCCGCGACCGTTCGAGAGAGCGTGAACCCGCGTCTAGTGATCCCATCGGTGCGTGCGTGCGTGCGTGCGTGCTTGCTTGCTCGCTCGCGTACGTATCCGATACGTGCGAGCGAGCGCGCTTACGGGGTGTCTTGCTTTCTCTGCTCAGTTGGTTCTTGGATCAGTGTCGCCGGTGAAGAGAGAGAGGAGAAGACTCTTGGTGCGGACGAGAGGAACGGCGAGCAGGCGCCGACAAACGGGAAGAAGAGGAGGGGGAGGAGGAGGTGAAGGAACCGAAGTGGCGGCGCTAAAGCGACCGGCTGACGGTGGTTTTTAGGCTGCGCGCCGGCGTGCGTTATTGTTATTATTGTTATCGTCGTCGCGACTGCAGCTGTGCATCATCGTTCACTCGACGGGCGACGAACGTCGGACACCGGGACGACGCAACCACCCGGCCGCTATCATGTCTGTGAGGATGGAAAACGTGGCCACGCGGAAGATCAATTATAAAATGATGGTGAGTAAGCTCGTGTGCATAGCATTGGCGTATGTGTGCGCGCTCGCGCGCGCACACATACGTGTATTCTCGCTCCGTCCCTCTCTAGCCTCTAGACGGCGGCTGCGCAGTCGCGCACGACTCGCCGCTTACTTCGCGCAGCCCCGTCGTGCGCGCGAGCGCGGGTTAACGTGGCGTGCGACGAGTTTGGACGCCGCGTTCGCGCTCTATCTCTCTCTCTCTTTCTCTCTCCTCTCATTCTTCATTCTTTCGCGATATTTCTCGTGCATTTTTTCCCCGTGAAAAAAAGACGCAAAATTTAGAATCTTCGTTTCAACAAACTTCACCCTCTTTCTCCTCTTATTCTTTATCTTTTCCCGATATCTCTCGTGCATTTTTTCCCGTGAAAAAAAGACGCAAAATCTAGAATATTTTCGTTTCAACAGACCCTCTCTTTCGTCTTTTTTTCCGAATATACTCGTTTGATCGCGATACCTCGAGAAAGACGAACCTAACCTAACCTCCGATTCCCGTTTCTCCTCTCCCCGTTTTTCATCCATGGTGCGAGGCAGCACCATGTTCGCGGAAGAGAGGAGAGCATCGGGGAACGCATGCGCGCGCGTATACGCACGTCGCGGAAAAGCCATGGTGAGTTTTAATCATGGGGGCGGCCGACAACGGCTCGCGGAACCGCCGGTGTAGTTTGACAGTTTGCCGCGGGGCGTCTGGCTGCTGCCCCACCCAGAGTCGTCTCTCTCTCTCTCTCTTTCTCTTCATCTCCCCCTCTCCCCCACCCGCTCCGCGCCTCTTTCGACCGTCTCACCGTGCCTGTCGTAACCCCCTCCCTCCTCTCGCCCTTTCTGTCTGTTCTCTCCTCTCTCTCTTTCTCTTTGCCTCTCTCTCGTTGCACGCCACAAACACTCGTCTCGAGTCGCCTTTCGGCCGCATATTTTCCCTCTTCTTCTCTCCCGCGTTAGTTTGGTGGGATTTGCGAGATGCCGACATACGGTCCTTTTGCGACCGCGGTAAATATTGGACGTAAAAATGCTGAAAAATTGTACAAACCGCTTCGAGGCTCTCTTTTTAACGGTACCTTAATTTAATGCGCTACCGTAAATATATCTCGAAACAATGAGCTTGGTATTTCCAAGGCGTATATTGTTCTCGTTGATTAAAAGGTTTATGCTAGCTCTCTGCCAAATCTCACCAGATTAGCGCAAGAGTAATAAATTTATGACTCGTGACTGGTAGGCCCATAAAAGTGGAATACTCTTGGGTCAAAATATATTGTTCTCTGATTATTACGTCCATTGCTAAAATAGTGAGATGCAAAATTTGTCCCAAAATTTTCAACAATCTATCGCATAAATTGGAATATTACGCATCTTAAAGGATTAATCCTTAAATCGAAACATATTTCATATAAATTTAACGATATATACTTGTACTAATAAATATATAATAATTAATTATTGTACAATTAATGTACAATTTGTTGAAATTTAATGGCAGTTATAA
This sequence comes from Camponotus vicinus, assembly GCF_025532165.1. NCBI lineage: Eukaryota > Metazoa > Arthropoda > Insecta > Hymenoptera > Formicidae > Camponotus > Camponotus vicinus. Next base: position 19,897,149 of record NW_028141945.1, read on the forward strand.
ACTTGTCAATCATTTAATAAAAATAAATGTATCTTTGCAAGATGTAAATTAGCTAAAAAAAAACCTATTTTCGTTCATTGCAAGAAATAAAAAAACCAATAAATTGAAAATTGTCTTAGGCGGGAAAGAGGTTTTTTAACTGGACATATTTTCCTATTTCTGTTGTGATTTAAGGAATAATCAATCGATCAAATACATCTATTTTCCTTTTCCATGTTTTATCAATACATCTATAGATCTCTTAGAGACAAGATTAACAAGATCTTAGCAATGCTAGGTATGCGGTACGTTGTGACATTTCGAAAATGTTAGACGCAATATTTGTGTAACAAGGTAATTTCAAAGTGAACATTAAGTCATAATGAAGTGCGAACAAGACGAATTGGAAAGGTTGTCTTTAGAAAGGCACGCGGCCTATGTTAGATGAGAGTAGAAATTCGGTGGCAGATAGTAACGTGTTGCAAGTTGCAACAGTGTTCTCTCCGTGTGTGCTAATTTTAGCTCGGAACCTGAGAAGAGCCGAATGCTAGAAATTCGATGGGCACGAGTTCGCCATTCCTGCTGACCCAAAGGGGAATCCTAAGATCCGTGTGACTAATGCATGTCGATCTTAAGGAGAAAAGTTTCTAGGAATTTTAATCGAAATATCATTAAATTTTTGCCGATAAAATCTATTAAACAATTATAATTATTTTTTATTAATTATTTATTCATTGAATTTTTAATTATTTATTCATTGTCAATTATAATTATAATTATTTTTTGTTAATTATTCATTGAAGTCTCTAGAGAGATATTTTTTTAAATAATGACTGATAAATTTTAACAACGATATCAATACCTTATTACATTTATAAAAAATTTATACACATTCTGTCAACCGAATAATGCAAGATTAAAATGCGAATTCTTGATCGTCATGCTTTATCCTTTAGGCTAAATACACTGTGTCACCCCTCACTTAAATACAGTCGTGGTCGTTTGAGGAAAGGTTATCGCGCGCGATGAACAGAGTTCAAGCAACTCCATCGTGATCTGCCGAGAGTAGTCATCGTACAAAACAGCTGTTCGTTTTTCGCGACGAGCTGTCCCGATTTAGATTTCTTTTATGAGCGCATAAAAATGCGTCGTCTCTCCCGCCACGTGATAATTGGGCGATTCTTATATACACAGATAACTTGATGTTATCGTCATATTTCTTACAAGCATATCACGCGTATTAAACATTCTAATCTTTAAGTGCAGATAATTTAGATAAATATGAATCCTACTGTAAAATAAGTAATGTAAAATAATATTTTTAATAAGTAATAAATAATATAAATAAATTAAGATATAATTATATATCTTAATATTATTAAATATATACGATATATTATTTTAATATTATTAAATAATATACTTTAATATCTCCAAATTAAAGCGAATACGTACGCTAAGAAATAAATATAACAAAAATAGAAAAAAAAATTATAATATTCAGAAATTATAATATTCAAAAATTATAAAATTCAGAAGAAAATTATAATACTCACATATTATGCATATATATAAAAAAATTAAGACTGTAACATGTGCAACGCGAATAATAATAATTAATAATAATAATAATAATATTAATAATAATAATATTATCAATTCAAACATATTGAAGATAAATGACGTGCAATAATAATTCAATAAATAAATTAGTGAAGCTTACTTTTAATATCACGAACTTGTATCTCGAATAATGATCCCTTGTGAGAAACGCGAAAAACGCGAATGCTTCGTTGGCGGTTAATTAAATCCTTTCGCGCCTCGGTCGCTCATAATTGGTTTCGGATCGCGTGTTAATTGCAACGAGGTAATACCCGATGCTTAATGAGCATCGTACATGTCGGACATGCATCTTGCACTTCGTATATGTGAATGGGAGAATTTAAAAGGCCCCGCAATAAGCACGTATATAAGAGATCTATCCTGCCTGCTTTACTCGACGAGTTTCAAGAACGCTTCTCGGATAAAGAAAATTATTCGCTAGAATAATCGTAGATAGTGGAATTTTTTTTTCATTTTTGAAAGCGATAATTAATGTTCTATTAATTTAAAACGTATTCGCATTTAAAGTCGACGAACTTAATTATCGGATTTATTGTATTTGTTGTCGAGAAAAGAGAGGCAAAACATTACGAGTTCTCTCCGCTTTTTAAATTCACGGCAGACAATTATTATCATCGAAATCTGTCGACGACGTCGGAGGAGACTCCGATAAGATTGCTTGTATCAGCCTGAAATTTCTGTATTTTCCTATCTTTTTATCACTTTTTTCGGGGACAGATAATTGTTATTTTGTTTGTGTTCTTATCGAAGAGGGGTCCTGATAATAGAATCGCGTTTCGAGAGAAATAAACGCGCCTTCTTCTTCTAAAGAAGAAGAGAAAGCGAATTCGCGCGCGGATTTTCTTCGGTCTCGAAAGTCGCCGGATGACAAAGTTAATGCCTTTCATTTGTCGACACGACGGGACATTATCTTTCCAATTTTCCGATGTATTTTTCGTTCGGTTTATCGCGCCTCGACACCGTCACATATTTTATCGCGTTGTCAATACTCGATGATGATAAGTAACGATCGCACGTTAATAAGGTCGAGATTCTCGTCGTTAAAAATTGTTTTCGACTTTTGAAAGCATTTTTCTAAAATTAACTCCTCTCAATCTAAAATCATTCTTATTCCAATTTAATTTTTTAAATGAGAGAACTTTTACACATGCATGTCTAAAATTCTTTGTATTTGAATTCTTTGTATATGAATTTTGCTTCTTTTTCTCTCTCTCTTTTTAGCTTCTTTTATTATGCATAATTTGAGAAAATTTGTGCTTTTAATTTTGTCGTGTTTGACGAATTCTAAAATATCTATGTAATAAATTAAATGTAGTATCGCTACTACTAAAAGAATGAATTTAATACGATTAATCTCTGAACATGTATACAGGGTGACCCATTTTAACTTAGGCAGCCAAATAACTCGAAAAATAAGCAAGATAGAGAAAAATGTTTTAGACAAAAGTTGTATGGTTTCGAGGGGGCCATAAGATGGTATCATTGGTTTGACCTTGAAGAGTCATTTGAAGGTCACGTGAAGGTCACTTCAATTTTTTTAAATGGAATACCCTATATATTTTTGTACATTCTTGTAGCTTATTTCGAGAGCTTTCCAAAACACTATAATTAAGTACCTTTCCGTTAAGTACTTTTTGAGTTATGATGCTTGAAATAATTTCTTAATTTTACATAAACCGTAAAATATCTTGTAAAATATTCATTTTTCGATTATCTTACCTTAATACTTTTATGTACAAAATAATGAGAGGAATCAATTGGTGTAAAGAAAACACATAGTTGTTTTTAAGAAAAAATATGGAATTGTTAATTGCAAATTACATATTTTTTCTTCGAAACAACTATGTGTTTTCTTTACACCAATTGATTCCTCTCATTATTTTGTACATAAAACTATTAAGGTAAGGTAATCGAAAAATGAATATTTTACAAGATATTTTACGGTTTATGTAAAATTAAGAAATTATTTCAAGCCTCATAACTCAAAAAGTACTTAACGAAAATGTACTTAATTATAGTGTTTTGGAAAGCTCTCGAGATGAGCTACAAGAATGTACAAAAATATATAGGATGTTCCATTTAAAAAAATTGAAGTGACCTTCACGTGACCTTCAAATGACTCTTCAAGGTCAAACCAATGATACCATCTTATGGCCCCCTCGAAACCATACAACTTTTGTCTAAAATATTTTTCTCTATCTTGCTTATTTTTCGAGTTATTTGGCTGCCTAAGTTAAAATGGGTCACCCTGTATAAATACAAAGTGTTATCTTATTCTAGATTTTTTTCTGTTGGACTCTGCTTAATCGCATTATAATAAATGATGAAATTCTCGAGATTAATCGAGCGAGAAGAAAAGTAGCCATTTTCTCGTACTTTAAACTCCGTAATCTGTTCGTCAAATATTTAATTACAAGATCCTCAAGTCAGCGATTGGCCGATTTAATGATCATTGTGTGCATCACGATATTCGATTGCATTTTATATAATTCGAATTGCATGAATCAAAAGTAATAGAAAGTAATTAATATATGATCGTCTCTTACATTGCGTAAAATATAACAGATTATTGAAAAAGGATCATGTTTATATTTGTCTTTAAAAAACAAATGTGAAAATTGATCTTGAATTATTTTGAATTATTATTTTTGAAAGGAAAAAATTCGAGAAATATACCTGTGCTTTTCGTATCTTATCTTTATTCTCTTTTTGAAAAATTTTTTTATCAATATATTGATATTAATAAAACATTAAAATATAATATTAATATAATATTAAAATTTATATTAATATTTCTTATTTAATATTCAAATATTAATAATACTTTTAATATCAAAAGACATTTAATATATTTTTTCTCTCTTTCTCTTTCAATATCAAAATCATTTTTTATTTTAATTTTACACGATCTCTTACACTTTTCTTCCAGTAATAATTAAATATCTCCAATTTCTTTTACTTTATTTTTAATTGTACTAATGTTCGTATAAGCTAAATAAGATTAATGCAGACTTCAAGTTATCGACAGTTATGATGCATTCTAGTCCTTTTGCGAAAGGAACGACTCGCCACGCACCGCAAAACTTTTTTCGCTTCCTTCGTTTTTGCGGCCAAGTTTTTTGCCACGGCCATCGGGGTGAAAACAAAACCGAAGCCGTATTCTGGTTATCGAATGTCTCGGCATTATTTACCTATGTCCGAGGACGATCATTAAATTAATTCATTGATCGTACCACCAACAGTTTCAAGCATTGCTTCAACATTCATCAGTTAATTACAATTAATTACATATAATTAATAAATATATAAAAGTGAATTTAAATAGCTCTTTAAATAGATATATTATAAAAAAATGTATAAAAAATATATGAGAGAGAGAAGGAATAATATATGAACGTAAACATCAGCACGTGAGAATAATAAATGGACGAAAAATGGAAGAGATCAGGGGGTAGCTTTTCCGACATACGTTTCCGCGTTTTCCAGAAAGAGAAAATCCTACGCCACAGGGTATTGTATTGACGTCATTATCATCCCACCCATTTTCACCTCGCACACCCTATTGCGGTCCGAGGATTATGTATTTCGAGAACCGGAAGACGCGCGAAAACGAGATTAACGATATCGAAGGGAGATTTCCGAGAGGAAGAGGAGAAAGAGGGAGCAAGAGAAGAGGGCTCGTCCTTTCGGCGTCGCGTCGACCACCGCGGATAATCGATATCATCCTTGCTGCGCCTATCCTCCTCTTTCCAGCTCTGACGCAACCCCTGTCTGTCCGCCGCCCTTTTCCGCATCGTGGCTGATATCTCATGCGAATGTCGACAATGTCCCGTCTTATCGGGAGCGTCCCCGAATCCTTGACACCCCCTACTTTCGAATTTCTAGATCGCCGAAGGCTTCCAACAGAGCTCAACATTTTTCCGCGCAAAGTGTATCCCTCTAAAAAAAACCTTACAAAGGTAAAAAAAATACGCCAAGTACATAAAAGTATTCTACCTTGTACGTAACAAAATGTTTAATAAAAAAAGTTTAAAAATAATTTACAATAATTTTCTCTTAAAAAAAATTATTTCTCTAAAAATAAAACCTTAAAAATTAATTTTCCTAAAAAACACTAAAAAATAAAATATCAAAACTAAATATAAAATCAGTAATTACTATTAGCAAGTACTTTAGAGCAATTTGTAAATTTTATAAATAAATTTGTCCCAGAAAATCCATTTGGAAAATAACAAAATTAGTTAATTAATTAATAAGACACTTGATGAATTTTTTGAAGGGCTTCTTTCAAGAAAGATTGTCTAGAAATTTAAGAAAAAATTTTGATTCGATAATTCGCACTGATTATTCTGCACGAGATTATTGATCCCTCGCGCACGCAGGAAACAAGGCGAGAAACATTGCGTGCAATCTTGGGAACGCTTTATCGGAGGTCTCTGCCTACGTAAGTTGCCTCGCCTCGCCTCGGCTCCTCGGTAGCCGCCATTCACGAGATTTACCGGCCGGCGGCACAACGGTACCTGATGACGACGCCGGTCGCCGGTGTCAAGGCCGTCCGTCCGATGCGGCCTTTCCATCTAACGCGTCGTCGTCGCCAGAAGAAGAGGAGGAGGATCGGAACCTCCGGCGTCACACGATGCGTCACGGGGCGAAATTTTGTTGCCCCACTTTTGCGAGAATGAAGGCATCTGCTTGTGATGATACGTCAATTGAGTGTATTAGCTTTGCCCTGAAATTTTTGCATTCGAAGAAATGGGCATTAGTTGCTCACAAAGATGACCTAGTGCTTGAAGAAGTGTTTCCATCAACTTGACTGCTTTTATTTCTGGATAGTTTTATGATCATGTTCTAACTAGAGGAAACAATTAATCAAATGATTGGTCTTGTTTACCTGGATTTTCTCGTGTTATCGGCAATAGCGATAAAAATATTCTAGACGAGGTAAAAACATCCTATGTAAAAGTAAGAAAAGAAGAGAGACATTTTACGAAGAGATATTTCGTTGGGACAGTAGAACCTTCCGATAAGAGAGAAATTCTGCTATATTTATCAGCTCTTGGAAAAATTTCCTTCGTGGAGATTACGAAGATTTCTGCCTGAGCGATTATCTCTTCAGTCTCTCGATGTTGTGATAAAAACCGAGACGACCTAAGCTCGAGGTTAAAAAGAGAGAGAGAAGCCATCGGCCTAGATACACACGCAGTCAAGGTCTGTCGCCTGTTTGCATGGCATGCACCTTCGTTACATCATCGTCTAACGTAGGAAGCTACGTTTTTTACCACGCCATATAAAATAAAATTTGCCTATTATTATCTGATTCTGGATAATAGCAGGTCGAATCTTTTTTCCAGATTTTAACAGATACTGATATCTGCTATTTTCACAGAGCATATTATTTGAAAGAATTTATTTTTAAATATATTAAAAAAATATTTTGAGACAGATTGTGTGTCCTTCAACTCGGGAATTTTTCTTTGTTAATATTATATATACAGAAATATCGAGACATATTTATTTATTTTGGTTTAAATTTAAGGTAATTAAAGGTTTAAATTTAATTATATTTATTTTAATTGCATAATATTATATATGAAACTTAAAATTAAAAAATATATGATAATATATAAAATAATATAATATAATTATATAAAATAATATATAAAATATATAATATATAATATAATATATAAAATTATATAAAATAATATAATATAATATAAAATAAAATAATATAATTAAATAAATATATATAATATATCAATAAATAATATATATTAAAAAAGTTTAACAAATTTATCAAAATAATATATTAAAAAAACCTCACAAGCCTTTTTAGTATAATAAGCAGAACTTATATATTATAATACATTTTTATATTTCTAGCTTGTCTATTAAAAAGATTAAAAAGATGGATAAATATTATAGTTCTAAAATAATAAATTTTTTGAAATTTTCGAAGTGTTTTGATTAATATAATTAAGGTACCATCATTAAATATAAAGTGAATTATATTAATTATTTTAAAAGGATTATATTTTCTATATACTTTCATGCTTCTGGAATGAACAAATTTTTTATACGATAAACACAGTGTCCCATAATGATGCACAATCATCAAATGTCATGAGCGCTTTGTTGTACGAAGGTTCGTGATGACATGATTCATGATGCTCGTGACTGCATGATTCATGATGCGTGATCGAGGAAAGACGCGTATTTTCCAACTTTGGAAGTTGGCTAACGAAAATATTATTCGAGATATTTTAGATCATAGCTCTTCAAGAGTGTAGCTTATCGTTAGTAAGTGAGTAATTTCCGGCTCAACTTATCAGTATAATGATTCGCAGGAATGCAAATCAATATGAAAAAATACTCATTTCGATGGAAATTTTTTCCAAAGTATGAAAAATAATAATATCCTAACAAACAAGTGTCTTATTTATAATTCTATTTATTCATAATATACAGTATATGGAGATTACATTCTATATATAAATTTTATACTACATGTTCTCTCATACATAAATAATTATATATTAATCATGTATTTTTTTTATATTAAGAATGACCCAAAATTATCGCGTAAATTAATGTTTGAAAAATACATTACATTTCCTAAAAGGAGATAGTTCTGTATTATTAATTAATAAGTGGAGGATTAATTTACTATGTTATTAATAAATATAATAATAATAAAATTCTCTTTATATTGTCGCTTTGCATAGAAAATGAACGTCCAAGCCTAAAAATATGGCGACGTATCAATTGAATTATCGCGCTCTCCTCATTGTACTAATAAAATTAGATCGTGCAAACTAACACATTCGTCTAGTCGTGACGTGCTAATTTTCAAGAAAAATATGTATTTCTTCATGCACTTATTTCGGAATATTTGACATTAAAAAAAAATTTACAATTAAAAAAGCGAATAAATTAAATGACAACTAGAAGATACAAGAATTATAATAGTAAGGGTAATTAAAATAAATAATTTAAAATTAAATTAAATAAAATTATAAATAAAAATTAATGTAATAATAAAAATTAAATAATTTAAAACAAAATTCGTAACATTGTAACATTACAATGATAAGAAAAAAGCGATAATTCTTAAAATGGCAATAATTACAATTACTGCTACACAATTAATCATACAATATGGACGAATCTTTGCGTTCTTGCACCTGTCGCGTCTGTAAGTTTTGAATTCGACTATCTCAGATCGCAGTGAGAAAATCAATTGTAATGACAAGACAACGGAAGTGGTCGTGCTATTAGTAATGCGGCTTGCACAATGATCATTGCTTACGAATAAAGTCGCACCTCGAGAATTTATATCGTTTGCAATTTGCAAGCGTGACGACGTTCACATATAGCTTGGACAAAAGCTCGTTAACCTTCGTGATCTCGGAATCATTTCCGGAGTTTAAATGGTGCTTTTGCAATAGGCGCTTTTTCCAGATAAAAACCGAGAATGCAAATCGAGAATCCAAACATGTCGTTTATTTTTAGATATTTTTTATCATATTAAATTTACAAATATATGTATATATATTTTAATAGTAATTGTAATTATTGCCATTTTAATAATTATCGCTATTTTCTCATCGTTGAAATTTACAACTTTATTTTAAAAATTATTTATTTTAATTATACTTATTATAATTCTTGTATCTTTTAGTTGAATCACTTAATTTATTCACTTTTTTTAAATTGTAAATTATTTTTGTTCTCATCATTGTAATTTACGAATTTAATTTTGAGAATTATAATTACCCTTATTACAATTCTTGTATCTTCTAGTTGTCATTCAATTTATTCGCTTTATTTAATTGTAAATTACTTTTTTAATGTAATATTCCGAAATAAATAAAAAAAGTGTGAAAATGTATATATACTCCTGGACAAAATTAACGCATAATTTTTTTTCACTTTTTCTTTAAAAGCTGATATTTAAATTTTAACGAAAAACTAAAGAAAAAGTGAAAAAGAAATGCGTTAATTTTGTCCAGGAATATATAAGAATTTTAATATTTATTGCTATTATTTATAAAGATTTTCTGACTCCCTGCTGATAGATCATTCAAAATGCGAATTCGTCGTAATTAATTTTAGATGATCCTTCTGTTTCGGTTCTCGCGCGAAACATTCTCGTTCGAAATTCCACCTTATTATATTTCCCAATATATCTAGCACATTGTTTTCCCCGTGCGCTATAAGAAGACGGAAGCACGCGACATAGGCTAATAATACTCGCCACCAGCCTAAACTCGGATAAAGGGTGTCAAATCCGAGACACCCAGGCGGTCAGCCAGTCGCGTTCTTCTCTTTCTTTCTTTCCTTCTTTTTTAGGTAAAAATTCTCTTACATTTCTCTCTTAGATGAATATAAAATTGATAAAAAAAAATAACATTAAAATTCTTAGTCAATTAAAATAAATTCAAATTACCACTTATCACTATTAATTAATTTAAAAAAAATCGTACATTAAAATTTTAAATTATTCCAATTGATCTTTGTATCAATTGTTTGAAATATCCATTGATAATGAATTATTTTATATCTAGTTATTATTTGAATTATGAATTTTTTGGAATTTTATTATACATTTATTATTATTATTATTATTATTATTATTATAAATAATTAAAGAGTTATTGGGGGGAAAGATTAATATTTTTGTCGATAACGTTGCGTTATCTCCTTGTTGTGTTATACATCGTGTTTTCTCGCCTCGTCCTTCGCGTGCATCTCCTGCACAAGCCACGTTTATTCCCTAAGCACTCGCGTAAACCACATGTGCCGTTCGCGAAATGCGTGCGACGTACATACATATGTACACACGCAGCTTTCCTTTACGTGGCAAGCACGTAGTAAGCGATATATGCACTCGGCGATGGATGCACTCGGCGCGATGCGCTCTCGCTTGACTCGATTACGGACTCGCCGCTCCTTCGGAAGGATGGACGTTTATAGGCTACGTAAATACCTATAAATTATAAGCCGTTTACCCAAGTACCCAATGCGAGAAGTGTGCGACATCTCCTCGTCTTTGCTTAAGAGAAAATAAGCTTCAAACCTGTGAACAATTTACATTTATGAAAATTGAAAAGTGAATTAATTCTTGAAGTAATTAAAAAATTTAATTTAATTTTTAATTTTAATTTAATTTTTTATTTTTATTTTTTCACATCGCGTGTGTTTTAATTTTTTCAGATTATTTAAACAGAGAATGAGGCAGCTATTGTAATTAACTTTGAATTATTAAATATGTACGCGTGTGCGAAGGAGAAGTTGACTCTTGCTTTTATTTTTTCCGCTCTCTTTACTTCGGAAAATTACTTCCCAAGAGGACATTAAGCTTCAGACACTTGAAAAAAATTACAGTCCTGCGGCCGCATCCCGCTCATGCTCATCTGCTTGCTCGTGCACGAAAGAGTCCCTCCTTCCTCGCTCGCATACCGTGCATACCGTTTCTTCATCTTGAAAGAATAGCCGCGACCGCGACACACCGGGTGTCCGCGATTATCATCCATCAGTGATTTCACCGAGATAGCATCTGGCGGATTTTAAACACGATAATTACACCATTTTCAGGTTCCAAAAATTTTGTATTACAATTGACGTCGATAGTATAACATGTATTACTTAAAGTTACCGAAAGTTATAAACAATTATGAAAAATATTATCAGGATTACATAGTGTCATTATCATAAAATTGACAAAATATTTAGAAGATTATTAAAATGTATGTAAATATTTATGCCTGGGTAGAATATTTGGAATTTTTATTAAATTTTTTATCTACAAATGTTTTTTTAAATTTAATTTTGTTTTAAAAAATATCTCATTAATATTATATTTATATAATTTTAATATTATATTTATATTACATTTATATTATTGTAATATATTTATATTACATTATTATATTATTGTAATATTATATTTATATTACATAATATATTTGTTATTAGTTATTACATAAATTTATTGTTTATTTTTTTTGTTATCTAAATTATATATTTATAATATTATTATATTTATATATCGCGATTCGCGATGAGAATCGTTAAGGCGATCCCTCAATCTATCTATTTTATCGACAAAACACTGTAATTTTTGGGCATGTGCCATTTTTTATTGCCTACATAGAATTAAAAATCCTTCTCTACGGTTGAAGTATAGATGCAAACGGACACGGGGAAGCCGATTATATACTGAGAAAGAGAAAAAAGTATAAAATTATATATTTATTTATCGACTTCTTAGATCAACATGGCGTCTAAAGCTATCACCTCATAATGACATTATCCTTGTATAAATGTTTTGTAGCTTTTATGCATAAAACAATAGCATATCCAATAGCGGACTGCACAATAAAAACTTGAGGAACTGTGAAAATTGAGTTTAGTAGTCTAATTAATAAATGGCATATGCCCAAAAATTTCGATCCGTATGTACCTGAAATGTTGGTAAAGTAGAGTAGAAAAAGCAGTGCATCTTCTTTATAAATAACTGATAGAGAGAGATACGGGATGAGGATTAGATGAGGGCGCTGTAATCGTGTAAGAGTTCGCCGTTCAATGAGGGATCCCCTTAAGGATTGAAATTGACTCGGATCGATGACACAGGATTTTCACGATAAAATAACGGGGTAATTTCTTTAAATTAATAACAGAGAAGAAGCGCATTCCAGAAGGGATATCGCGTGTCCGCTCGCTAATAGAGCATAACGCTATCCGAGATAAAAGAGAGATCGCGCCTGCGCAATAGATACATCGCTCCGGTATGTGGCGCACATCCTGGATTCATCTCTCTCCCCGTCGTCCTTAGAAGAAAGCGCGAAGATATAACACGTAGCGCGCGGCCAATTAGCGGCCTGCGTTATGATAATATATGATAATATACCGGGTGATATGATAAACGCGCTCGCTTGGATCTCTCGTCGTTCTCTTGCAGACTCGATTGCAACGCGGAAGATTGTAAAACGGAAACGACAGCGCATAAATAGTGCGCCGTTAGAGCGCCCATTTGGTCAGAAGCGGACCTATACGTTATCTGAGACATCCTCTCTGATATCCTCTCCGATCTACTCGACCAGCGATAATAAGGCGAGATTGACTCGAATTTCATGCACAACTTGGGAAGTTATATTGTACAATATGTAATTATATAATCGTATAATTATATATAATCAATATTGCATACAATATAATATTAATATATTATATAATCTAATCTAATCTATTAATATATTTATATTATACCTATATTAATATCTTATATATTCAATAGATTGCATATAATATATCAATATAATATAAAAAAAATTCTATATTATTTTAAAAAATTCGTATATTTAAAGAAAGAACTATAGTGTTTATTCCTTGGAAATAAAATCCATGGAAAATTTGGAATTTTTAGGGATTTCTTTTGTATCTGGAAAAGTGGAATTTCATTTTGGAACTTGGGGAATTTTTAAAAAAATTCTTTGATAATTTTTCTCTTATAGACAGTCCACAGATAAGCTATAAATTTGAATTATATATTTAAAATGCATTATAAATATATATCTGTCACTGTTTATACATTAAATACCTTAACAAAATATTGAATACGCAGTACATATTTCATTTTGGGATTCGGAGAATTTAAAAAAAAATTCTTTAATAATTTTCTTCTTATATTATAGACAGTCGACAGATAAACTATTTTGTGTGAATTATATATTTAAAATGCATTATAAATATATATCTATCTCTGTTTATACATTGAATACCTTAACAAAATATTGAATATGCAGTACATATTTTCTATTGTAATTATTAATGATAAAAAAATAAGCGTTATGCAAATGAAACATTTAATCTAACGAATATATCTAACGAAAACTATTCAGTTTTTTCCAGTAGAGATTTGCAAGTGGCTTTGTGTTTTTTCATCGTATGAATAAAAACGCATCCAATAAAAGATTTTATTTTAGAAAAAAATTGTAAAAAATTTTAAAAATATTTCTTTTATCCGAAATCTTAAATAAAAATACCAGGAAAATCAGGAAGAATCTTCAGGGAATTTTTTTACAAGATCTGAGTAGTAGATACTCTCAACAAGTTCTCATTTCTGGCGAAATTGTTCGATGTAGCTTGATAACACATTGCTAACGTAGTGCGACGAATACCGTTAAATACCGGACTCGAGTTCGAAAAAGGAGACGAGGACGAAAGGGCGGACGGACGGACGGACAGAGTTCGCGTTACAGCGACGCGCAGACGTACATACGTGGTGAGCAGGAAGTGACATCCGGTCGGTCGCTCTTCTCTCCGACCGGATCACGGCGTGACACGGCCGTGCATTTCGCACGTTAGGTCGTTCTCTCGTCAATGGCTGACCATGGCCGAATCATCCGAACGGAACCATCTGGTTCTATCATCGTCGCCTTGATGCGTCAGCGGAGCGAGAGTCGCATACAGGGTGTCCTAATCGAATCGTGCCATTTCCGCCTCGAGAATTCGTCCATCAATTTTTCTCGTTTCTGCAAAAGAATATTAAAAATGAAGAGCCTCTTATAAATTCTAGAACAGTGTGAATGAGTGATAAAATTATCTTAAGTAGACTTTGGATTTCTATCCTTAAGGCTTGTTTACAAAAATATATAAATGTTGAAAATTGAAAAATTGTGCGTAATTATGAAGACGCGCCGATCCTTAAGGCTTGTTTACAAAAATATATAAATGTTGAAAATTGAAAAATTTATGAAGACTGCGACATGCCGATCCTTAAGGCTTGTTTACAAAAATATATAAATGTTGAAAATTGAAAAATTTATGAAGACTGCGACATGCCGATCCTTAAGGCTCGTTTACAAAGATATATAAATGAAGATCGAAAAATTGATGAGGATTGCGACGCACCGATCCTTAAGGCTTGTTTATAAAGATATATATAAATGTTGAAAACTGAAAAATTTATGAAGACTGCGACATGCCGATCCTTAAGGCTTGTTTACAAAAATATATAAATGTTGAAAAATGAAAAATTTATGAAGACTGCGACATGCCGATCCTTAAGGCTCGTTTACAAAGATATATAAATGAAGATCGAAAAATTGATGAGGACTGCGACGCGCCGATCCTTAAGGCTTGTTTATAAAGATATATATAAATGTTGAAAACTGAAGAGTTGCGCGTCAATGATGAAGATTGTGACGCGCCGATAGTTGGACGATCGATACGCAGAAGGTCCCGATTCAAGAGTCTCGGATGCTGTTGGAAAGATACGTTTCGATGCACCGAGAAAGACGCATCAAACGAAAGGGAGGGGGAGATCGACCGACTAGAGCTGGCCGTTCTTTCTCGTTATCGGAGAGGCGTGACCGCGCGAGGTCACTGATAAACGATAACGGGTGGGGTCTCTCTTTCTTTCTCTCCCTCCCTCCCTCTCTTTTCTTCTTATCGACGTTGTGCGCGCGCGAAACTACGACGAGGCCGGCGAGAAACGCGATCGCTTTCTAAAATAGTGGTATACCGTTTCGCTCGAGGAAATCGATAGGGACCGATGCGACGATTGCATCGATATTGAAGGCCCCCTCGCTGCAGTCACTCGTTGGACTCTGACAAACAAGAGCGAGACACGGATTTTTTTCTTACACTATTAATTACACCGCGGTTTTGCTCGTGTTATATCTATGCATTTTATATGTCTATCGAATGCGATATGAAAGATCAAATTTATTTCGCTTTATATAAATATAAATATTATTGAATCTCACAAGTAACGTGCAATAATATTAGTGTCACAGATAGTATTCACGATATTAATGACATTCGTAATTTTTTTAATTTTTATGATATTTATAAATTATTTAATTCGTTTTTTCTTTCGGAGAAATATTCTATCGAATACATTTATTTTTCTTTTACTTCAGAAAAATTATATGTACAAGAATACACACAACTCTTGTCAGAAAACTAATTTTGGACAGCAGTTTTTGGCAGTTTTTGTTTCTATTTTTTTCTCTTGTGTAAAATATTTTACTATCCATTGGGAGGGAATAATACACTAATACGCGATTAATATCTGTGCTTGGTGAATTATTAAAATTAATAATTTGTTACAATTATATTTTCGGAAAATATAAAAATGTCTTTCTTAATCTATACAAGGTTATATGGTAACGACAACCGATCGACTTATCGCATGATAAAAGCGCATCGTCAGCCATCGATTCCAGCTTAAAAATCACATAGGATTTACTGATAAATTTATTTGATTTATTTCTTAGTATTTTATTTTTATCACGACGCACACATACATGTGACGTGACAAGATATATTAGAATAATAATATAAATTATTTGTGATCAGTTCTCTTCATTAATTAATATATTCAATTAAAATCTTTAAGTCTCACTCATTATTTTACAATTTTTCATTATAACAATTTTTATATCGTTCTTTAATTTATCATTATTATAACAATTTTTTTCATGATTTTTTCCATTATTACTATTTTTTCATAATTTATTTATGTCATGAAAGATACTTTATATTATATATATGTATATAATTTTTTAATTTCATATGTATTTTTAATAATTTAATATATACATACATATAATTTTTAATAAATTATTGTTTATTATTTTTTAAAAATTGATTATATATATATATTTATTTATTATATAATGAATACTTAATAAATATAATAAATAATATATATAACAATATAACATACACATAACATATATATAACAATATATAATAAATTATGATATAACAGTATGTAACAGTAACATAAATACGTATGTAATTCATGAAAATAGATTCTTCCACTGATTAAGATCTTTCCGATTTTCAGAACACGAACGGACCGAGGCCGGCGTACGTAGGCGCCAACAACGGCAACGCGGGTGGCGCCGGCGGCGGCGGCGGAGGCGGCGGCAGCGGCGTGGGACCCGCGGGCGGCGCGGGCGCTGGAGGCGGCGGCGGCGGCGGCGGTGGCGGTGGTGGCGGCGGCGGCGGCGGCGGCGGCGGCCACGGACTGAAGGGCAACACCGGCGGCGGGCCACGCGGCGGCAACCCGGTGCAGTACCGCGCGAGCACGGCGCCGTCTCACGCGGCCGCGGCCGCGGCCGCGGCGGCGGCGGCGGCCGCTTACCCGCCTTACACAAGATACCCGAGCGCAGCGGCAGCGGCGGCCGCCGCGGTCGGCGGCGGCCCTCAACAGCTGCCGGCGTCCGCGAACCCCTTCGTCACCGCCACGTACGCGCAACACGCGACGGTAAGTCGCACCTTCTCATTCTCGATATGGGAATGTCGTTCAGTGGCGATATGTCGGTCAGTAGCCTACGAGATTTTGGTAAACATACGAGATTGTTGGCACGGGAGTCACCAAGAGATGGATCACCTGGATGAGCGTAGTGCAATATTAAACGAGAAGAAATAGAAAAGGGGGTCAGATTGTCTGGGTACAGGATATAATTGATTGAGATATAAATTGTTGTCCATGCATCCAGCAAACACCAAGTAACAGTTATATAACTGTTAGTTATAATTTCCTACTCAACAATATAACTGTTACATGTTATATAACTGTTATGTGTTGAATAACAATTATATTGTTGAGTGGGAAATTGTAACTAACAATTATATAACTGTTACCTGGTGTTTGCTGGGTATAGATATAGTATTATATTACTGATTAGTATTACTGTAAGGCCAACTTCACGCACAAAATAATCAATTGTATCGAAATTTCTTTCAAATTGAACGTTAACTTCATGGAGATAGTAGACTTGACGTGTGCCAGACTAAAAATTTGAGATAATATATATTCTGTATCGATAGTCGATAGTCGATCTGGTAGAAAAGCGGAATAAAATTAATCGCTTTTGTCTCGTTTCGAGCATCTCAAGTTACTTGACTATTAATGATGTGTTTGCAGTATGGTGGACAACGGGTGCCTACAGCTTCATCTCCCGCGAACACTAACAGCAGCTCTAGTAGTGCCACTGGCAGCCAAAGTGGGACAATGAGCACGAGTCTCAGCAACAACGCTATGCAGGGTCAACAGGCGGAGCAGCTGTCCAAAACAAATCTATACATCCGTGGCCTCAATCAGAATACGACTGACAAAGACCTCGTTAATATGTGTTCTCAGTAAGTGATGTTGTATTATATATCTTGTTGTATGTAACGATATTTTTAACGCGTGATCGTAGATTTAAGTCGTGATTCTGTCGAAAAGAATGACGTCTTATCAGAAGGAAAACATGTAGCCTATCGATATAAATTAATGTAGCATTATTAATCATAATTCCATCTACATAACTGTGAAATTGTACATACAACTATTAAAGCGTATAAATTATGAATAATTATCAATAGAATTAAAATATAAGTATACTATGAGAAATACTAATCATGATTAGGTTAATTTAAATATGTTACATCACGAAATCTGATGTTTTTGCAGATACGGAACTATAACTTCCACCAAGGCAATTTTAGACAAAAATACAAACAAATGTAAAGGTAATTAATCACACATTTCTCGATTATATTTATATTTATATTTCTCGAGTGTATTTTAACTAAATTAATTAGTCATTGCAATACATTTATTTTATTACAAATTGGCCTATTAGTGTCGAGTGAAAATTCTTATAGTGCTATTTCTATTAGAGATCACAATAATGATTGATGAACAAAAGATTCTCATTATAACAAGCTTTTTTACAACAAGATTGTCACTCGTTTATAGAATATACTTGCTGTTTTTATTGGAAAAATAAAAAAAAACTTCTTTTAGAAAATTTTACATAATTTACAAAATTTACAAAATTATCAAGTAATTTTTTAAATTTAATGTATGAATTTCTGAAAATTGCTTAAATTTTGAATTATCTTGAAATGGAGGCAAGAGTGATTAGCCTATTTTTTTCTCAATTCTTCAGTTTTCAATCTTCAATATTCAACGGATGACAATCTTTGTATAACTTTAATATATTGACAGATTAACATTTTAAATAACAAATTCATTTTCGCAAATCTATAAATTATATTTGTAATAATTTATTATTATGTATTATTTATTTTTTCTTATTATCAAAAAATTTTATTGATGTATCACACGTGCAAGTTGTTAATTATGTAAATTAAAAAATGATATTTCTTAGAAACTCAATTTTTCCGGGCAAAGTATGCATCCATTGAATGTGTATCAATACTATGCACGTAATACAGTCAACCAATGTCTACCAATTATTATAAAAATTACTAAATATTTTATATATTTCATATTTTAGAGTTTTTTTTTAAAGAGAACTCGATAAGATTTATACTGATTATAATGTTGCAGGTTACGGATTTGTAGACTTCGAGTCACCGATGGCGGCAGAGGGTGCTGTCAAAGCACTGGTCGCCAAGGGGATACAAGCGCAGATGGCGAAAGTGGGTATCTGGTTGCTCCGTAGACTGGACAGTGTACGTGGTTGTGCATGCAAGTACAGAGTAATACCAGAGTAACAGTAAACCTCTCTCTCTTTCTCTCTCTCTTTCTCTTCTTTCTCTCTTTCTTTTTGTTGTCGTTTCTATATTTTTACCCCATTCTATCCATTGCGTTTAGTTGTGTTCTTCACATACGTCCCCTTCTCTCGTCGTCCCTCGTTTATTCGCACGGAAATTTTGAAGAATCGATCGAGATGGATCGCATTTTCTTTGATTTTTGTCACAAGTGCGAAACGCGATATATTTCGGACGCATCTTCCATTGTATGCAATATCGGAAATGTTATACAGCAATCAATGTTTCGATCAATTAGAATTATTATTTCGTATATTTTTATATTTAATTAGAATTACTATTAGAATTCCAAATTAAACACTTGTGCACGAAAGATTTATCGATTTATATTTATTAAATTTTCATTTTGTATAGAAAGATTTATATCGTAAATATTTCGATTTTTTTTTTCATAAATTTATCTCTTTGCTGAATCTCCATCTAATTTAAATCTAATGAAATCTCTATATAAAATTGCCTATCAAATATTCTCTTAACATTAAGCAGAATGAGAGCTGGAGAAAAAAATCGTCCGGAAAAAAGAAACATTCTCACATACACATGTGGTATTTCTTCTTGATATGATATAATTAATTCAATCATAACTATAGCTTGTATGTGCGATGAGCAATTATGTGTATAAAATTTAAAGAAATAATTCCATAATATTTCTTATATATGTACACCGGGGACTGTAATATATTTTTTCCATCAAGAGCCTCTCTATCTTTCTCTCTTTCTCTTTCTCTCTGTGTTTCTCTCACTCTATCTCTCATTTATCTAGAAATTCTCTCCGATACTTTGTCTGTAATTCTGTCTTACTCCTACCAGACCTCTATCGGTGTTTGCTGCTATATCTCGGCCACAAATACAGCAGACATACTATGCTATGCCAACACTATGTTTACGATCATCATGTCTGAAAATTGCATTCTGCGAATTTCTACACTAATTTCGAGCCCCGCTATAGAGTCCGCAATAATAACCCGTCGACGTTCAATTTGTGTCAATCTAAATTTATATAATTAATTCATTTGCTTGCAAGAGATCGACAGTAATCTATTTTGTCTATTAATACCGCCCTTTTTAGAGCTTGACGTAAAATTTTGTTGAAAGACTTGATAACAAGCTAAAGAAGAGAACGGTATTGCATTGAAGTATGGCAGCATAAGCGTATCAGTAGTAACTCTAGTGGTAATATCGATATATTATTGTGTAACGTTATGTTTATTATGTTCTCCGTAACATTAGCGATCCAAAGGGAGCATTAGCTTAAAACTCGATTCGTGTTATACTAAATTAGATTCGAGAGCACTCTTCGGCTATGATGTATCTATTTATGATCAAGATCTCTTTACTATGAAAAGGATGATGCTTCTATATCCTACATTACATTGATTTTGTTCAATCGAAATTGAAAGGAAAGAAAAAAAAAAGCAAAAACTGCTGCTGAACGAGGAGAGTATCGGCCTTTCCCGCCTGTGTCTCTGCTATTTATTTTATTAAGATACTAACTCCAGTTGGAATGGTTCCTATCTGAGCTATCCGCGGTAAAGAAAGCACGGGGTGTGATGACCAGCAGCTGTGTGATGATAATGACGATGTCGATGGCATGCGATATGATATTACAACTAAAAGCGCGATATCATCGTATCTTTGCTCGATTAAAATCGCTCCCCTCCCCTCCTTCTCGCCTTTTCTCCCTCTTCCTCCCAGGGATACGCGATGTTATATTCGAATCAGGCGTTATCTTTCCTCGAGGGGTGTTGGTTGACTCGTTGATTGACACGTACACTTATCTTACGATAAAAGTTTAATCTCTCAACGCGTCTACAGGGTGCATTCGGGAGCTCGTCGTAAGATTCAAAGGTTCAAGAGTCACTGAACTGCTCACTACTTGCAAAAAAGAATCAATTATGCGTAAATTGTTAATATTAGTGGTATATATAAGTAATAATATAAAAGTGTCAATTATTTTTAGGACGTTTATTTTATGCAGAGTTTGCAGTTTATGACAGAGAAAGTCGCAGAAGTAAAATGAATAAAAACGATATCAGAAGGAAGAAAAAAATATCAAGACATTAAAAGTCAAGCTGTTGTCGAATCTTACGCAAAGTTCCGAATGCACGAGTTCGACGAATCTATACGAACTGTTCTATCGGAATAAGAGTACATTAAGAAAGAGTACATTTTGATACAGCGGAAGCTTGATTATTCGAACGCTATTCGATGATTCGAACAATGATGGAAACGCTTGATTATTCGAACAATGGTTGCTCTTGCGAGAAGACATCGTTGAAGAATAATTGTACCGTTTTTTACGTATCATTCAGATAATTAATCATTAAATAACATTCGAAGAATGGAGCTTCTAAATCTGTATTTGATCATCCATATATATATATATATATTATACATATATGCAGAATGTCGTAGAATGGATGGTAATGCGATAAACAACGCAATTAATTCGCGTTGTGGCGGAAACAGAGTCGATGGACCGTGTGTTGATCCCAAACACACAAGTCGTTCGCTTCATTAAAACGATAATCGCTTCATTCTGCGACAGCCCGCATATATTAAATGCCATCAGCCTGGCTTATATATCATGATATTTTCATTATTCGTTCTTTTGTTTTAATGCATTCGCAAGATTGAAGTAAATTGTCGTAAAGTATAAGTATACTCAAGTAATCGTAGATATTTTGATTGATTTATTATATGTTGACGGAGAAGTGGTGGCATCTCGAAATATGCTTGAGGGTGCATCAGTATATCATCCAAAATACGTACACATATATCTTTTTCTCTCTCTCTCTTTCTTTTTCTCTCTAATATTTCCTTCTCTCATCTCTTATTTAAATTTTGTTTCATCCTCCCCATTTACTCTCTCTAAAAAATTGTTAAACGACATAAACGGAGCATGAACACATACGTATATGTACGTCCTTGTCCACGTTCACATATATTATGTGTTTTGTGCGAGAGACATGTGTTCGTCCAGAGTCGCTTTCCTTCTTCACGTCCGTTCATTTACTTACACAACTATATATATACATATATGTACGTATATATGTATACGTAAAGATATCTGTGCTTTTTTTATCACGCTTCTCTCTCTCTCCCCCTCTTTTTCTTTCTATCTCTCTCTTTTTCTCCTCTCTCTTTCTCTTTCTCTCTCTGTCTCTTTTTCTCTTTCCAATGAAATGCCATTTGTTATTTGAACCTCTTCTTTGTTACCGCTTTGAATGGTTATCTGTAAAGACGACGGAGACGGTTCTTGACACGTGTACATACATAATTAGAAATTTTTCAATGAGGATACGGAATAAATACCCAGGTTTACGTGCTATGTATAATCCTTGCCCCGGTGCAGAAATTTCGATCGTATATACCTCTCTGCCACCTGTGAATATCGTTTACACGCGCCACGAAATTTTTCAATAGCATCGAACGCAACTCGAGACGATGATTGCGCAAACAGGCGTTTTGCATCAAATAAAATTCCACTCCCACGTGCACGATACTCGAGCAAATTTGTCCCATTCCATTGCCGTGATACGCGACGAAATGTATGCACAGGCGACGTACTTATCGTTATCTCGTGTGTTGCGAGAAGTTTCGTCCACCAATAAAAATTTAACAACTGCGTTAAAGTAGAGAGAGTCGATAATCTTGTTTTTTTTTTCTTATACATATACATATGTTTTTTTATTGTACTATTATACAAATATGTATCTGACCTCTTAATTTTCTTTTACATTTGATTTCTTATTTATATTTCTTATTTATTATTTATCTGCGAATTTTTAGCTGTGCTCACTATCTCTATTATGCCTATCTCTTTTAGGGCTTATCCGTAGAAACGACACAGTTTTTCTTGCGATAGAACTGAGTCTTTACGCGAGGATTGTTCATGATTGTACAACGATGTGTATGTGTAGACTATATCTCATTCTCGTGCAAGCATGCTGGACAAGAAGGATACAAATTCGAGATAATTTCGAATATTTTTAGAGATAGCTCATATATATATTTATACATATATATACTTATAGATATTTATTTGCTAGTCGAGAGATAAATCGAATGCATCCTAAAAGCAAGCAAATTTAGAGAGCCACCAAGAATGTGGTAATGAAATTGCCATGAAGCATGATAACCTTCCGACATTGAGAATAATAATTATCTTAATACGGTTTCACGTATC
The DNA here is from genome assembly GCF_025532165.1 of Camponotus vicinus. Taxonomy (NCBI): domain Eukaryota; kingdom Metazoa; phylum Arthropoda; class Insecta; order Hymenoptera; family Formicidae; genus Camponotus; species Camponotus vicinus. Next base: position 19,920,526 of record NW_028141945.1, read on the forward strand.
GGTCTTCGATATACACCCTCCCGTTCATTCTATATTTTGCGCTTGTTTCGAAATTTAGATTGATTCCTAATATATAGTTTCATGATCTCTTTTCGTAGTGTATCAATGTATTGCTAGAGAAACGTTGTATTTTTCGACGAGGCTACCGCTCTTTTTTATCATATTTTACATTCACTTTCTCGAGATTACATCTCGTTATTTTTTTATTTTCGAGAATAAATGTCTTTCCGTATATTATTATTATTATTATTATTTCAATTTTATTATTCGATCAAACTCGCAAATATCATTTTAACGTTCCAGACTAAGAAAAAGAAAATCGCGATCACTCTCATTCTCCCCATTATTTATTCATAATTCCACATCAATTTATGATATATAATCTAACAATAATAGCATATTTTCTTCCTATCTTGTATAGGATATTTCTAAAATAGTTGGAGAAATTTTGCAGAAAGTTTGCGTCAAGTCGAGCTTCAAATCATTCTGTGAATCGTTTCGCCTGTGCATCCATTTGTAATCGTGATGAAATAAATATGTACGACACGATATACATTAACAGTCGTGGAAGTTAAAATGATAGTCCGCTCAGATTTGTTTGCAAATCGATATATTCATCGTATCGCTCTGTTACACAAGTAATTGCATAGTGTCTTTACTCTCTTCCCAGCAACAGGAGCAGGACCCCACCAATCTGTACATTGCCAATCTACCGTTGACCTTCAAGGAGAACGACGTCGAAGCATTACTGGCTCAATATGGACAGGTCATTTCAACTCGCATCCTCCGCGACACCTCGGGTCAAAGCAAAGGTGTCGGATTCGCAAGGTTCGCATGAAAATCCATGATACGCGACAGTAACATCGCTACTATTGATTTACCGAGAGCTGCGTTTGCAAGATTCTTCTCTTGTCGAGAAATAAAAGAAATTAGTATATCATATTGTGTTATTTTATGTCACGATACGATTTGAAAATGTTAATATTGTAATATGATATAGTATTATGTATCATTAATTGATTCAGAACTTTGAATAATTTGAAATTTCTAACTGTTACAGAATGGAATCTAAAGAAAAATGCGAGCAAATTATCCAGATGTTCAATGGAAAAGCGCTGCCAGGCGCAAAGGATCCTTTATTAGTTAAGTTCGCTGATGGTGGAAACAAGAAGAAATCGTTGTTCAAGAGTACAATATGGAGGGAAACTGGAGAAGTACGCATTCTTTTTTATCAATTCCTACACACAAAATTAAGTCATAATGATATTGTGTAGAATGATATATCTACGAGGGCATTTCAATAAATAACAAGACCCATCACATGAGAGAAGAATACGTATATTTATATATAACTACTATTTGTAACATATCATTGCACATTTACTTTTCCACATGTGTCCAGGCATTTATTCCATCGGTGCATTAAGGCATCAATTTTAAAAGCGAAGAAGTCAGTGTCGAGGTCCTATCAAAACATTACAATATGCTGAATTACGAATATGCTCGGTTGCATATCACTTTCCAACCAAATGTTCTTTAGTTTAGCACGTCGTTATAATATCTAGACTTCAAGACTACCGATTTCTTTGCTTTTAAAATTAATATCTTGATACACTGCTGAAATAAAAGCCTGGATATGTATGAGGAATATGTGGAAAAATAATATGTACAATGATATATTACAATTGTTACATTTATATGTGTGAATACACAGTAGTAACATTTATATATATAAATATATATGTATTTTCATGACAGGTCTTGTTATTTTATTTGTTGAAATACTCTCTTAAACACCTCAATGTACAACTATATTTTTATTTGTTTATGAAGAATGGTTTATGTAAATATATATATTATATTATGTTACTAATTGTCATCAAGTCCTTCTCTCCTTTTGACTCTTGTTTTTTTGTGACATTGATCTGGAAAGCGTGTATCATTCACAGTATGTGACTATGCCACAAGATTTATATTACATTCATCTATTACACATCACTGTTCATTAAAATTGTAAGAATTAACTATCATCACATTTTTCTGAAAGCAAATTATAAAAGATTTTGTATAGTAATGCCTTCGCAATTGTTGATATTTCAAAGGATGTACTAGTTTATCATTACGTCTGCTTCTTTCAGAACATGACTTTGAATTACGACACAAGTGGTGTCGGCCAGAATGGCGTTGCTGCGACTCACATGCTTCCCGCGGCGACTCTGACGCAGTATAGCCGTCACTACGGTCAGGCACTGCCTGGTTACAGTGTGCCAGGCACTCCTTGGGTGGCACCTTATCTCGTGCACCCTTCCCCACCACATATGCAACAGGTTGACGTGAGTTTTTATACACTTTTCGTTCATTTTGTTTTCGTCATTTAAAGAAGAATATCTTTGTATCGGATTTTTCGATCGAAGAGATTAATTGTTTCGCATAAATAACAATTCTTTTTTCCACCAATAAAGTTGAATAGATGAAACATTTTAATTTGAACTTGTAAATCTCATTCAACCTAAATTAGCTGTCTTTTTCAAGATAGATACATAATTATTAAGCCATATGGTTGGATCACGTGTTTGTTTTCTAGAAAATCGTGTTCAATTATTGCTGTTTAACTTTATTATAAGGATCCTATATTCTTGGAATATTTTTCTTTTCTTTTCCAAAATGACCTCGTCGCTTACTTCTTCATCATCATCGAGATTCATCAATCTCTTTATTACAGATGATTCCGTCGGCCGATCCTAGCAATCCGCAGTACAGTATGATTCCTCAGCTTACCACGCAGATGTCTACTTTGCATCTCGGCACTGGTTCCGTAAGTCATCGATCTTTTATCAGCTGTTGAAGCACAGAATTCGAAAGACGTCTCTAAAGTTGAAACTTAAAAGTTATTTTAACATCTTCATGGTTTAAAACACTTGTACATTTTTATCGAAAGAATGTTTTCCTAGAATTTTTCTTAGGACAAAATTTAATTAAATCTTTAAGAAAAAATGAAATCAAATTAAATATTATAACGTCTTTCGAGCTTGCTCGATAGATTGATTCGAGTTAACGTCGACATAAAATGAAAGTTAATCGTCTTGTTTCTACTTTTCAGTACATAGCGAGCCCGCATCCCTATCCTTACACCACTTACCCCGCCCCGAGCATCATTCACACCATGCCACTGGGCGAGTCGGAGCAGACGAGTAACGCGGCGTCCCCCGACGATTCCTATCAACAATACCAGGCTCAGCAGCCTAAGTAGGCCACGGTTTATAATAGGTCAGAATTCTTTCTCCCTCTCGTAATGGCGCACGATGCGATAATATCGTGCTAAATTACAGATTCCTTCGCTCGCAATAGGACGACACAACATACTAAAGCGATCTTTCGGATTTTGCAGATGTACGATCGCGCTAAGAGTTACATAAGAGTTAGAAAGAAAAGGCATACTGATTGACGCATCAAGAGACACGCGTAGAACGAGCGACAGCAACCGACACCGAGCGGGATAATTATACTAAGAAGAATATAGATTTGAAACAAAAACTACATTACGTAACGGATAAGATTCTTCCTCACGATAAATTGACTTGCCAGCGATGTTTTATACGTTTTATCCATCAGTAAATAGGGGAAAGTAGTTGATATTTTGCAACGAGTAGGTAGAATGAATGTTTGAAAGAATGTGTAAGAGCGAAAGAGAGCGAGCAAAGAGAGAAAGAGACAGAGAAAATAGAATTGAAGAAATAGAGAAAAAAAAAACATGAGAGCGTTCACGTGTCATCCGCGGGGCCAGCACGTGCGTCCGCACCGTTATGGCTCCGTTAAAACTATCTATGTAACGGTAACACGTACACTCCCATGTACACAGATAGATACACAAAGAGAGAGAGCGATACATACACATATACACACAGTGACAAAAAAATCGAGTTATTTACGAAGGACAGTTTAGTGTCAAGCTGATAGGCTTCCATGATGTAACTTTAGGTATTACTAAGAACAGATGAGACAGAAATTGATCGAAACTGATCTCGAGAATTCGAGAGTATGAATAAGTATTTTAACGAGTAAGAGAGAGCGAGAGAGAGAGAGAGAGAATGTGTGTGTGCAAATTGTAAGGAAAAAAAAAACGAATAAAGGAGAAGAAAAAATAATGCTGCTCAGAAATATATAAAGGAGAATTCTTCCTAAGAAAATAATAGTAAATAATAATAATATACGGAGAGAGAGAGAGGGAGAAAGATGGTGAAAGAGAGGGAGAGAAAGACGGAATGCACTACTTCCAGATGATACGATTGACAGGTATTAACATCGAGAGGAGAAATTCAAAGATTCAGAATCATGACTACAAATCTCGAAAATGGCGCTCATTTGCGAAAATTCTTCGTTGAGAACATGCTTGGAAACGCGTCTTCCACGAGAGCGTACATACACTTCACCCACAGATCTTTCTTCACATACAAATTACAGACTATACAAGATACACCGACAGAAACATCATACATTTTTATCGTTCACGAGTTCACGTGTTCTCTTTTCGGGTTTTTCTTTTTTTCCGCTTTGTTAAGATGTTCAGAGACATTCCAAACCGGACATATATGAGCACATCATCGCGTAGAGGTATTTTTTTAAATTATATTTTGGTTTTTTTTTGTAACGATATATTATATAATAACACAAAAAAAATTTGTTTTTCAAACACGAAAGAGGGTAAACATCCCGTAATTATTTGATAAATATAATTTTCGTTTTCGCTGTTCCACCTTATTAATTTAAAAAAATTTGCAATTATTAGATTGCAGAAAGAGCTATTTTAATGTATTTTACTATGTTATATCTAATGATCGTTATATCTAACGTTCTATCAAAATTTCTTCAATAAATTGCACACTGTAGCAATAAATGATAAAATACATGAAAATAGCCCATTTTTGCAATTTTAATTACAAATTTCTTGAAATTAATAATTTCTTAGAATGTGATATAATGAAGCAATTAGGTAATTCATAGAATTCAGCATAAAAAGCGAGAAATAGTTACTCTCTTTCTTGCTTCTTTCTTTGTTAATTTATAATAATAATTTTTGGAGACAAATTGGAAAAAAAGAAAATACGACAATCAAATTTCGTTTGTAAAATACGAAAGGGGAAAAAGTTCAAGGTACACTTGAATATAATTATTATACGAAGAACGAAAGAAAAAACCTCTTTGTAACATTATATTTATGATGATTACGTTACGGATTAAGATCGATTTTTAATTGTACAGTTTAAATGCAAATTTTTTTTTAGAATCGTGCCTTTACACACATCCGTTAAATAAGAGAAAGAAAGAGAAAGTGCGAAAGAGAGTAAAGTATATAAGGAAAAAGATTGTTATATTTTTACGTATCGATAAATTCAGATGCGACGCCAAATTTGATTTTCTAGTTAATATATCTGTAATTGTTTTCGCGTTATAAATATCTCTATATACATTTGTTTTCGTTATCAATTTGATAAATTTTGTACGTGTAATTGCATGAATTGTCGAACGGGATTGTCGGACTGTAAGAAAAAAAAAGAAAAAAAACAGACAGGCGTATATCACGGGCATAATAAAAAGGAATAAAAAAATCTCTAAGAAAGTCTCTAAAAAATCAAACTGCGACGAATCGAGAAAGCGAGCGCGAGATAACGAGAGGATGAGAGTATGTCTGAGATAGAGAGAGAGAGAGGAAGATAAGGAAATCGATACAAGTGGGTTTGTTACACGAGACGAGTAAACTAGAATGTAAATTAATTTATTTTATCGAGAAAACGCGCGTTACTGTCGACAAAAAAAGGGGTAGACGGGAAGCAAAGATAAAGATACATCGATCTTACAATCGTACACACATGTATACGCAACACACACAACACAGATCGAGGAGAGAGAAAGAGAGAGTAATCGAGACGATATTTTGTCATCTTTCCGGATGTTAAAATTAATAGTTGTAAATAAATCGTAAAGTAACATCGCGCGAGAATATTCGTCGGATGATCAATCAAATAGGAAGTTTCGATTTAAGAGGGTTGAAAAAAAAACTTTAGAGAGCGTTGTTACGCGCGACTCTGCGCGATAACTCTGTATTTACTAAAATAAGTATATTTTGCCAAAAAAAAAATTTTGGAAACTCGCAAAAGTAAAATGATTATATTATTTGAATCCACTAGAGATCATCACGTTGCCCGTTCGGGTCTTGATTAGTCTCACATTACACCCACGTCCAACGAGATCTCCATCTCTTTCCCCTCTCCTGCGAATGCCTCCTCTCCTATGCTCATCATACCGTCGTCATTTATGCAGCCGGCAGAATTTTTGCATTGTCCGACTTGGAATTGACAGTCGAGGATCGAGTGGAAGAGCGAAAGAGAGGGAGAAAATGTGGAAAAGCTTTTTACCAAAAATATGCGAGAGCTATTCGGGCTATTCGCGTGACACACAAGAAAATGAATGATGATGTTGAAGTGGCGATGGCGAAGGCAGCAAGCACAGGTAGTTAGATAGAGTTTTAGAGAGACAGAACGAATGAACGAAAGAAAGAAAACCGAGTCGTGTAGTTATTATTATAATATTACAATAACGACGATGTATTATTATAATTAACGATTTACTATTATTGATGTCATCTAAACGTATGAAAGATTTTTACACTGTTGAGACTTGAAGTAAATAATATATTTAGTTTATTTTGGTACATCACGATTTGATGACGAGAGAGTGAGAGAGATAAATTGAAAAAAAAGAAGGTGAAGAAGTAGAAGGGCGAAGTACGAGCTATTTTTTAAGAGACAGACTTATTACTCGATTTGACTCCACGCATTAAAGTAAGAAGTAAAAAATCGGAGGATGCAAGAGAGAGAGAGAGAGAGTGAGTGCGAGATAAAGAGAGAGTGTATGAGAGAGAGAGAGAGAGAGAGCGAGCAGGGGGATAAAACCGAGATGGAAGCGAGAGTGACAGGAGCATCTATTAGCAAGTGCGTATAGTGTATTTGTTGCACAAGGCGAGATTGTCACCAATTGACTGACAAAAAAATCCACATGTGATTTTAATAGTAAATTTTGAGAATTTTACTAAATAGACTTGTATACAACTAAAAAAAAAACTAAAGTAATTATCGTGACCGACCAAACGAAAAAAGAGAGGAGGGAGAAAAGTGAGTAAACAGAGCAGCATTAATAGCGTTAAAGCGCCGACCCTTAGAAGGGGGATGCGAGGACGCTATCGCGCGTCCAACATCTCCGAATGCAGCCGAAGAAATTCCGTAAAAGAAGATGAAGAAAAGAGTGGCTGGCGAAGCGAGAGAGAGAGAAAAAGCGATCGTGAGCGAGAGAGAGAGCGCATAATTATTGTGTACAGAGCAAGAACGCGCGGAGAGACGCGTCTTTTCTTTTTTTTTCTATTTTTTTTCGAGCGCGCGCGGCAACGTGTCTCGCGTAGATAGTTAGACGTTGAACTTGAGGCGAGAGAGAATAAAAATCCTTAGGATTATAAGCGAGACGTGCGAGTGAGCGGCGAGGACTCGCTCGAATTAGGAGATAAAAGGAAACGGGGCGATCTTTTATCGGCTAAGTTTACAACGGTAGTTAGGTAGAACAATAGTTTAGCTACATAGCGGTAGTTAGGATACGAATACACATGTATAATAAATAATATATGCCTCTCATTCCCCGTGTCCCCCTGCCAACCCTCTGTCCACGCTTTATACCGTGGACGCGAGGGTGGAGGGGAGGGGGGACACGGGCATGGGGCACCGTTCAGCCTATGCACCTCGCACCCGTCAAGACTGACTGGCTATTCATATTTTAATTGATAAATATATATATATTATTCTATACAGTATATATATATATATATATATATATATATATATATATATATATATATATATATATATATATGAGCTATACTTGTATAATTGTATAAATAGTAAGGAACTATTTGCTTGCTGCGCACCGCGGGTCGGGTGCGTGGGCTGGCCGGATGTGGGCTTTTTGAAATTTGAACGATAGGAGCGTGGGAGCTCGCTTGGGATTTCGCAAGGTCACAGGTCGCCACTCCTCCTCCCCCTTCGCGATCTAGACTCGATGTTACTCCAGAGGATCGAGATTCGGCGCGCGACGAAGACGATCCTCGACGTGGTCCCCCTCGTGGTGTCACCAAGTGGCGTCAGAAGCGAAAAATCATATGAATGTTCTTTTTTTCCTCCTCTTGTACGATTCTTTGCTTCTAACGCGCTCTATTGCTTGCGAAGGAGCTCGCGAGCTCCCCCGCGGTCTATGACCAGGGGTTTTCTCGGGCAGGAAGACGGTTCTTGCCGCTGCGGACGATGCTGCTTTCCAGCGTAAAGCTTTCTCTAGAATCTTAGCATAGACACTTTTTTTTAGATTAGACATACCGTAGTCGATAGGCTCTGGTTGTAGAGAGGATGACGAGGGTGGAAATCGAGAGCGAGAGAAGACGAAGAGGCGTAGGATGTTTTTAAGTAAAAATAATGTTTAGTCGAGATCGGCTTAAGAGAGCGAGAGGAATGCGTGCGTTTGTTGCGTGCGAGAGAATTAGAGTGCGAGTGAATTAGCGATATAAAGCGAGGTCCGAGGTGACTAGATCATCGTCTTGTACTTCGATTTGTACAGTCCTTAGTTTTCCAAGTTTTTAAGTCATTGTTTTACACGTGTTTGTTAAGCGACGTAGTTGTAATTAGTCGACGATCTTTGTTTCTTCTTCCACCCTTCCTCCCCCTCTCCCTCCTCCTCCCCCTCCACTATCTCTCTCCCCCCGCCGATGTATTTCCGCGCCCCTCTACCCCCTTGTCCCTTGTTTCTTTTTTGCATTTGTATTCCGCTCGTCCTTCCTGGAACGAAGGATGCGGGAGGACTTGTGTGTGCGTAATGTAATACACTAGGACGAAACGAGAGAGATGAGACACGTACCCCGTGTACCGCTTACTTTGCGTCGTCTTTCCAAGAGTCTTGGCCAGACAGGGTGAGGAAAGCGCAGAAAAACCGGGGGCGAAAGAGAAAGGAAAACCGATGTCGTCGGACGCCGAGGTCCCTTTTTAAATCCGCGCGCGCGAGGATCAATTTGTAGAATTTCGAGAGTACTTTTAAGACAGAGACGAAGAGGAGAGGCGTTTTTAGCATGTAATGTGAAGAAAAAAAAAATCTTTTTAGACGTTAAGGCAAGTTGTGTCATAGCTAGTTAAGAGATCTAGGGAGACTCTTAGGAAGTCGAATAGGTGCTGTAATAAAACAAAGTTTAACACAAGAAACAAGTCAGAATTAGATTTTTCATGAATAAAGAGAAAAAAAATGAAAAAAATATTGAAAAAAAAGCTCGAAGAAGAACGTAAGAGGGAGGGAGGGGTGGGGGGAGTGGAGGGAACGTGACACACGCGACGACGACACATGGAGCATAAGCCACTAAAAAGTGCCCTTAGTTTATTTTGGATCGTTTAAAAAAAAAAACGCTAGTCTTTGTGTGAGAAGAGATAACGTGGGAATTTTTAGATAGAATCTCCGGAGAGAATAAACAAGCAAACACAAAATGAAAAAAAGAAGAAAAAAAGGGAAAAATGGACAAAAAAAAATAGAGGAGCCAAGGAAAAAATCGCGCGCGACCGAGATATTGCGAGAGCTGACGAGCAGAAGAAAACCGACCGGGAGAGAATGTGCGAGCGAAAGTGAGAGAGAGAGAGAGAAGGAGCGTGTGTGTACGTAGGTGTATGCCATAAACTTCAAAAGGGGGAGAGAGAGAGAGAGAGAAAGAAAGAAAAAGCAGAAAGATAACGCGTACTCGAAGAGAACCATCATCTGCCTATTTTACATACAGAGACTACAGCGCACACACACACCCACACCCACACACTTGTGTGCAGAATGCATACATACACACACACACATAACTTGACACAGAACTTGTACAGAAAGAAAAAGAGAGAAAAAGAATGCGCGCGCTATTGCGAGGGTGCACGCTCTCCGCTGCTCCTGTATTATTAACGCATACACCCTAAATGTGTGTCTCTGCTATAGGGGCGTGCACACTTGAGTCGGTGGTCTTTTTAGAATTACACGAGTAATGAAGAAACGGTTTGGTAAATAATTAAATACTTCGCGATGCGGGGAAGCGAATTTCCCAAATTCGTCACGATTATCGTCCCTTATTTTTGATCAATAAACGATCTGTTTTGGGGATTTATGCCGAGCGACACGACTCTCTTACTTCACCTATCCGGTACGAGTCTCCTTGAAGAGAGAGGAGGAGAGAGGCAACTGGGGAAATGCGCTGATTTAGGCACGAAACATGTTCTTAATCAATGGACGCCCTTTATTACAGTCAATTGTAACGTTTTTTACCGTTGCATTGGTGTATCGATTCGGTTTCCGCATTTTTTACATACGACATAACGATGTGATTGAGTACAATCAATATTTTGATTTTGATTCGCGATTGTTCTTTCGCTTCGAACGAAAAAAGATCGATAAAAATCCATAACAAGTACAAAGATTCTTGAACGAAACGCACAAATTGTATACATAATCGAGTGCTAAGAGATCGTTTTTTTACGACTCAATTTATTAATCATATTAATTTTCTACGTTTCAAAATTATTCACTAATATTATTAATAATTCTCAAACTTAAATTATTTGCGAGCAATTTCTCGATTGTTTTTGCATCGATTGTACACATTGCCTCTGCTTGTATAATACTTGTATTGTACCGCGGTTACGATTACGATGCCTCGTGCTTGGACTTGAATATCCTTAGAGTATTATCCGCACCACCGGAGGTTATCAATTCAGGATTCGACCAGTCGCAGCTGAGGACCTTGTCTTCGTGCCCCATGAGATCAAACAGCGGTGCCTTAGGGCTGGAAGATGATCATAAACATTAATGTATAAGTCTAGATATATAGACAAGACTACTACTTTTTTACATTCAGAAATTCTATATTTTTTCATGTTTCTCATATTGAATCTAATATCTGAATTTTAACGCGTTAAATTAAAAATAACTTTTCCAAGCAATAGTTTTGCAATATTTAATTATATAATTATTATTAATTTATATTAATTATTTCTTTATAAATTTTACATTGCATTCATTATTATCTGTAACTGACCTTCTGGTATCCCAGAATTTGACGACGTTATCATACCCTCCTGAGATGAAGTGATTTTCGTTCACGGTCGACCATCGTACCGACGCTACCCACTGCGTGTGAGAGGTGAACTTGGCTTTCAAAATCGTACCCTCTAAAATCGTAAATATAGTTTAAAATACCCATTCACTAAAATTAATGAAAAGTTAGGAAAATGAAAAATTCAAAAATAAATTTTCTACGTTAATCAAAGAGATTCAGTATTGATTAAAAATTTTATAAATATAAAAGCTAAAAAACTTGATATATTGAAAGTATTTTAATTTTTCAATATGTCCTTGAATGTTTGTAAAGACATTGACAATGTTCCAAGTCGTAGCTTCAAGCACCTGCAGATCTCGGGTCGTACAGCCTCACATGTTGATCGGCCGATCCCGTTATCGCAGCACGCGATAAGGGCGAGTAGTCAATGTCGAAGAAACACTTATCGCCATGGATCTCGTGCTTGATGCCGCCCAATTCCGAATCCCAGATCTTTATCGTGTGATCCCACGAACTAGTGATGATTTCTGTTTTGTCGGACCACACGATCCCGCTGATTGCCTGTTTGTGTCCCTTCATCGCGCATTTTGGAGCCTGGACGATGCAAAAGGACGCATGATAACCGGATCAAGATGATATTTTAAAACAAATTTTTTTATCTTAATTTAATATATTAATTTGCATACCTTCGTTTTACTAGCGTATTCTAATCTTGCCTTCTTTGGCGCCGATTCCCCACTATCATCTTCCTCTTGTGTAGCTTAATTAGCAAAAGAGAGATTAATTATCTTATTAATTATCAATTTTGTATAAATGGTTGTTTGCCAAATTATGTCTCTATTTATACTGTTTTTTAATAAATGTTTTTTTCAAATCTCTTTAAAATCAATGCTCTTTAAAACAAGAAAATTCTTTGCATCACGTTTCCATTTTTAATCTTTCATATTGGATACTTACATGTTGACCATACAAAAAGCATATTATCCCAAGCACCAGTTGCCATTAACGTCTTATCATAGTTTACACTGACTGCTTCAACGCTTCTTTTATGTCCTTTGCAAACATGTACGCACTCTACAGAATTCTTAATTATATCCCAACTCCATATCATGCATGTCTGGTCCATCGATGCACTGTGTACACGTGTATTTGTAAAAATCATTATTAATGCTTCTTATTTTCTGCAATATGCTTAAACTTTTGTTTAGACATCTTAGATATATTTGCACAAAAAATTGTATTAATGCATGTTATACATATAATTAACAATTTGTGTATAAAAAAATATAAATATGAAATTCATAAAAAGAATGCACAACTGATACTACTATTTTTGGAAAAACTACCTGACAAAGGAAGCTCTATCATTTTCGAGAGATATCCAGGCCACTGCTTTGACAGGAGACGCATGTCCAGGAATCACAAGACGATGTTTACCTTTTGATGTCCAAATATGCAGTTTATTATCGTAAGTACCAGTTAGGATCCTAAATAGAATAATCGATAATGTTAGAAACCTTAATTATAAATATAAAGGTGCAGATACATGCATATTTTATCCTCTAATTTTTAAAATTTTATAATCGTGAGAAGCCTAACCATTTTCCACAAACAGCGACAGCTGATACCCAATCATCGTGTATCAAACAATCCTTTGGTTCTGGTAAGGGATGCTTCTCTATGTGTTCCACATCTATCACCTCTTCTGTAAAAATTCCCCTGTCTGCGATATGCTCCGCCAGAGGGGTACGTAAAAATTGCGAATAAACCAAGAAATCGAATTCCACTTCATCTTGGATATCATTCGATTCTGTAAACAATCGGGCATTTGGTTCTTAGGCGATACTAATTATAAGGCTTACTAAAATTATTAATTTTCTTACAAGTAACTCAAACAATTAAATGACGTATAAAAATTAATTATATATGAAATTACTTTTATAATTAAGCTCACGTATTTGGAAAAACACAATATATATCTTTTAGTACTAGATAATAAACACATTAAATAATGAATAATTAAGGATCGCTTGAAAAGAAATAAGGACAATTGGAAATACATTAAAGCGAGTAGTTTTCACACGGAAACTCTCCTCCTCACCTTTCAAAAGTTCGTTTATTATACTGTTTAATTCGCTGGCGACTATCGAACTGTGTACTGATAGAGGATAATTCGGTACTGCATATCTGAAGAAAAGACATTTACAAATCAAGATATAAATTCGGCGAATAAAGGGCGACGAAAGTAAAGGAGAGGAAATTCCAGCTCTTACCTCTCCTGCTTGGTTACAAAACGAATTTGTATCTGGGTCTCGTTTCTATCGGAATGCACGAGATCCATCATGAGCAATCGTGAAAAAACGAGGACTATCGGTGCCGCTTGCTCCGCTAAAGTCACGTGGTCGCGTGTGACAAGGAGCGGAGGGAACAGGCGCCCTATTGGAAACTGCGCGCATGCGTCCTACTGAAAACTGCGCGCATGCGATTCGTATTAAGTTAGCCGGAAATTTTTCAGCCAACCAAAAATCCCCTTATGGAATCGTTTGTATTTCGTATGAAGAGGTTTGAAGTGTGATTAAAAACGTTTGTGAGTAATTAGAATAATTATAAAAAATTAATCATTTTTACAGTATGTAGTTAGCCAACATAACTAAATATTAAAAATTCTCCTTATGAATCGTTTGTATTTCGTATGAAGAGTTTTGAAGTATAATTAAAAAGGTTTGTGAGTCATTCGTTTAATTTTAATTAAATTTTTTTATATTGTGAAGTTAGCCGGAAGCTATATAAAATGGACGCCGTCCCGTGATTGGTCGATTTGCTTATGGTAAATACTAAAATTTTCTCATGTGTACTGACTTTAAGTGTAAACAAAACGAGCAAATTTATCTCTTTTGTAACTTTTAATCCATGACTAATTTATTATTAATTCCGCATAATCGCATAATATATCATGGATCGTGGATAAGCGTAGATAATTGAAATATGTTTTTCTACCAATAAATAAGTAAATCTTTTATAATTGTTTTATAATGTAGTCATCATTCAGAAAATGATCACAATTTGTGATTATGTATTTAATTGTTATTTTATATTCGCTTTCAAATAATAAACTATATAATAATAAAATTTATATAAAAAGATGGTAATATATGTAATCCAATTAATTATAATTGACAAAATAATTTCTTGTGAAAAAATAAAAGTAAAAAATATAGAAGAATTTTTTTTATAGCTTGTATAAAAAATCAGTTTTATGCTAAGTATATTATAATTTTCTGGACTGTAGTAATATTTAATATATAATTTTTGCTATATAAATATATATTTCTTCTTAATTGACAATAATTAACAAAGTAATCAATAATAATTAACAAAAAAAATGATAACATAAAAGAATATGCTAAAAATGTGCGCTTATATATATTTGAAAATACAAAAGAAGACTTATTTCCGATAAGGCATGGGCAACTTTCAAGTTTTCGGATGCAAAAATAATAAAATCTACAGAGATATCTATTTTTGCTCTTACAACATCAGCAATGGATTTATATTGATATATGCCATCTCCTCTCTCTCGCATTTTGATGTAAGCCTTCCGATATTCTGTGACATAACTCAGCCGATCTTACTATCTGTAGAAATAGATTTTATATCAGAAATATATATTTATATAGCAAAAATTATATATTAATATATTACTACAGTCCAGAAAATTATAATATACTTAGCATAAAACTGATTTTTTATACAAGCTATAAAAAAAATTCTTCTATATTTTTTACTTTTATTTTTTCACAAGAAATTATTTTGTCAATTATAATTAATTGGATTACATATATTACCATCTTTTTATATAAATTTTATTATTATATAGTTTATTATTTGAAAGCGAATATAAAATAACAATTAAATACATAATCACAAATTGTGATCATTTTCTGAATGATGACTACATTATAAAACAATTATAAAAGATTTACTTATTTATTGGTAGAAAAACATATTTCAATTATCTACGCTTATCCACGATCCATGATATATTATGCGATTATGCGGAATTAATAATAAATTAGTCATGGATTAAAAGTTACAAAAGAGATAAATTTGCTCGTTTTGCTTACACTTAAAGTCAGTACACATGAGAAAATTTTAGTATTTACCATAAGCAAATCGACCAATCACAGGACGGCGTCCATTTTATATAGCTTCCGGCTAACTTCACAATATAAAAAAATTTAATTAAAATTAAACGAATGACTCACAAACCTTTTTAATTATACTTCAAAACTCTTCATACGAAATACAAACGATTCATAAGGAGAATTTTTAATATTTAGTTATGTTGGCTAACTACATACTGTAAAAATGATTAATTTTTTATAATTATTCTAATTACTCACAAACGTTTTTAATCACACTTCAAACATCTTCATACGAAATACAAACGATTCCATAAGGAGATTTTTGGTTGGCTGAAAAATTTCCGGCTAACTTAATACGAATGCGCATGCGCCCCATTGGAAACTGCGCGCATGCGCGATAAATCTCTCTTTCTTTCACATCATCGTATTACGTAATCGATGACAGATGCAGCTTTCGCCGCCAACTTCAGATCATTGCCCCGAACGGCGGGAAATTCAAAGTTTACTCAAGCGAAACTGACAGTTATCGTCGAAGATCCACCCGGGATCTCGTTTATTCGGCCGATTTACGCGCGTGTACGTGTTCCTGTCGGCGCGATCGAGATCGAGATCGGGATCCCCGGGAAACCGCATCTTATCGACCGCGTTAATCGGCGGAATCGCCGACCAATGTCGAGCGTAGCGCGCGCGGTGCCACGCGGCCTGACGGACGAGAGCGTGGGCTCGGGCTCGGTGCGCGCTCGGCGATTTTGAGGTTATGTCGGTCGACGGATTTCCGCGATTTTCCTCGTGATCGCGTCGGGATATCGCGATGTCGACCTCCAAGATGCCGCGGAAGGACGCGGCGGACGAGTGCCCGATCGCGTCGGAGCTGGCGAGGCACTTCCGGGCGAGCAACAAGAGCGGCATCGTCAAGTGCCTCGCCCAGCTCAAGAGCGATCCCAAGCGCTGCAAGGAATTCGCCAAACGGAGCAGCGGCCTCGATATCCTCGTCCAGCTTCTGCGCTGCAAGAATGACACGATGGTGAACATGAGCCTGAGCATCCTCGCGGACGTTTGCATGGCCTTCGACGTCAGGGAAAAGGTATGTCCTTTTTTATTTCCGTCTTGTGATGCATCTTGATCGAGCATTTCTGTAAAGTGCTGCGTAGATCAGGGGCGTAAATAGAACTTGAATTTAGCAAATCAAAAAAATTTTTTTAATTAAAATTAGTATTTTTTGTATAGTTGCACTGTAAAACTGCTCTAATAATAAAATTCAGTAAAATATTTAATATTAAATAATAAAATTATATAATAAATAATAAATAATAAATTTAATATTAAATAATAAAATGCAATAAAATATTTAATATTAAAATTATATTAATATATTAAAATATTAAAAAAAAAAATTTGTATTAAAATATTAAAATTATATTAATATATTAAAATATTTTTAAAAAAATTTCGTGTTAAAATATTAAAATTATTTTATATATATTAAAATATTAAAATGTTTAAATTTGATTTTGTTAAATTTTATTTAACATTTAAAAGAATAATGTTTTTCTTCAATTTCTTTAATATTATGATATAAAGAAAATATAGTAATAATATTTGTCATGTATATCTTTTCCCATACAGCACAGACCATTGTTGTTACATTGCAGCAATATTGCTGCAACATTGCAATATTGCTGTAATGTAACAACAATGGTCTGTGCTTTATGGGTTGTATATTTTTTATACACGTGTTAATATTGTATTAATATTAATATGGTAAACATATTTTGATAAATATATTTAATGATGCTGATAATATTAATGAAAATATGTCTATTATATAAAGAACAAAGTTTCAAATTAAGATAAAGGAGAAGATGAAATGATAAATTGTGAAATGATAAATACTTTAAAGCAACAATAAAATTGGTTGGTATTGGTGTAACTTGACTTTAAACAAAATCTAATAACATTTATATTCATACACGTACTATTTTGCAAATTTATGTTAGATATTAATAAGATATCTTGTTCTATATTATCTGATAAAATTTGTAATATTTCAGGTAAAAGACAGCAAAATTGGAATCAATGTAGTGCTCATAATAAAAAATCTCAAATTGGACACTAAGCTGCACTGCCGTGCTTGCAGACTTGTTAGTAACTTGTCTGAATGTAGCTGGCACGTCAAAAAGTTGTGCGAAGCTGGAGTAGTGAAAGCACTTGTACCGCTCCTAGAATTAAAAACCAATACGCAAACTTACTGCATGGCTGTCAGAGCTATGAGGTATAAAATTATTCTACTAATTTCTTCATTTATATAACTTTTTATCTATATATCATTTTCAATTCATGTAAATTCCATATATAATATGGATATATATCCATTTATAACATTTACATGGAAGAAAAAGGATGTAAGATTAAATGCTAAATTAAAAAGCTTATAAATTTTTATAATTATTAATATTATTAATATTTTATGATTCACTATTAATTATTATTAAATATCTTTTTTAAATTACTTTAAGAAAATAATTAATTGATTAATATTTAATGCACTTATATGTATATCCATGTGTCTAATAATACAATCATCAATTAATTTATTTTAATTATATTTGCAGGAATATTTGGAGTTCTTATGTACATATCAGGGAAACAATGATAGAATTGCAGATTATCAAACTGATCACTCAATTATTCGTTATGGCTGAAGAAAAGTCTTATGAGGACACTAAACACGCTGAATTGGTGGATGCGTGTTTGAAGGCTATGTGTGCGTTTCTTGTCACCCTGGATCCGCGCTGTGGCGGGCAGATGCAGGTAGATAAGGACAAACAAGGTTACAAGTGTCTCATGCGGTGCTGCAACAAAGGAAACAATAAAATGGCCATCAAATGCCTCTACATTCTCTGCCAAATAGCCGAGTGTCGATTGGACTTGGGCATTTCCGGGACGATCGAGGAGATCATAGCCTTGATCAACTCGGTAGAGAATAGTTCTACGGAGCAACTGTACAAAGAGATACTGATTAGTTTGTGTCTGTTCTGTCGAGAATCGGTAAATCGGAATAGGATCAAGGACAGTGACGGATTACAGCTGATTATAACACTACTGAACAATTCCAAACACAAGTGTTATCATTCTGCACTGTTACAAGCCCTTGCACAGTTTATCTATGACGATAATGCTCTCGATATTTTAGCCAAACATGGCATATTGGATATTCTGGTAGCAAAATTGAAAGACGTGATTGCTATAGCCGTAGACGACGACAAGAATAACGTGTCTAGGAAACGTTTTAGCGATTGTCCACCCGAATACCAGAAAACGCCTTTAAAATATACTCGGACTTACGTGGAAAGGTGAAAGAGATAGCGGAATATTTGTCGAAATTTCATTCATATTAATATCAAAATCTATAGATGATAGATTCTGTAAAATATATATGAATATACCAGGCAACAGGCTTTTATTTGTCATGTTTCTAATCTAAATTAATTCAATTAATTTGTTTTAGAGGTAGGTTTAGTATGGACTTTTACCGCGATGACTGGAGCCCGAGAAGTTTCACGAGCGCCTCCTCCTCATCGCCACCCAGCACACCGCCCTTACCGCTTTGTTCCGATTCCAATGCGGAGACTGACGACACCGAGGATGACATTTACAGTCCAATCTGTAGTGACACCGAATGCGGCGACAACGACGAAGACGGTACAAATTATTAGTTCTTTATTGATATAATTTTCATTTAATTACAGTGAGATGGTTTCGTGTATAAAATTTGTCTGAAAGATTGATTTATCTAAATTATTGTTTCATTGTTATAGAGGAAACAACTTCCCTGAAGAGCTACAAATCGCTCACGACTACCGAAGCTGATTTCGACTCGTCCTCAGTCAGCTCTGAAAACCCCAGCAAGATGAATGCTTGTCAATTCTATACGTTAGTGTTGTTCAATAGATTGAGTCTTTACCTCAAGCCAATCGATGAGTTGGCCGATCCTAAAATCATCAAACCGCTGACGAATTACATAAAATATACGAAGAAACAAAATCTTCAAAAATACCGAAACACCGCAATCAAGATATTAATGAGAATCATGAAGTAAGAGATCTATCAAAAAAAAAACAAAATTCCGTCACTTTTTAATTCGTATTGATTATTTTAGAAAGATCTTATTTATTGCTTTTATATTTCTAACATCTCTCAATTTTCCTTGTCTAGTAACACGGCGTATTTCCTACCGCTATTGAAGCAAGGCCTGGTATTTGACCTCCAAACTCTTCCGGAAGCGGAGGATTGCATACGGCGTTTACGCATGGTAGCGGAAACCGGCGGCGCCATCGGCCAGCTGTCGTTTATTTTGCTGCGCGGCGAGGACGAGCAAAAGCTACTAACTGCGGTATCGATACCGCTTCTCATCAAGACACATCGTAATCTCAAGTGCTTACTGGACAAATATGGCGGATTGCAATTAATATTCCGCTTGCTCAGGGAATCATCACACAAACTGCACGAGTCGGCGACTTGGTCCATCTGCCAGTTGGCAAGGACGTTGCAGCTCTATCCGGCCGATCAGTCGAGTACGATCGCGAAATCACTGATGAAGGCCAGCGAATCTTCGAGACTGCTTCTCGACGAAACGTCAGACAACACGAAGCCGACGGTGTCGTCGACGGTGACATTTGAATTGGATGACGGCACGACCATAGATGCGTGCAGGCGAATGTTGTGTCGGCGCTCGGACTTCTTTTCCGCCATGTTGGAAGGCAACTTTAGCGAGTCGGGCAAGAGACGAGTGCGATTGAAGAACACATCGCACGACGGTCTGAACACGTTGATACTAGCGGCAAGTGGTGGCGCGTTGCAGCGCGAAAACATCGAATCATTGTTGGACGCGACAGTGTTAGCTGATAAATTCCTCATGCCGGATCTGTTGGACGCGTTAACTGAAACCTCTCTAGCCAAGCTGGATCACGAGAACTGTTGTCGAGCTTGGCGTTGGGCCAAAAGCTACTCGTACGAAGAATGGAGGACCTACTGCATCAAAATCTTTCTCACAAAGCTGTCATGGAGTGAAACAATGCAGGCGTTTCGCAATTTTTACGCTACTGATACTTTCGACGACTTCTTGCATGAAATCAGGGACATAATCGAGTATGCGTTGTGCCAATATTAAAGACGTTAAATGACTTTCGAATTCGGAGCAGTGCAATTACGACAAATGTAGAGAATTCTCTGAGGATTTCTAGAATAAATTTTTTTGAAGAACGAATTCTAGAATTCTAGATTGAAAATGAAATAAATTTTATGGACATATTGTTATTCTGTTCATTCTATGAAAGCTACTCTTCCGAGCAGAATCTTTTTTGTATGAGCATGAGTCGTATTTTTAATTGTGAAATTAAATTCGTTCGATAAATTATGTATATAACATGTATCATTATAATTATGTTTTAAGATATATATAAAGACGATATGTATACGCCTTGCATACATTTAAAGCACAATTGTATATAATACAGAAAAAATACTTATTTAAAATCTTTCCATAGTATTTATATCATTAAATTTATTATTCATATTACTTTACTACAGCGCTGTAAATTTGTTGTGCTGTAGTAAATTTCTTTGTCTCTTTCTTCTTTTCAGAACGCACGCTTTTGTAAGAATAGATGAAGCGAAATATCACAAAGAGACATGCCTGCGTGTTTTGTAATAGATGCAGATATTGAGATATTTCCATAGTTGCTTAATTTTATGTATATGCAATTATGTGTAACAATTCTCCTTTACATTCGAAGATAATTAGAGAATTAATGCGCTAGTATATGAGAATATATTAAAGTATAAACTGAATATTAATGTTAGTTTAACGAGATTACGATAAAAGATGTAGTTAAAATAATAGATTGCTCATGATATCTATTATTTTAACTACATCATTTTCTGTTCAGTTTCTGCTTTACATTACTTATTTTTATAAATGACTCATCATCAAACCTTTAATTATATTATATATTGTTATATTGCTTTTATTCAGATATTTTGTTGTAACAGAAAATTATTTAACGATTCGTTTTTTTGTATATTGTAAAAGGCCAAAAAATGATTGAACAATTACATACAGCCAAATTTGATTTTATTATAAAGTTGTATGTAAATTATTGCCTTAAATAAAAGATGACAACCAGTGAAAAAGATTAAAGTACATAAATTGAATCTACTCTTTCCGAGATTTTATTAGGACTTGATGGAGACAGAGTGTCAATAAAAGTAAACAATTTATATTCATATACATTCTTTATGTAAATTACAATATAAGATATTGCACAATATTAAGAAATTTTTTAAAACTATAAATCCAGGAATTATGGAAGCATTTCTAATGGCTTAAAGATAAAAAAAATTTCCTAAAATTCTTTCAAGGCAAAAAGCAATCTGTGAGACATAATTGCATATATAGGAAAATCGTCTCATTATGAATCACAGTCACGCATTTATATTTGTGATTGGTACACATCAAATCGAGCCTTTGGTAGCGTGGGGTTGTCGGGTAGTGTCTCTGTACTTTCTCCCGTCATTTATAAAGTTTGGCTCGTATTTGCCACTCATTCAGTTGTTCCCCTCAATACGTGCCGAAAGCCGAAACATTATCCAGCAAGTATCGCAAACAATCAGAAGTTACTCGTTTCTTTGAATAGTTTCTAAAGAAGCGAATTATACTTGCTACCTGCTGACACCAAATCGAACAAAACGTAAGGACATCCGATATCCTTTGTATTAATCGGGGGTTGAAATCAGCGTAGTTTTGGTGAGTTATATTTTTAATAAATCGACGTTAATATTTTGTTACAAATAAACATAAAATTCACTCATTTTTAACGTCTGAAACCTGAAATTGCATTAATTTCAAATTATTTTTAACTTGGTAGCCATTTTGTCGGGATTTCAGGTGAGCGTTCGATTTTTGTCGCATATAACTGTAATAGTTTTTAAAAATTTATTATTTACATAAATTCTTTGTAAAATTCTTGGAAAGCTGTCGCACTTTTTAAATTGATACTTTTATGATTCTATTATAGAAAAAATTTTTGGTGAAGTTCAACAAGAATAGCCTAATTTTTTCTTTTATAATCATGTTTAAAAAATACATGTCATCTGAAGTCACCTCTTACAATAAAATATGTAGAGGTGTTGTATTCTGATTTTAATAAATTTCGAATATACTACAACAATGTAAAATAAGAAATGTATTTTTAAATTAGTATTTTTCATATTAATAAATTTATTTAGAATTTTAAAATATTCCTTGAAAATATAATGTTATTTAATTCTTTCGCTGCAGCAAAGTCTAATATAAAATGCGCGTGAGCCATATCTAGACATATTTAGTGACGGCAAAACTTTTTGTTATCGAGCATTGCGTATCACTAGTCACGTACTACTAGTATGAAGATATTTGAATAATGATAATATAAATACTAGGCGCCTAAAAATGACAGCAGCATTATGTAGGTGATAACACTTGAACGTCTTAAGGCCAACGGTATACAAACCAAAATTTCAAAACGCCTAAAGGCGCCTACAGCAGCGAAAGGATTAAAATATCATTTAAAAAAAAATGTCTCAGACAAATATGGCTTTTAATGCTAATTAAATTTAATTTTTTCCAAAATGTTATATATTTTAAGCACTTATGAAAAAATATTTATTTGAACTGTTTTACGAAGCCAAAGATTAAAACTAGAAAAGGATATCTCTGACGGTTCTTCGTTAATTACATGTACAGTGTAGTAATTGTCACCTCCTTTTATAAACATTGTGTACCGTCGAAGAATATCTAATTAATTGTCACCTGCAGCTTGTAATTATCCATATATGATACTCACGCAATATGGTTGCGTTAGTCAATTTAATTGTCAACTTCTGGTTGATAATTACGGAAGTATTGTCACCTAAAAATATTAACTCTAATTGTGTATTCAGTGTGCTTTAATTCCGCATTACAGTGCCATGATGCGTAGAACAAAACCTTCCGAATTCATATCTAAAACTACCTCTTCCATTTACATAGACAAAGGATTTCAGATACTTGTACGAAAAAAAGAATAATAATTATTTATAAAATTAATTATTTATAATTAATAATTACTTATAAAATTGAAAAAAAAAACAGATTCTTTGCATCTAAAAAATGTTAACATTAATAATAATAATTTTATGAGTCTTGTGTATTTTAATAAAAAATTTAATAAAAAATTTAATAAAAATTTAAAAAATTACATTATATTATGATCATATGCGTATCATAGTAATATATTACATAATGAAAATATCTATGATACATAATGAATTTCTCTTAATTATTGAATGAATCTTACAAGAAATATACTGTAATCATATAAGTTTGAAGTAGACGAAAAAATTAATTAGCACTAAATTGATTAATATCACGTTTTCATACTAAATATGTCTATTTATTTTTTAATTGCGATTTTATAAGACTTCCTATTATGCAAACTCTTTATACAATACTTTCATATATCTTGAATAATAGTAGCGCAAGCACCTCGTTAACATTAACTTCAGTTCAAACTTTAAACTCTTATAATTTCTTGCTCGTTAAATATAAATATACGCAAGTTCCCTCATGCGTGCGATGACCGAATGACTTACTCGAAATTCATACTCGCGCTATTAATCAGATAATTACTGCAGGTTTAAAACTTGCCCGAGTGACATGATCTATATCTATGCAACTTCGGTTATTTAAATATTATTTCGGTTATTTAGACAAATGCTTTATGAATAAATATAATACAATAGTGCATCTATATGGATTTAAAAATAATTCCTAATCAGAAATGTATGCACCTTGAAATCATTCGTGTATCTATAGATTCCACTTACATCTAATTTTATTTCAAAAAATAATTTTAAAATCATTAAAAATAATCATTTCATTTTACGTATAGATGAATAAAGAAAGCAACACATATATTAATTATTAAAAGAAACACATATATTAATTATTAAATATTAAATATTAAATATATTAATATTAAATATGAAATATGAAATATGAAATATGAAATATTAAATATTAAACATTAAATATTAAAATAATTAAATATTAATAATTATGCGTATATAAAAATTCGAATCATTTTGTACTATTCCTAATTAAAATTTCCACGTCTAATTCGCGTGACATAAACGGATATGAGTGTTTCCCTTTATCGGGATTCGTCGAGAAAATATATTTCGCGTTTCATAGTCGTTGAGTCACGAGGAAAATCCGGTTGGAAATAGGCACCGTTGCTATTCGGCAACCGACGCAGGTAAAATCGGACGACCTTCAACGATGGGGTACAGACTATCGCGAATTGTGCAATAAATTGGCTGTTGCCAATAAAGGGGAAAGCAAATGAGTGGCAAATCTTTTTGCGCCGTTTCGGCGAAGGTTATCGTAGTACAATCGGGATATAATTGCAATTTACGCCCGGGGCTGCTGTAATTTAAATGGATTTTTGTGCGAAGTAACGTATACTAATGTGCGAACGTGAGAACGAAACGTGATGTATGTCTCCATCCCCGGGATGTTTAATGCATGAAACACCGATATCAAATCTGAATTTATTTGTGAAATGAATCTTAAATGCAGGTATCATTTTAATATGGACTTTCACACTTGCAAACATCCTTTTTTTTTATAAGAGAAATAAGTATTATTAAATATAAAGATCTTTAAAAAATCTAAATTATAAATTATAATACATAATATTATCTTATAATAAATAATATTATATATTTTAATATATTATAATAAAATATATATTAATATATGAATTATAAATTATAATAAGATAAATTTATCTTAATTTGTATTATTCGAGACAATTTTATTTTTATTTTAATTTATAAATATAATAAATTATAATATTTCTGCTCTTTATATTTTGCTTTTTACAAAAATTATATAAATAATTTATCTTACATTGTGTATGAATTCAAATTTCTCTCTCTCTCTCTCTCTCTCTCTCTCTCTTAATATACAAGATTTAATATACAAGATAAAAAATATAATTTTAGATCTTTAATTAGCTTCAAAGAAATTTATTCTATTGTCAAAGAATTAAAATGCGTAGCATTAAATAATTTATTGGACTTATTGTCACAATTAATTATTAGTTCTGATTAAATTTTAAGATCGTTGATGTCTTTTATATCGAAAACACTGCAAGATAGATTAATTTCACGCTACAAAAGTGTCGAGAAAAAAGCGACACATGATCTCCGACTTTTGTCTCATCATTTGTCACTCTTATATAATTTATGTCACTAATTTTTTATGCATTTTTGATACATGATTGATATCAAGTGTAAATTGGTAAAGTGTCGGAACTTTTACGCTATCGCAATTTTTAACGTAGCGTAAACTCTCCCCTAAAGAGAGACAAGACTGATACAAATTATCGCATAACAAATTACACGTTGAAGCGTCAATGCATTTAATTAATTCTACCTCGACGCTCGATAATTTCCTGACGTCAAATTATGTCGGAGTTTTCTTTTTATTCTTGCGGAACCGCATTTTTTAATTATACGTGTCGAAACGTATATCGTACATTTCCATGCGCATAGGAACATGTTATTGTACGTACATTGTAATATACCGCGCGATAAAAATTCATCGCAATGTAATCGCTGTAGAAACGTAAAACGGCCGCAATCGAGAGTTTCTATTTGCGCGATATAAATCAAATAATGAGCGGTATTCCTTGCTGCACATGCGATCTTGCGCAACAATAAATCGCAATTAATTTAGTACATGATAAATCGATAGCTATTTTAATGAATAGTGTATCATTCAAACATAATTAATTGTAATACGAAGTAATTAGGTGACTTGAGAGATATTGCAACAAATAAATTATCTCAAGATACAATTGATTTATAATTGAATAAATTCTTGATATGAGTAAATTCTTCGGATAAATTCAACAAAGGGATATACTTGCGAAATTAATTTCATCAATTTTGTTGACATTGAACAATAATAAAATAATAAATAACACGTGCTATGATTTCATGCACTATCGTTCCACGTGCGCTGTTTTGCCGCTCGCGTGCACCGGCCACGTTAATCTATGCACGTCTGTTAACATTCACGCTCGTCTCAGTAATCAGATGAAAAAATACCGCAAATTGCATTCGAGAGCGAATGCAATATTGCGGTTGGATTTCCACGCATCAGCGGGAAATTGAGTTCTTGACATCGCAATGTCAGCAAGATGAATATCAATGCAAGGGAAAGAAACAAATTACAAGCCAGAAGATTTCTTCGCGATGTTATTTTTGTCAAATTTATTGCAGACATTAAAACTTTTAATAATAATCCAAAAAGAAAAATTTAAATTTATTTATATATTAATATTTTTCTTCTTTACCTGATTTTACTCGGAAGAATAGCTTCTGTTTGGTCTCAGAAACTATTACCGGCATAAGAATAAAAATTCAAGGTAATGCAATAAAGTGCTCATGCCATCTGCTTTATTGTATCGTAAATTCAATTTCCTCTTTCGATATATGCGGAAATTAATAGTGCATTAATAATGCATGAGGGCCTAAGCAAGCCTATTCAATGGGCATTCTATAAAAGCAGCTGTTTAGAAAGACTCGTGAGACAATTTTAATTTGAGATCGTGCAAAATTATAGTAAATTGAAAAAATATTTGATAATTTCGTAACATTTTCGCGTGATTTTAAGAACAGAAACTTAAAATATTCGTACACATTATTATCATGACATATTATTAATTTATATTCAAGGTGATTCATCTTGAAATTGTATTACGGATATTTTCGATACTGACTTATCTTCAGAAAAAATTAGACTAATGCTAGCTGGACGATCACATACGAAACAATGCATAATTTTCGAATAATATTACATAAAGAATTATATCTAGCTAAATGTGCCTTGATATTTTGATTTCAGGGATATGCAGCGCCAAAATGACTTCTGGTTTGCGAGCTTTTTTATCGCAATTCTTATGCAGGCTTGCTTGCTGGCAGTCGTAAGCACCAAGGATGCAGCAACAACGAAGAAAAACATTCCATTGCAAGCAGGTAATTTCACTCTTTCTTCCTTCGACGTCAAATTTTTAGGCTAATTTAACGACGGTTTAGTGATTCCAAGTTTTAATTTTATCGAGGTATATTTTTGTAATTTTCTATATTATTGCAAAATATTTATTCGCGACAGAATTCGCAAATATTTTTTTTCAAAAAATTGTGATCTCTGGTTCGAGAGAAGAAAGATAAATGTACGAAATATCTGATGGATTATTATGTACTTTAATGACAATATATCTTCTTATATAAATTGAAGATTAAATTTAAATTCATGAAATTTATTATTTAAGCTCGATTTTGCAATTTTCAATTATTTTCAAATAATTTGAAAAGTCGGTTTATAAAATCTGAAATTAATAATTTATTGAAATGAAATTTTAAGTAGACTTGTGTAACAAACGTAATGTTTTTCCTATTAACATTGAACGCCGATTGCACACTTCTTCACAATCTTGATAAACAATTAAAAGAATCTTGATAAACATTTTTCGCTTATTTGGCCCGGTTCGAAGATATTTAGCATTTAAATTCCGCATTCATGATTCTTTACATAAGTACGCGGGAAATATAGGCAATCTGGTTCAAATATCTCTGCTTTCTCTAATAGCAATAACAGGAATAATAATCGGGACAGGGCAGGGTAAAGGAGAAACTGTGCGACCGTGCACCGCGGCACGTTCCTTGTGCAATAAGTGGGAGTTTTAATGGCAAGAAATGGCTCGCGAGATAGAAAAAAAGCGCTCGTGTGCCGCCGCAATGCATGTTACATTTTCGAGAGAAGGTGTCCGCCCGGCGATCGCAGAAATCGCGATAGAAACGGGAGATATGCTCAGCAGCAATCAGAAGGGTTTTCCATCTCTCTCTGCTATTTAACCATGAAATGTATGCACATTGAATTGGAATGCGCGTGCAAAACATGGGCATAGTCCGACCGCTCTTATAATGTGCGTCCTGTTTTATTAACACATATATGCAAATGTACAAACAAATACATTTGATGAAACTCAATTCGCGTTTTTAATATTAAAACATACGTAATACTTGTATATATATGACAGATATTATGAAATATTAAAATAAATCGTGCGAGTGATAAGTTATACTCTTATAATTATACGATAATAAGTTATAATCTTAGAATATTAGTTATATAAATTATTAAATAATAAGATAATTATTAAATAACTAGATTAAAATAAAAAATATGTTAAATAGATATTAAATTTTAAATATTAAATACTCTTATTATAAATATATTTAATATTAATATCAATTATTTATATTAAATATTAGTCAAATTAAAATAATTAAATTATTAATAAAAATAATAAATTTTATTATTATTGAAAATATTATTATTAAAAATAATAAACTAAATTATTAATATAAAATAATATAATTATTATGAATTATTAAATAATTAAATTAAAATAATCTCTTAAATAAATCAAAATTGCTCTATATTTTTTATTATAGAAGTAATATGATTTTTACTTGAGAAAAAGACTATATTGCTGTGTGAACACAATTGAGTACTTATTAGGAAATAATCGAATCATGACGAATATAGTTCGCCGCCGGCATAAAATTAATTAAACATCGAATTAACAAAATGTTGCGAAAATTCTCCTTTTTATTTATCATCTCGCAATCCCGTATAATTCACGCGATTCATTTGTATCGTCGATCTAGCCAGATAATTCGAAGACATTCTCTTGAGAGGATGCGTGAAAAAAATCCGGTTGAGTAATTTAAAAGGAGAAAAAACCATATCGTATCTTTATATAAGTTAAGGATTCACAAGGAGTTCATTCTGCATGATACAGAGGCGAACCGATTATATCTTGTCGTCTGTGTAACATTTAACGTTCAGACGTCAAATAGTGAAAGGTTCTCCCTCGCTCGGGGATCGATTTAAATCACGAGTCTCCTGGGATTTATGTATCATTAGATGGATCTATGCGTTAATTGTCTTGACAGCGATCGCTGCTAAATCTGATAAGTACGATAAGTAATTAAAGAAAATGCTACGCCGAGAAATGAGGGCGATCTATCGATATAAAGTCTGCGCGAGATAAATATTCTCTTTGTTGCGAATAAAATATTCTATCGTCCTTTGTGAGAAAATTATATAACTGGGCTCTTACTTTTATAGCGAATTGATCGCTAACGGCAAAAAATGAAGGACGACCATTTTAGACTATTGAAAGTAACGATGACATTGCAGTTCTTTCACAATTTTAATATAATGGCAATCGTTATAAATAGATGCATTTTCATAAAATATGTTTTACAACATTTATTAATTTATAATAATAAAATAATTATTAATATAAATTAATAAATTAATAATGTTATAAAATATTATATTAATTCATATTAATTTTATTAATTCATATTAATTTGTAATATTTGTCATTTATAATTCATATCGATTTATAAAATTTTCAGAAGAGGAGGAGGACAAGCTCTCGGATTTAGAAGGTTCAGAAACTTCGTATTTTGGCCCGTTTCACAAAAATATCTTCAGCAGTTATCATCCTACTGTTTACTATTCGACAAACCCGTTGTCATATTTTCCGCCTTCGTCAAATTTCCCAACATCCACGTAAGTTAAAGAAAAGAGTAGTCAACTCACAATCTTGCAAATAGACAAAGCAATTTGTGCGAGCGCGATGTCTATTTTTATTATCTTTTAATATTTGTTCAAGCTTTCCTTTTATCCAAAACGCGACCGATATTATTCATCAACAAATCAAATGCGGCGATACATTTCCCCAAGTCTGTCAGCACTCGCGATATCGAAGCTACGATGGTTCCTGCAATAATCTTAGAAATCCCACGTGGGGTCTGGCCAACACAAGATACGGAAGACTCGTACGTCCACGTTATGCCGATGGTGAGAATAATCACATATTTCATATGTAAATATGTTTTTTTTTCAATTATTAATTATTAACATCGATTGCAGAAGAACGTAATAAGACATGCCTTGTGTATCTTTAAATTTAAAAAATTTAAAATTTAAATTAAAAAATTAATAATTAATTATTTTATAAAAAGTTTGCAACGAGAAAAGATTTGTGTTAATTATTTTTTCGAGAGTGATCATATAATCCAATCACAAGTAAGAATAATAAAATAATAAAATAAATAATAGAATTAAATTAATAAATAATAGAAAAAAATAATAGAATAAATAATAGAAAATAATAAAATAAAAAATAGAATAATAAAATAAATAATAAATAATAAAGTAAGATAATGGCGATAATGAAAAGAAATACGTTACTAGAAATACTTTAAATGATAATTTGCTAAGATTTCCAACCGATAGTGGGAATAAAGGTTTGCACTAGGCTCTTGTAACATTAAATAAAATCAATTCTCATTCGTTGCGCTGACACAATACTCACATTATTTGTCACGGTCGATTTGACTTTGCGAACGGTATACAAATAATTCCTAAGTGTGAACAAAAAGATAGACACTCACTCATTTGCAATTTTTGCTCGCATTTGAACGAAGTGCCGTAACCGGAGCATGATATAAAAGTGATTGTGATATATAGCAATTTAATTCAATGGGAAAGATCAAACTTTGCATTAATGTTTTACATATATCCAATAAAGTCTTTTAAAAAATGTCTTTCTGTTATCTCCCTCATTGCTGTTTTCCAAATTACAGTTTCGATAAAATAATAAAAATTAAAATAATAAATCAAAATTATAATAAAATAATAAATCAAAATTATAATTATAAAAATTATAAATATAATCAAAAAATCGAAAATAATAATCAAAACGTCTTCCTGTAAAATAAATTAAAAACAGCTGCTTTATAAAAATGGGAATATAAATTAAGAACAAAAATAGGAAATTTTTTTTTAAATCTTGAAATTCATTCTTTTGATACTTAATTATTTTAGAAAGTTTTAATTTTATATAGTATTACTTTTGAGAAATCTTTTATTATTATGTTATCGCTGTTACATTTCTTATATTAATGAGCCTGGTAATCAGATTGACTCGATCAGCGATCATTTTTGGCAATAAATTTATTTCGGAATTAAAGTAGCAGCCAATAAATAAATTTCATCGAGATAAATTCTGATATAAGCATGAATATATACTGAATAAAATTTGCGCATTAAACCGTAACGTAATACATGATTCTAAAACTGGTTTGAATTAAACTTTTTTGTGTATGCCTATATCTACACTTTCTAGTGCCTTCGTAAAAACTTTCTGCAAAAATTATGCGAATACTTTCTAAAGTTTGGTCAACGCGCTGATTAAAACGACCATTTATAACGGTACCTCTCGCGTGAATGAGAATGATGCAATAATTTCACCGAGAAAAATTTCCCAAAATTTATTGAACACAGGAATTCGAGCGCCAACGAGCTCCATCACCGGTGGAGATCTGCCACTGGCTCGAACCGTCAGTTTCACGTTGTTCCCTAATGTCAAAGTCGAAGACATGATATGGACCTTGGTGGCCATGCAATACGGGCAGATTATGACGCACGACATGGGCCTGATCGACGGCACGACTCAATCAAGTACGTGTCGCTTTTTTCCAGGGGAATTAACAAAGACTAATTAAGTTGCTGACGCACAAAGGATGCGTCAGCAACTTAATTAGTCTTTGTTAATTCACTTCCCTTCTTTAATCGCAGAACCACATGGTACGCGATGTTGCACCAACGGTCAGCTGGCACCGGGCTGGACGACGAAGTCCAAGTGTTACCCGATAATTATACCTGATGATGACCCAGTGTACAGCAAGACGCCCATGCAGTGCATGAACTTTGTCCGTAGTACGACCGACCTTGATCGTGGCTGTTCGTCTTCGTACAAGCCGGCAGAACAGGTTTCCCACTTGCATCTCGTCCATTCATTATATCATGTTCATTTACGTGCGGTAGAGAAAACTGAAGAAAACTAGAATACGATCAATAATTAAGTGTCCTTATGTTACGCGAACTTGACATTCTTTCTAGGCTTTCCTGTCTTTGTCCGCGATTAGAATTTTTCTAAACCATTCTTCCTTCTCGAATTCTGTCTCTACCTTTATCGTGTTTATATGAATAATAAGTAATCGATATATTTGAATATTACATATATACTCGAATATAACTCAAGGGTTTTTTCAACAAAAGAAAGTTAATTTATTCGCTTAATTTACTTGCTCATGCAACGTTTTCCAGCTGAACACCGTCAGTCAGTATTTGGACCTTTCGCTTGTCTACGGGTCCAACGATGAGATCGCGGCTAGTTTGCGAGCTGGTTTCGGTGGACGATTAAATGTGGAGTTGAAAAATAACAGGGAATTTCCACCATCGGCATCTAATAAATCCGCCACTTGCGACACGATATACGAATTCGAGACATGCTACGTTGCTGGTGAGAATAAACGCACGTTCGCGTGCATCTTGATCGACAGATACCTATTTCTTCACGACACATTCAATTTTTTACACTGCGAATGTAACGGACACTCGCATTGCTTTTGGGAAAGACTCGAGTAAAAGTGAGGCAATAATTTTTTTTCTTTTCAGGTGATTCGCGAGTGAATCAGAATCCTCAACTGACGATTCTACAAATTATATTGCTCAGGGAACACAATCGCGTTGCCGATTATTTGGCGCAATTGAATCCTTCTTGGTCCGATGAAACAATATTTCAAGAAACACGTCGAATCATAATCGCTGAACATCAAAATATTGCATATTACGAATGGCTGCCGATTTTCTTAGGTACGATTTAGCCTTGAGCCTTTTTTCGTATTAAATTTGTTGAATTAATTTTTATCAAAAATTGAAATAAGTCTTGTTTATCTCGAAAATATGATACAAAAATCTGACTTGAAAATATACATTTTATTTTTTTTTCATACACTGTTAGCTATTTTATTTATTATTTATTTATTGTTTATATTTATATATTATTTATTTATTGTTTTATTTATTTATTTATTTATTTATTTATTATTTATTATTTTGTAATTTATTATTTATTTTTTATATATTATATATTGTTATTGTTATATATTTAGATTGCAATATTAGTAATAATTAATATTGCAGGTAGTGCACAAGTCTATCAAAACAAAATCGTGTATGATACTAAGGATTACGTAAATGATTACGACGAAACGGTCATTACTAACACTTTAAACGAACACGCAAATGCAGCTTTTAGATATTTCCATACGAATATTGTTGGCAATCTTAAGTAAGTATTTAATAACTTTTATTAACTCTCGTTGTTTCAAAATACTAAAAGTTTATTTGATATTAAATACTATATCACATCAATTATATCGATTATATGCATATTATGATAGTGTAATAAAATTTATTTAATTTTATATGCATTGTTAAATCGAATCATGAATTAAAAATATACTTTATTTTTTAATTTAGTCTGAATCAATTTTTAATTTAATCTGAATCAATTTTCTTTTATGAATTATTTGTGCGATCGAGTATTTTCAATTTGCTCCGAAATTGATCGAATAAATATGAAAATGATAAATTTGTAAAATAAACTTATTGCAAACATACAAATCGAAATAAAATAAAAATTAATTCAATTAAATTTTATTTTATTTCGATTTATTATTTAATTTGATATTTAATAAAATAAAATTTAATTTTTGAAATAAAATTTTGTTTGATAGATTAGTGACGGAAAGTCGACAATATTCCCCCTTCTCTAGTTTGAGACTGAGCGATCACTTCAACAGACCTGCTATCATAGAAAGGGGCAACAATCTGGACGATTTAACCAGAGGTTTGGCTTATCAACCGCAAAGTAATACCGATGAGTTTTTCGACAAAGAGGTATTCATAAAATAGAATTAAAATCGATGACAAGAAAAGAATTTAAAAGTGCAAATAAGTCATAAATATTATTCAAAATAAAAATGCATGTGTCATCGAGGAGAAAATATTCCGTTTAATAAAATTTTTTTTCTTAATAATAGTAATCTTGTTTGCAGATCACACAATTCTTGTTCCGAAGAGGAAGACCCTTCGGGTCTGATTTACGAGCGACAGACATACAAAGGGATCGCGATCACGGACTCGCTTCCTACAACGATTATCGCGAATACTGCGGATTATCACGAGCGAAAATTTTTGAGGATTTTGACGATCTCATATCTGCTTCGGTAAATGAAGCATACATCTTTTCGATAATCAAGATATTCAAATGCTTTCTAAAATGTCAATCAAATGTTTTCTAAACTGAAAGTAAATTTCTAATTTTTAGAACATACAAAAACTTTCCTTATTGTACGCTAGTCCGGATGACATCGAATTGACTGTCGGCGGGGCTTTGGAAAGACACGTAAGCGGGACGCTGGCGGGTCCAACGTTTCTGTGCATCATGTTAAGACAGTTTCAACAAACCCGAATCGGTGATCGTTACTGGTTCGAGACCGGAGATCCAAAGATAGCATTTACTTTAGGTACGTTAATAAAGTGAATCACAATAATAAATATATAAGTTTTATCGCACAATATAAGATATTAATTTTTGCATAAAGACTAATTAAATAAAAAAATATAAATTAAATATTTAATATAAAATTAATAATTTTATTTTAATTTTAAAATTAATAATTTTATATTAATTATTTGTAATATAAAGATTATTCTTCTTTATATCACAGAACAATTGAACGAGTTGCGTAAGTCAAGTATATCGCGATTGCTCTGCGATAATGGAGACAATATCCAGAATATGCAAAGATTCGGATTCGCCCAAGTCTCCAAGGAGTAAGTTTAATTGATTTATTTTATTTATTTAATTTAATTTAATTTAATTTAATTTAATTTATTTTATTTGATTGTATTTATTGATTTACTTTATTTAATTTTTGCCATTTTAATTTGAATCAATTTTTATGCAACAATCACTCCCAAGATAAGTTGCTTCAATAAAGATCAATTTCAGGAATCCACTTAGGAGATGCGATGACCTCCCACAAGTAGATCTTTCTTATTGGAAGGATTATAGTTCAGAGACTCACGCATATCAAAGCATTGCACCGTCATATAAAAAGAAATGAGTAAATTTGAGGTAAAGAGCTGAACTTCTGGTTCCAACAAATTACATTACAAAGATACCAAATGATTTATGTTTGCTCTCGCTCAAATAGAAATAGAAATCAAATTTGATTTGAAATGCAATGTTTAAAATGTTTAAAACTAATCTTTAAAATTGAAAATCTCCTGAAATGATTAGTCTTGAAATACAAAAATTGCTTTCTCAAAATTTATTGAAATTCGGAGAGTATTTTTGGGAAGTATATAACTCCATCATACAAAATATTTTTCTCTCAATTCGTTTTATTTTTAAATTTTTAACATACTTTTAAGCATGTTTTCGTGAGATAATCCTTTTTTTCGAAGCCTAACACCTAAAAAATTATTTTCTTCTTATTTTTTATAATGAAAATTCTTAAAGTGTGCCACTTATATATTTAAAATAAAATACAGAAACTGCCAGAAAATTTAAATCTTGTATAGATATCGATTTTAATTATATTCACTGATACGATGCACTCTAATATGCAAAAACGAAACAATACTATATAACATTGATCTGTAACATACACAAATATATTTAAATTACACATAGTATATAAAATAAGTATGCACGAAATAATTAATATTTTAAAAAATAATCGCGCGCAATTGATTTTTTATTTGTAAACAATAAATATTTAATAATTAAAATACATAATTCGAAAAAAATTTAATACTTTTATAGAATAAATAAAAATCAGATTTTTTTTTGTATATAACAAATTTTTATATTATAAGTAAATTAAGTAATTATAAATTATATATATACAATACTGAAATATTATATAAAAATAAATTATTAAAAGAATTTTGTTATAAAAGTTTTAAAAATTGTAAAATAATCTCTCTGGAATCCTTTCTATATATATTATATTACACAATGATGTAACATGAATTATTTTGTGGAGATAACATGAAAAATTATATTTTTACAAATAATAAATAAATGTAATAAGTTGTAAATTGTTTACCCCATGATTGCTCCGCTATTATCCAATCCTTCTCCAGGCTTTTTTTTCTTCCTCCTTTACTCTTTCTTTACTATTCCTTTATTATATATTTATTATTTATATATTTTCGCAAAACATTTAATCTAATCGGAGTTCGAAAGTCTCTTATAATCGGCTTTTTTGTTTTCTCTATCCATACAAATAAAAATATGGATCTAATCTAAATAAAGATTAATTTTTTAATCTAAATACAGATTTTGCAAAACATTTTAAATGTTTTTTCTTTTATAAAGGATATTCCTTTGAAAGTTCCAATTTATGTAACAAATTTTTTATATTTGCTTTTTGTTTACCTTCATAGATTATGATGTGGCATACACGTATATGCGGAAATTTAATACTATTGATTTCTGTATCATATATTCTCTAGCATTTTGAATTGAATTTTTTTTATATTTTATGTATATTCATTATATTATATATCAATTATTTCTTTATCCTATCAATCTTTTCCTCTGTAGTTTCACCTTCACTATACTTTCCTTTTCGTCAGCTTTAGTTGAATAGGCTTTGATGGTATAGAAATCAGATGCAAAATCATCTTTATATCATCGCGATTCTCGCACTCGATCTTGAAGTTTTTGATGAGCTGCAAATAAAGAAAAAAAACAAGATATACAAGATTGCATTGGATTGATAAATTGGATTTGTTGCACGATCATCTCACCTGCGCCAACGTGAGAGACATCTGCGTTTCCGCGAGCTTGCGACCGATGCAGCTTCTCACGCCCATCGCGAACGGCAGAGTTGCATAAGAGTTCTTCACGCCCTGGTAAAAATTGTTCTTCGTCCTGACCCATCTTTCTGGCAGGAACTCGTTCGGCTCTGGAAAATCCTCTCCGTTACGGCCGCTCGAGTAAATTGACAGAATGATCAAGTCCTGGCGGAAAAAGGAAGCTGTATATTTCTTACAAACATTTTTATCTACGCATAATAAGCCTCATCGAGGCTTAAAACGACATAACGAAGACATTTACTATTCCGCAGATTACCTTCTTCGACACAAAATAGCCGCCGATTGTAGTGTCTTCCAGCAAGTATCTCGACAGGAAGGGCGCGATAGGGTGCAACCTTAGTGCCTCTCTCCACACGCCTTTCAACAGGGGATGCCGCAGGATCTCCTTCGGCGGCAGGTCCTTGATATCGGAAAATAATTGATCCTGCAGCTCGGGACGACTGCTGAGCAACAACAACACCCATTGCATGGTGACCGCCGTCTAAAACAACGGGTAAAAAAATGATATGTCTTGTTCTATATATGAATTTAATTTGCATTTCGAAAAGACATTCAGAAGATATCCTGAAAACATTCTTTATCTCAAAGAATGTCTTTTCGATGTGATTTTAATTATAATTAATTATAACCATCTACATTTCCTCAGCTAAAATGTTGGTATTCAATGTCAGGAGATTTCAAATAATTATGTTTTACTGTGAAAATAATTTAAACATCTTGACAAATATCATATTTCAAATACGGATTATCTTATAATTAATGATACGACAAAAAAAAAATTCAATTTCAAGTACATGAAAAATGCGGAATTAAAGGTTTTATTTCTAAAAAAATTGAAAAAATTAATGGACATACAGGGTGTCCCAGACTTAACGAATCAGCCGTTAATGGTAGATTCCTGAGATCATTTGGAAACGAAAATCTTAATATCAAAATGTTGAGGGATGTAGTTTCCGCGCTACAAAAGATTAAAGATTACCAATCGGCACGTTATGTTCTCCTGTGCTTAGGGACATAGTGCATCCAGGGGCCCGCGTACAGTGCGATAATATCGATATCGATAGAGGGATCAATATAAAATAAAAAATAGGATTCTGCAGTGAGCGCGATTATGTCTTCGATGCGACAGTACCCAGGTAGCACATATTCGTTTCAAAAACGTTTCACAAATGTTTCTTTGAAACGTTTTATAACCGACTCTTGAAAACGTTTCTGATTGGTTAAAATGTCCACTTGAAGAACGTTAAGAAATACGTTTCTTTTCTAATAAAAAAAACGTTTAAAAAATGTTTAAAATACGTTTAAAATACATTTTCTTCTTTTATTCGTTAAACGTTTGTTTTTTATGGAATTAATAAAATAATGCATTCATATACACTCTCTAAAACTGAATCAGTATATTATCACTGAAAACAGTAAACAGAGTTACTGATATACAGTTGATATGCAGTTATAAGTTATTATAGCACTGTAAATCAATAATATTTCAGTAAAAGAATTAGTAATATTGGACTGTTTTAATTAGTAATATTAATTTATCTACTTCGTATAAAATTAAAAATTTTATTTATATTTACATGCATATTAGAACATGAATGTTAAATAGATGATGATTTATTTTACATCTTTAATATACATATAATGGACAGATCATTTTCGTTTATTCGCCGGACATGTCCGACTTATAAAATCGATTTAATATCTGAAATTCCTCTATTGAGATTGTATCAGAAATTAAATCGAAGTGATACTTTTACTTTTATCTGTCGTCTTTTGCAAGCTTTATATAATCCTCATGACTAAAACTTAAGTATGAGAAAAATAACGCACCGTAGCGGTAAACAAACGAACTAGCGATTACTGATTTTGAGGTGAAATTTTACTTCCACTGAATATAATTAATGAGATATAAGATAAAGTAACAAAAAATAAGCGTTCCTACTAGAGATCAATGAAATACTGATTCTTAGTAATCTTATTCATATATTTGTAAATAGAAATTAATATAGTTTTCATAATAATTATATATATATATATATATATATATATGTATGTATATATGTATATGTATGTACATATGTATATGTACATATATAGTTTAAAATTAATTTGAAATTAATAAAAATTAGTTTTTATTTTGTCTATAAAAACGTGAAAAATACATTTCCTTAACTATGGTTTTAAAAGCGTTTCTATAGGAACGTTTCTTATTAATGCTTTACGGTTAAAAAATATTGGATACGTTTAAGAAACGTATATAAAACGACCGTGTGCTACCTGGGTAGTCGGTAGTTTGAACATTTTTATGAAGTCTTCCTCAACATTTTGGTATTAGAATTTTCGTCACCAAATGATCTCAGGAATCTGCTATTAACGGCTGATTCGTTAAGTCTGGGACACCCTGTATTTTGTCAAATTTAAATAAATTACGCCCAAACACTTTGTATATTAATGAATTGAGAAGCGTACCGTGTCACCAGCGGCTATGATAAAATCGACGATGATTCTCACGACGTCATCGTTACGGATACCTTCGTTCATCATCATCCATAGGAGCCCATCGCTACTTAGAGAGATCATATCCGGGACTAGACTGCGCACCTTGGCCATAATCGTGTCAGCGGTGTGAACAAACTTGGTCCACGCCGGCAACTTGAGTCTCATCGCCAATTTGGCCGGCATCATCGACAGAGTAGCGGAAAACACGAAGATCCGGTGCAGCATCAGTGCCAGATACTCCGTCTCGGGACCTACTTGCGGCTTCCAATCTCGCCATCGCGACCCTACCAGAGTCGCCAACATCACTGCAAGAAAAACACGCGACTTTTATGCCATCAATTAATGATATTAATCGTTAATCATTAATGATACAAATACTGGGTACGAATGATGAATCGTTCGTGTAAAGGCTCACCCTCGATAGACCACAGATAAAGTTGATGCTCCAGATTCGGTATTGTAGATCCGGTTAAACTGTAAGTCTTCCACTTCCTCGTTAGATTCTCGGCGGCTTCCTGGCAGGGCGCGCACATCAGTTCTGTCGAATTAGGCAGCAGCATCATCTTGTTGAGGATCCGGCGAAAGTGCAACCACTCATCTCCATCCCTGTTTCGAAAGGCGTAAGGAAACATTTTATAAAATTGAAACTTTTCCTTGGTGACAATCTAATCATCAACGTCTAATTCCACTGAACTTTTTAATAGCGTCAATAGAAGAACATTACACACATGAAGAGCAATCCTCGACGCTGCGTTCGGATCTCGTTGTAGAGTCTCCAGGCCTCCGGCAGAAAGTGCTGCGGCGTAGGACCCTCGAGTCGCACGAAGATCCTGCGAAATTCATCGGGCGAATTGACGAAGACGGCCCACAGTGGCCCGATTTGTTCCCTGAAGACCGGGCCCAGTTCCTGGTGCCTCTTGTCCACGTACTCGTGCAGCTTCTGCGGGCCACCAGCCATTATCAGAGACAACATCGTGCCGAGAAATGGGACTCTTCGAGGTTCAGGCGGTCTCTTCCTCGCGGAAGTGCTAAAGTCTCTCGCGAACGTTCGCGATAACGCAAAGTTTCGGTCGACGACGTTTCTCGAAGAACGAGTGGCATCTTTCTTCTCGTTCAAGATGAGGAATCGCTGATCGCATCCGCGTTCTTTGGAGACCAAGACGTTGAACTCACCGCAATAGTTCGCCAATCTCGAGATTATACGCGGGATTCTTCGCACCATCCATTGCATCTTCACCACCATACCAGGTGCATGAATTCGCGAGGACTGAGCGAACGATTGCGGCTTCACTGTCGAGAGAAATCAGATCGTATTATCGATTCAGCACCTTTTTCTTCGAGTCAACGAAATCGCCAGGACGACGCGAGAATAACGCGCATAAATTTTATTTCAAGAGGCAAAAGGAGAATATTATTTTAACACAACTCGATGCGTTATGCGTTCCTTCAGGCATCGAGAAAGTGCTGCATCGTCCGGAGATAAAAGACGCAATTAAGAAAACAGGATGATACGCACAGGCAAAGTGCGTATACACGCGTTCGGCGTAACAAATTGACAAGTTTTATCTCTCATCGACGCGTTTTTCATCGGCGAGCACGAGGCACTCGTCCCAGAATGCCTCGATGCTGCTCAGATACGATCTCCCCCTGATACTCAATGTATGCAACGTACTCTATGAAATATATCTCAGGTAATATATTATGGATCATCTCATTCTTATTAAACAGGTAGGCACATAAGCTCGCATTATCATTTCTCGTTTAACTGGTTTATAGGAAGGTACATTATATTTTTCAAGAAAAGCTGGAAAATCGATGAAACTGAAACGTCCTAATGAGCGAGTGTGGTTGGTCGTCGACCGAATCTCGAAAACACGATAAGACGCTATCCTTTGATCCAGTGTTTCTCAAACACGTGAATTTAATTTATACAATTTTTAATTCAGTAGTTTAACTTGGTAACTTTAATTTGTACTCCAGTCAAGCGGTTCAATTTGTAATCAACTTTTCGTCAAAATTTTAATAAAAAGGTCGCTTTATTTTTAATTAAATAAATCCTCACATTTTAACACTAAAAAAAGCTAAATGTAAAGACTACTAATTTATTTAATTAAATTTAATTATTGCCACATTGAAGCAATTGAC
Source organism: Camponotus vicinus (assembly GCF_025532165.1). NCBI lineage: Eukaryota > Metazoa > Arthropoda > Insecta > Hymenoptera > Formicidae > Camponotus > Camponotus vicinus. The sequence continues at coordinate 19,962,452 of NW_028141945.1, forward strand.
AGTTCTTGCTTGACCTTTTTTAAACAGCTATTTAATAAAATAAATGCTTATACATACGCACCAACACAATTATGCTCTGATCAGCCCTGCTCATATATCACTATGTTCCTCTACAGACACTCTCTATTCGAATTAATAACAACACCTCTCTTTATCATAAAACGATGCTCATCGTCGCTCTTGAAAACTGACACTTGTTTATATTTTTTCAGATGTTATATGTTTCTTTGATGACTGTCCTTTGGTTGTATCCGGTGAGTCGAAGCTTGAATTCTCTTCACGCGTCTCCCTCGATCTAACAAACCGTCCTACGGAATCGGACTCGTCTGGCGAGCATCCCGATGCCCACTGCCGCTCGGCTTCCTGATTGTCGGCCGCGGTAAACCGGAAGTACAGGGCCGACAGGGCGGAAACGGGACAAAGCTGAAGCCAAGCCGATCGCGATGATCTCCTCTGAACTTCCTCGATACGAACAGAGTCATTTAGACTCGCAACAGGAGATCGTATGCCCCATTGTAAGTTCTCAGTTATATATAGAACAGCATCGTCGTTCATCCCTCTCATCTCGATCGGAGACACGCGATCGAATTTCTGGAAAATGTTGCGTTTTCAAAATTACATATTTAATAGATGAATAAATATGTAAAAAAAATTTATTTCAAACTGTCTTGAAAATTATCTAAAATCTATTTAATTTTTTTCATAAAACAATCCGTAAGATTAATTCGCAATTTCCTGATGATTAGATTAAAACACTAGATGTTCAAATTAATCTTGTATTTGTATTTGTTCAATTTTTTTATGAAAGAGAAATATATTTACCACAATTTTCCTTAATAAATAAAATTCTTGAATTGCTTGAATCTCCTTCTATCTTAGAAGATGAAAGAAATTCATGGACGTTTAAAGCTTCAGGATCCACTTATATTCGGATTCACCTTTGAAAAGAAAAAAAGAGAATTTTTTTGTTCAATAAGTTTCCTCAATAAATTTTGAACCAACTTGTAAGCATCTGTATAAGTAATGCAAAAGAACATTTGAATGGTAAAATAGTTGAAACGATCTGTCGAGAACAGAAAGAGAAAAACAGAGAAAGAGAGAGAAACACGTCAGTTCTATCTCGAGATATGCTAAGTTTATTCAAAATAAATCGACTATGTAAATTTCAGGAGTTTTATATTTTATGTACCTCTATTCAGTGTCTTTTTAACTAAGTAAAAAATTTTCAAGATCTTGAATGTGCTGTTCGCACATGTGCATTATATTTTATCACTGGACATCGGCAATGCAAGAAAGATACAAAAGTTCAGATCCTTAAATAATAAGATGTCACCCTCTTCCATTTCTCTTCGATTTACTTCATTTCTACAAAATAAAAAAAATGAAAATTTACATTTTTTCGAATTTTAATAATATAATATATTATTAAAATAATTTAATATTAATTTAATACTAATTTAATGTTTAATATTATTTAATTATTAAAAAATATTATTTTAATAATATATAATATATTATCAAAATAACGTAATTATTAAATCGTTATTAAATTATTATATGATTTTTTCTGATCAGTAGAAATTTAAATTAAAGGTTTTATCTTTTGATTCGTTTTTTTCTAGTGCATCGGAGGACCTTAAACATTATTTATTTTTTTCTGTAATTACACTTTTACACACTTTCAATATTTAATAATGTTTAGTGAAAATAAAAGATACCGAGCAAAGAATAAAAAAAGAAAAATATAGAAAATATAAGTGAAAATGGAATTACTATCAAATATCTCGTTCTCAACTTACTTATTTATATTACATCAATTCATTTTATATCAATAATAATTAATTGTATATAATTACTAAAATTAATTTTAATATTATTCATCCTCGTCAACTGTTTTTTTTTAATAATAATTTTTTTAGTAGAAGTTAAAGTCTTGTTCGCAAAGTGTCTCTCTCCTTCTCTCCCCCCCTTTCTCGCTCCCACAGGATATCAAGCATGAAACATCGATAGCCTGGACTATCGACCAGGGTTCGATCGATTAAACTTTAATAATCAAAATAATCTTCGCGTTCGCATCTCGCATCAAGCAGCATCTTCAATCTTCATTCTTCCTTGACCCTTGTCATTGACTCCACGTCGTTATCAGCGACAGCACTATCGCCAACTTTGTCCGGCGAATTCTAATCAGTTGTTGCCCCGCGTTCGCTCCTTCTCCCGCTTCCCGTCTCGACATTCCGCCCAATTCCGCCGTTCGAAGGTGAACGAGGATGACGTGTACGCCTGGAACCGCAGAATCTTACAGTTAGTCCTTCCTCCGCATCCTTTTCCCGCATTTTTCGACTGACTCTCTCTCTCTCTCCCCCTCCCCCTCTTTCCCCTTGGCGGGTGCAGGAAGTGGGGAAAGCGCGAGGAAGCATCGACGAGAGAAACCAGACGATCGCCTGTCAGTCTAACCTAACCTGACGTGACCCGACCTGACCTGGGCCTGCTCCCGACGTCGTCTCCGAGTTTCCGACAACGCGATGGACCTGGACGCCGAGACCTGCGAACCGGGGCTGACCAAGGAATGGGACGACCTGGCCCAGGACTACAAGGAACTCGAGGTGAGAGGATTCGTCCCGGGTTAGGTTCTCGTCGCTCGATGCTGAGGAAGGTTCCCGGTGTTTCCAGCGATCTCGCCTTGACGATTGACAAGTCATCGTCGATGCGCGTACTCGGCGTACAATTTTTTTTCGACATTCTTTTACCCTCCCCTGTATTATTTTCTCGCATTAATTGCTATTCCGATTCGCAAGAATAGCGCTGTAAAATTTTAATTTTAAAAACTGCGTCGTAAAAAGATTATTCTGACAGCAGCGGTTATGCTTCCAATTGTTTCAGTATAATTAAATAATAGAGAAGTAACAAAATGTGTGAGATAAATATGTACGAAAAATACAAAGTGTGTAAGATAAAATATGTGTGACAATCTAAAAATGTATGAATAAATATAATTTAAAAAATAATGTATATAATATAATTAAAAAAATAAGAGAATAAGCATGCAAATGATTATTTGATAGTCGTGTATCATAAATCTATAATTGTATCCTTAAAAGGCTTTTATATCTGTTACAGGCACTAAATAGAGAATATCTTGCGAAATTAGAAGAGATTGGTGAGCTGCAAGCAAAATGCGTAAAAGGAATCTCACATCAGAAATACCGGATGGCCATAATATCCAAGATGTTGAAACAGTAAATTTATACAAATACTACAGAATATAAGAGGAAAATTAATATTTTTATTTGAAATATATTGATGAAGATATAAATATCTATGATATTCGATTGTTGAAATTAATGAAACGCTACATGCAATAATCTTCTTCCTTTATCTATTTTCAGATTGAACACAAGAGAAAGGCGAGAAGAGTTAAAAAAATCTATGGCGAGGCGAGAACAACAGCTGTATGAGATAGAACAAACATTACCTAAGCCAAACGGCACATATCTCCAAATTATTCTAGGCAGTGTTAATGTCTCCATATTAAATAAAAGTGACAAGTATGTATGCTATTAAAATCAAGCCTGTTGTATGTTGCATTCAGAGTGATTTCATAATACTTGTTTGTTTTCAGATTCAAATACAAAGATGAATATGAAAAATTTAAACTAGTTTTGTCAGTAATTGGATTTGTACTATCTGTAATAAATCTGTTTACTAATATAAGGTATGTATAAAATATCTGTTAATATACAATCCATATTTGTATGATCAATATTTCACATTATTTTCTACCTAGAAAATATATAAATATGTTATAATTTAAGCAATATACAGGGTGGGTCATTTTAATCTATGCACCCAAATTTCTTTGTACCTAAGACAGATACGGAAAAATGATTCAGACAAAAGTTTTATGGTTTCGAGGGGGCCATAAGATGGTATCATTGGTTTGACCTTGAAGAGTTATTTGAAGGTCACCTGAAGGTCACCTTTAATTTCTTAAATGGAACCTACTATTTGTCATTGCACATTCTTGTAGCTTATCTCGAGAGCTTTCCAAAACACTATAATTAAGTACTTTTTTGTTAAGTACTTTTTGAGTTATGAGGCTTGAAATAATTTCTTAATTTTACATAAACCGTAAAATATCTTGTAAAATATTCATTTTTCGATTATCTTACCTTAATACTTTTATGTACAAAATAATGAGAGGAATCAATTGGTGTAAAGAAAACACATAGTTGTTTTTAACAAAAAATATGTAATTTGCAATTAACAATTCCATATTTTTTCTTAAAAACAACTATGTGTTTTCTTTACACCAATTGATTCCTCTCATTATTTTGTACATAAAAGTATTAAGGTAAGATAATCGAAAAATGAATATTTTACAAGATATTTTACGGTTTATGTAAAATTAAGAAATTATTTCAAGCCTCATAACTCAAAAAGTACTTAACAAAAAAGTACTTAATTATAGTGTTTTGGAAAGCTCTCGAGATAAGCTACAAGAATGTGCAATGACAAATAGTAGGTTCCATTTAAGAAATTAAAGGTGACCTTCAGGTGACCTTCAAATAACTCTTCAAGGTCAAACCAATGATACCATCTTATGGCCCCCTCGAAACCATAAAACTTTTGTCTGAATCATTTTTCCGTATCTGTCTTAGGTACAAAGAAATTTGGGTGCATAAATTAAAATGGCCCACCCTGTATAATTTTTCATCTTTACATATAAAATTTATTCATAGATAATACTTTGATTATAATTTTCACTATGTTTTAGGACTTTAGAACTTAGTTTTATGTTTCTCCTTGTTTGGTACTATTGCACATTGACAATAAGAGAAAGTATACTTAAAGTAAACGGATCGAGGATCAAAGGATGGTGGAGATTTCATCACTTTCTCTCAACTGTAGTATCCGCTGTTCTACTAGTGTGGCCAAACACAGGACCATGGTACATCTTTCGTAGCCAATTCATGTGGTTCAATGTATACATTAGTAAGTGTTGTACCATTTTTAGCAAGACAATCGTTCAACTGCTTATAACGATTAAATTTTCATTTAATAACTGATATCATTTTTCAGGTATAGTTCAGTACTTGCAGTTCCGGTACCAACGTGGCGTTTTGTATCGCTTGAAGGCGCTAGGTGAGAGAGACAATATGGACATTACCATCGAAGGATTTCACTCGTGGATGTGGCGTGGTCTTTCCTTTTTGCTGCCGTTCCTCTTCATCGGTTATTTATTTCAGCTTTACAACGCATACATATTATACCAATTGGCATATCATCCAGAGGCGACATGGCATGTATCAGTGCTTAGTGCCATGTTTCTTGTACTATTCCTAGGCAATACCACTACCACTATCATGGTGATTCCCCAGAAGCTCGTCAAAGAACGCGTCAAGGACCATCTGTTCGCGTCCAAGTCTGATTGTAGGAAGGAAAGAACTGTACACGATAACAAAAGCGAAAAGAGTGAGTGAGAAGAAGAAGACTTGAGCATTTCTGGCTGGCAAAGAATTCGACTAACACAAATAACGCGAAAAATCAAGAAAAATTACGAATAACAGGAACAAGAGTTTGCATTATAAAGTGGTGTTGGTGCTGACGTTAAAACGTTAATGAACACTTGAGTACTGAGTGCTTTGCTCATTGCGTCATGTAAAGGTAAACTATAATTACACACACATATACACACAAATATATAACGACGTAACGAAAGGAATCGCGATCTCGTGTACTCTTTTTACTGACTTTGTTTTTGAATAAAATCCGTTGTAGAGTATTTTCGTGAATGTTTTTTGCACTCCGATTAAATCCCGGAGCATACGAATTGGTCCAATTTCAATAACAGACATTTCTACGCACATTTGTCGAATCTATTTTTTCCCAGGAAAAAAATCATCGCACAGGATTATTATCTCTCTAATGCTATTTACCGAAATTTCTGTAAATAGGTCTCGAATAAAGAAATTTGTTAAAACCTGTTTCGAGTGAATTATGTATTATATAGCTTTATATTTCTTTATCTTTTATCCTTTTTCCTGTTTCGAAAAAAATGCCTTATTTTAAGTCTCTAATTATCATTAAAAATCATTCTCGATAATCGGAGAAAAATTGACTCCAGACTGAATCGTTACAATTTGATTCGCTTGTTCCGAGATACTCTGCATACGGTTCTTGAATACACGCATTTATTATCGGTCGAATTGACATTTATTCAATATTGTTCGATTGCGAACGTGGTAGAAAGCCACGTTGATAAGACATCGAAAAATCTACATGCATGTATATATGTACACAATTTATACGTATATGGCTAGTATTAAAAGTTGGGTCTATATTTTATGAAACAAACTATACATGTGCACATATAAATTACGCAGCTATTTGACATGTATACATACATACATACATATATGTATACTTGTATATATATCGAATATATATTCGATATCGCGTTTATTTCTTACAAATTATAATGCGAAGAGAGTACATCGGAGGTGTATCATATAATTATTACTCTTTATTTCGACATGTGTATATTTATTGAAATGTATTTATTCATGTGTAAATAAAAAGCGTGATCGCTTAATCCTGCAAATAAGAAGTGTCAGTTGAAAGATGTTACGCACCGAGTCGCTAATTCTTCTTCTCTCTGAAGCACTCATCTTTTTTTTCGCACTTCTCTCCCATCCGCATTGCATGTAAGCGCAAAAGCGTACCTCGTTGACCCTTACGAATGTGTATGATTTATTTTATGCGCAATTTGTATAACACAATGGTAGAAAAACTTTAATATATACATATATATGTATAATATACTTCTTATTCTCTATTTTTTTCTCTTTTATATGTTTAATCATCATCTAGTCTCGCGCAAGGATTGTAATAAGCGTTGCTTTGTACTGCCTTCTTTGAATTTAAAAAACATAATAATAAATTTATAATTATTTATCATTTATTTATACATGTGTTAATAATTATTTATTATGATTGTTTTAGATGCTTTCAAATTATTGATATTTTATTGTAGTTGATATACATTTTTCAACGAGTTCAATAGAGACCGAGGGACTCTCATACATTAATGGATTGAATCCACTGAATGAAACACATCTATCCTTCATACTTTCTTTCTCAAATGATGTACGTAATCCTGACTTTAGTCGAAAAAAATTGATGATGCAAAGATGCAGTTTTATGCGGCTTCTTCTTTTTTACTAGATAATAAAAAAGAGATCAAAGATTGTCGATAAACAAATACATCATCTTCTGGATCGCAACAAGTTGAAGACTCGAGTTGATCAGGACCAGCTAACGCATGACAATAGCTACGTTACTGCCGTGAAAAAGCAATAGTCACAGCGATTTACGTCGTTAGGTAAGCTTTACGTTCAGTCTATCGACGTTCTCCGCGAACGTACGATCGCGAGAACTCTGTACATTCCATTTCATCGTAGCTCAAGGACCAGAAAGATGCCGGTGCGGATTAATTGGCCTCTATTGACAGCGACAGTCTGCCCCAACATCGGCGGCTTGGTCAGCGGATTTATCACCCAGCAGAACATGAGCTGGTACGAGGTGAGGATCTGAGGATCTGAGGATCACGTGTGACTGTGTCAAGCTGCTGCGACAAACCGGCGCCGGGGATATCAGCGATTACGTCATCGCACATAATAAGAATCAAAAGAGCTCTAATTGATCGATTAAAATACTCGATACGCGCTCCTTGCCGATTTATAATTCTAAACTCGTGCAAGTGTTTATAGACGAAGGTCACTCGACAAACATAAATCGATATGCATGAGCGATTCGCGAGAATTGTTGCTATTTAGATCGTTCAATCCAGCTTGCTTTAGTATGTCTGTACCAAGGTCTGTCTATAAAACATATACATTTTCATAGCGACAATTATTATTGCAATAAAAATATCGTTGTCTATATAATTATTTATAATTATATTTTGTAATCTGATGCTTATATAATTATACTCATATGTAATAATTACGTATTATTTATATATGTATATATAAATGTGATCGTACAGCTATATGTGTGTGCGCGTATTCTTTATATATAACTAGAAATATATATTTTTCGTACATAATTATGTATTACATCCGTGTAATATATCGCGATTGTAATAGCTTTGAGGGTTGCGTGTTATTTATAATTATATAATTACAATTATTTATAATGCGATTGTACCTAAACGTAAATTCCATAAAACAAACAAACGTAAGAATCTAACGTATTTATAGTTAATTATTATGTAACAAGCAATTACAGCTTCAAGAGTCTCTAATTGCTTGTTAGTGTATTTATAGCAGAAATTTATAGCAGATTCTTTCGCGAACGCCTTTGTTATTTCTCTCGAATACATTTATATCACAAGGAGTGTCAAGTATAAAGCGCTGATACGTTATCTTTCAGGATACTTTGCTGACACAAAATCAGTATAGAATCTAAGAGAACGTAAATTAAAACCTTTACAATAAATTACACGGTTTTTTAATCACTAATATATAATATAATATCGCTTTATATTAGACATTCGTCGCGCTTTAATAATCCGTTGCTCTTGTTCTTTAGACGCTGAATAGATCGAAAATTATTCCGCCCAACTGGCTATTCGCACCTGTATGGACCACCCTTTACTGTACAATGGGCTACTCGTCGTACCTGGTGTGGCGGGATGCGGGTGGCTTCCAGGAGGCGGCCGTACCTCTCAGCGTGTACGGTATTAATCTTGCTCTCAACTGGTCGTGGTCGCCTCTCTTCTTCGGGACTCACAACATTAAATGGGTATTACATTCGATACGCACGCACACACACATACGCGTTTATTTAATTTTAAAAAATCTGACAATACGAGACCATTCGAGTGTATTGTTGCAGTTATTGTTACATTTACTGGAAAAAATATATTAGAAATAGATGTAAAGTAACATTACTTGAGAATAATCTTAATTATTTACAAATAAATGCCATTTAAATTAGAAAGACGTTTAAATAATATAATTTATAAAACGAAAAAACTTGTATTTTTCTATAATAATGAAAGAATCAATGAAACAATCTTTTCTTTATAAGTTTAAACCTGACATGTAGAAATAGAATGGAAATTATATAAATTATTTGATAGAATATATAATTTCCATAATTTAACATAAAGATAACATTCATATTTTTTAAATAAAATGATATAAAAAAAGAAGCTCTCTCTCTCTCTCTCTCGCTCTCTCTTTAATTATCGCTCGAACAGTCTCCTAACTCGAACATAATCTTATCTACCTCTTTAAACCGAAACGGGTTTGGATCACTTTGAGAGAGATTTTTCCAATTCAATTTTTACTTCATGTTCAACTAAAGAGATGTTTTCTCTTTATTTTATCAACTTATTTATTAATAGCACGTTTCAAATACAACTATATCTCAATATTCCTTTAAGGAAATCCTAGAGAAAGAATCTACTGTGCACTTATATAGATTTTGATAATTAACTATCGCATTTTGAACTTTAGGGAAAATTAAGCACTCGCAGAATGATCCATAAAACCGCTTCGGACAATCATCATAAATTTTGTTAAAACTACTTTCATACTTGTGCGCAGGCTCTCTATGAAATTGTAGCGTTGTCGGTCAGTACGGCGACACTTGGGATCGTATTCTACAACGTCAATCCTGTCGCCGGCTCTCTCATCATTCCCTACTTTGTGTGGACTTGTCTCGCCACAATGTTCAACTATGTCATCTACCGGGATAATAAACAGCTCTCGGCTGAGAAGACTGAAGAGAAGAAAAAATAAGAACATTAATATAACAAAGAGAAGAGAAAGAAAGTGATAAATCTTTGCTTAGAAAAAAGCTAGCTTTTTATGTCAGGAAAATGTATCTCACGAGATCGATTTTATTGATGGGCTCAACGGATAACTTCAGTAATTTTGAATTAACAATCTGAATACATAACGAATAAAAATCGAATATTTACATAAATCCAGGATGTTCTATTTTAATTTTTACACCTAACTCAAAAACATAGCGTTTCGGCAAAAAATGTTTCATAAAAGTTATAGAGTTGTAAGAGGGCCATTACACGAGTCACTTAGATTTTCGATCCTACTTAGACTCAACAAGGCCTGATTTGATTGTTTTAAATGAAATCCTTATTTTTTATTACGGATTTGTGACACAAAAAAAATAAATTTTTTTCTGGTTATTTTTCGCTAAACCTTCTCCCACAGACTTATATTGGATCTAAAGTGGGTTCTGAAATCGAAATTCTACAATTTTTATTTGAAACATTGTTTACCAAAACGCTGTGTTTTTAAGTTATTACGGTGTGAAAATTAAAGTGGAATATTATATATATATATGAAGAAAGTAAAGAGAAAAATATTTCTCCTCTGCAAAATATTTCTATTAAAATTACATCGTTTCTTTTTTTTTAGATAACTTTATCATTGAGGGAACTTTCTTATAATGAACTATAAGAATCAAATCTAGGAACGTCTTAACGGCTGCCACTAGAAAAAACATCTTTGAGATTTGCGAGTATTGCAAGAATTGTTTTCATCGTTTTTCTTTGTGTAATTTGCACCAGTTTCTTTTTTTTATAATCATTTAAAGATGACATGTATAAATTGCTATCTAAAATCAAAGCAAATAATGTGCAGCGACAATCAAAAAAGCCTGTCGTTCTTTCTTGGACCTAGCTTCGAAGAAACGAAAGAGAGATAATCGAATATGCCCATCATTCGCTACTTTACTTTTGTACAATTGTCATTATTGTTTGTTGACTACCACAATCGTCGACGAGACGTGCCTTTGCATTGAACGCACAACGCCGTTAGTATACACATGTTTATTGATCGATATACGAAATAAAGATTAGTTAATCGATCGACGTGTACGTACATTATATAGTGTACAATTATCATATCTTAATTGTACTAAGAGTTTTAATAAATCATACAAATCAAGAAATCTTAAGGGAGCGGGGGCGGATGACGAATAGGGGATATGGTGACTCAGGAGACTTTCATTTTCTTCATTGTCTACCCTATTCCGCACATGGAACTAGGTGGAGCTTTCTTATTTTTTTGGGGTTAATTAGCCTCGGGAAAATAAAATCAGCCGCTAAAGAATTTAGTCCCGTCTCCGTTTCGAACTGTAGAGTTTATAGTTCTCGGCTTCAATCTCGCCTTTTATACAGAATAGGGCAGAATATATTACATAAGAGAGATATCGAGTACGATGGTACGGGCGGCTGCTGCACGGGCGGGACCTCTTCCGGGCGGCTGTTGCCGCCATGTTCGGCTGTCGTGTTTCACAAGCGCTACGTAAGCTCGGTCGCGTAGATGTATCCTTGCTGCTGTAGTACGTACAACCGCTTCTCCACGGCCTCTTTGTCTGAAAGATTATCAGTAAACCGTGATCAAGACAATCATAGAATCTACAATTTAATCTTCATTTTTTTTCTTTCTTCAAATGAGATGAGAAAGGAAAAATTTAACAAGAATATTTATATATGATTTTTTTATATAATGTGTAAATAAATTTTAAATAAATACTAATGTTTATGAGTTACATATTGACAAGTAAATATGAAACTAATGCAAAAGAAAGGAATTTATCATATTTGAGTAAAATTTTAAATAGTTTTAAAATTGAAGTCGTAAAAATTAAGGAAACAATTTTACATTAATATCTTCATTGAAAAAAATAGGAAAAAATACATTTATATACAATACATACATTTGATGAGCAGAGCTCGGTCTTGACTGTGACTGACATGCTGTGCTAACGAGTGCAATAATATCTGTGCCGTATGGTAGCGCTGGAAACATTCGCCGCCTTTGCCGAATAGCTCGTCCAATGCTGCCGATTGACACTGCAAAAGTAATCTCATTAAATACTCTATATACCAGATGACAACATTAAATACAATTTTTTAATTGTTTCTCGACTGTTAAAGATATATGTTTAGAAGACTTTGAAGAAAGAGAAGAAATATCAGGAGACAATGATGAGAAATTTAATTAAAAAGGAATGAAGTTTTGTTACCATGTGAATCGCATGATTGTATAATATCTTGTCTGCTGTGGCTCCTGTTTGACGAAGAAGTCCCGCGCTGTTGAGTTGCTTACATTCTGACAAACACGACTTGAATTTTTCGTTCATGGTGCTGACAACTATAATAGAGAGAGAATATAAATAAAATTTAAGGGAGAGAATATTTTAGAGAGAATATCAATACAAATAAATTTAAATTTATATACATGTATATTAAAACTTGCAATTTTTTTTCCTTTTACAATATATCTGTATTGCAAATATAAATTCGTAAATATACTTTGTGAATTAAATTAAAAGAAAAATAGAAATACTTAACAAAGCTTTATTTTATACTTTGCACGCAAATTTTACTTCAAAATGAAATTGTAAAGTTCTTAAACAGAGAGAAAAATCTTATATAGAATTAAATATATTAAAAGTGAGATTATTTAAAAAAAAAAAACAGAATTTTTAAATTTCCAGAATCTATTCACCTTCCTTGACAGTGGTTGTCGGTTGTAACCTTCCAGCCTTGAGCTCCTGAGTAGCCAGATTCAGACCCGAACTAAGCCATTGAAGAGCCCGAACTAGCAGAATCACTTGCTCGGCGCGTTTCCTGGTGGCTGCATTGCCGATTTGCTCGATACCACTGAGTGGCGTTGGCTGCTCGATGTTACCAAGCGGTCCAGCTCTGGATCGGGCGACTTCGCACACGCACTCGCACAACGCGACGACGAAGTTCAGTTTCGCCAAGATTTCGTTATGCTCGCGTTCCATCAGCGTTTCTTCCGGCAATTCCGGCGCGATGAACGTCAATGGACGATCATCGATCGTCGTTGGTGGTATGTCCGGAAAGAGACTTTGGAAACTACCGGCTTCTACAAACGAGAAAGAAGGAATAATGAAATTTATAAGATTGAGATAGGAGTTATTAATAAATCAAGGCAATTGATAGTTTTTTTTATCTCGTATAACTTATATAACTTACTTACATAATCCTATCTATTGAAAAATTGTCAGTGATAAAACGTCAGTCGGAGTAATGTCGAGATTAATTATTAATTGATGACTATTATTGAAGGATGATAGCTCCAGCTGATGTGAATAACAATTCAAACGTAAGATCTTGGTTAAAGATCTAATGTTACCGGATATTTCCGGAAGAGTGACAGCTCTAGTGCCGAAGGGTATAACAGGCGAGTGCCTGAGGGTGTTGTTGTTATCCTGAAAAGCTCGCGAGGTAGGCGAACCGAGAACTGCCAGCGGACCCGTGAGTAGTGGCGAAGACGCGCTGTTGTTGCCCGTGGAACGTCGCAAAGGCGAGGTCCCACTCGGCGTGTGCGAATGCCTTGCTACAGGACTCACTTGCCAAGTGTTGGGTGGCGGCGGAGTCTCACTCAACCTAACAGTTGAGAAATTACAAATTAGCTTTATTCGAGGAATATCAACGATTCAAAGGGACTAGGAAGATATAATCCTGTTGATAAAAGAATAAAAATTATTTTCTTTCCTCTTCTTTTCTCTCAAAAGAGAAATTATATTTTTGTGAAATACAATGACTCAAAATTTCATGACTTATTTATATTAATCATCTAGAAAGAAATGTCTGTACCTTCTGCCGGGTGGGGTACCGATGACAAACTGCACGCTAGGTGGGCTGAGGGAACCGATGTCTGGCGGATGATTCCTGTGGGAGTCCACGCTACGTTTCATGCTGATGGGCTGGGAGCGAGGAACAACGCTGCTGCCACCGGAACGAGCGGCATTCGTTGAGGGAGACTGCGGCGGCTGCTGAGCCGCTGTATTTCGTTGACACGGAACGGGAATCGGCTCAGAGATTGGTAGATAGCAGGGTCGAGGTGGACTGATAGCTTCCCTGCTCGTTTGTCTAGCATATCTGGTGGATATAAAAATCATAGAAATATAGTAATAATAAGAAAATTGAGAGTTGTAATTAATTTGATATCTATTATATAAGCCTGCAACTTCTTATACAATCAAAATGAAAAATATATAATTAAATATTAATAGAATTAATCTTGCATAAAATTTTGCATAAAATAAATGCAGTTATACATACTTTTATATAAACTCTGGTATATTAAAAAAAAAAAAAACAATAAAATAATATCACTTACTCGCCCAATTTCGATAAGCAAGGTCGGGGTGGGCTGATGGCTTCCCTACTCACTTGTTTGGTATACCTGGAAAATAATAAGAAGAATATAACAGGCATTTTAACAAAATACTTTATGCATCAAAAAACGTCAAAATATATGCAATTTGGAAATCGGACACTCAATTCTACAGATTATGTGGAAAAAAATTTCTTTTGATTATTAATTATTAAAACTTATACATAAAATCAACTCTGTTTTATACCTGGCTCTTTTAGTCAATTATCTAATTTGAACTTACTTTACTGGTGGATTATTATCGGTATCACTGCTAATATCGCTCGGTACAAGAACAAAATCGTCTTCAGGACTAGAACATGGAGTCTCCGTCGCCTCGGGTTCTGATTTATTGACAATCGGCGTCCCTTCCTCGATCGGAATCACCATTGCACCCGGAGACGCAGGTAGTTCGGCGGGCACTGGACTCGGGCTAGGACTCTCTCGAGCACCCGTCAGGAACGCATGACCAAAAAATTGATCGAAATCCATGCGATCGTTCGCCTCACGTCTCAACAAGCCCATCAAAAGATTCGTCAGCTCGGGCGATGTTCCAGGCGGTATGCTAAAAGAGGAACATCATAATATGTATTCTTCTTATGATATTTTGTATGTTATAATTTTCTTTTACTACAATAAAAAAGCTTATTAGAAACTTGCATAGATTTAAAAAATCTACTCGTTTTTAATAAAAAATTAAATAAGAAGAAAAAGTCAAACATATATGAATATATTAATGATAGTGAAATGAAAAAACCTATGTAAAAATATTTAAAACATTGTTTCATACAAGATTTCAATCTATAATTCAAATTTCTTTCAATCTCTGTATTAGAAATTAAATATAGTTATCAACAGTATGAAAAAAATGAAATACTCTTATTAAATATCGCTTGTACCTAGGGACAAGATTGACAGTGTTTTCATAGATTGACTTGAGCGCATGAGGGTTGTTTGCAGGGTGCGGTGCTTTCCCAGTGAGACATTGATATAATATGGTTCCAATGGACCACAGATCCGCCTTAGCGTCATACTGGAGAGACATGATGACTTCAGGCGCCATGTACATTGGTGATCCGCACAAAGTTGCAGCCATTACTCCTTCCTGCAAGAACCTAGCGAAACCGAAATCCGCTGAAAAAGAAACAATTATTGGCATTAATCGACATATATTTAATCTAAAAGAATTCACAAATCTAATAAAGGAAATAAATAAAATAAATGAACATTCAATATACAATAAATGAAGTAAATTCAAATATGATAAAATTAAGGATTAGAATAAAAACATTCTTACCTATCTTCAGTGTTATTTCCTGTGGTTGTGGACAAGCTTTGCCACAGTTATGATTCAATAGAATATTTTGTGGCTTGAGATCCCTATGAACTATTCCTTTCGTATGTAATACCTTCACTGCACGAGCCAATTGCTTGAGAAATAATCTAATGGTGTCCTCGGAGAGAGTACCTTTCGCTATTAGGGAAAGATACAAATTATTATTATGTATATAATTATTATTATTATTATATGTAGGTATATATATGAAAAAATAATTCATATCGTGACAAACTGGCATTAAAATTTCATTAATTTTATTATTGAAAAAATGCATAGTGTTAATTTCCTGATTAAGATATTTTCTCCTGGAATTCTTTTACATTACTTTAGTAAGCTCACCGTTTAAGTAATCCCCCAAATCCCCACCATTACAATACTCCATAACCAGGAAGACATTATGATTAGACTCCTGCATTGAGAAGATTAATTTTAATACTTTTATATCATAAATAATAATAAATATCTCTTTATAAATTTCATATCTTTACCTTACAATCGTACAACGCAACAACATTCTCGTGGTGTAGTTTAGTTAACGCCTGTAAGATAAAGCATTATTTAGCATTATATATGTCTCTTATTTTTTTATATTCTAATTTTTTATTCTAATTTTATTTTTAAAACAGATACAGATACAAGAATATTGTGAGATATTTACAATAAATAATTTGAAAATTTATTAACATATATATATTTCCTTCTGTCTATAAAGTTTTTTAAAATCTGCTAATATAAGTATAAAGAACATGACATACTTTTAAGATCTTAATCTCCTTCTTCAATAAGTCCTGTGACTTGGCTAAGGTTTTCTTTGTGATACTCTTGATAGCCACCACCAAATTTGGTTTCTGAAAAATATGAAGCAATTAGATTAAATTATTGTCATCAGAAACATGTATTAAATATTAAATTAGATTAAATACAAGGTCAGAATATAAAGGAATTTGATAAATTATAATTTAATTTCATATTATTGTTAAATATCATAAAAAAATAAGACAATAAAAATTCACAAAGAATTGTCAAAAGTAACACAAGTGACTCAGATCTTATATATGAACAACAAAGTTCTTCAAGTAGTTTTAGAAGTGATTTTAGAAGTAGAAAATTGTAACAGATATTCTTAAAACAAAATTTTACACAGAAACTTCATCTATCATGCGTTTTGAAACAATGTATCTGTCCAAAGTTTTACAGAAAAGAATCGGAGACTAACAAATGTCATGTTTGAACAATGGACAAAGGTTCCACATCTAATGTTAAACAAAAACAACTCCGGATTATCATGAGATTGTTAATTGACTAAAGCTGGCAAAAGTGACAGTCGGGGACACCAACTTTGCGATGTCGGCCCCGGAAAACCACGGCGAAGGCGCCGGTGCCGATCAGATCCTTGGGATTGTACTCGTAGTCGCCGATGATCTCCATCTCTTGCGATCTCTACCGACGTGCTGGGGTCGACGGTTTATCAACAACGCGGGGATGCATCGCCCACGATCGGAGATCGATACACAGCGTTGCCTGCCTCGTCGTCCTGGTGCAAAACGACTCGACGTCGTCGGGATTCGATCGACGCACAGCCTCGGGATCTACGCCTCGTCCATGTCCTCGTCGACGTCCTCGATTGTGGCGTCGAATCGCTCGCTGCTGATTCCAGGAGCAGAGCTACTGGCTACCGCGAAGGCGGGGAGGAGGAGGAGCAAATTCGACGGAGAAGAAAGAGGGGGAGGAGGAGGGGCGCGACACGACACGTCCGAGAAAACACAAAACACGACGGAGAAGACGCACTACGCACCCCCGCTACCCGTCACACGCTCCTCGGCATCGACGTAGTCGTCAATGATCGTCAATGGCCGTAAGGAGGCAACGAAATGTCAGACAACGTCGCGACCATCGCGTGTGACGTCGTTAGTCGGAACAGAGAGAATGAAACGAGAGATCTCATGGCTCATGATCCGCCTTCAGATGATTCCTGAAGGCGATGCGTCCTCTATAAACATAAAAACGTGAACATAAACTACGAAGCCAAAATCAGAGAGAAGCCTTAGGGCTCGTTCCCACTGAGCGCGTCACGCGTCGCGTCACCAGCGTGAGCCAATCAAAACATCCCATTGTAATAACATGTTTTCCGTGTTATTACAATGGGATGTTTTGATTGGCTCACGCTGGTTGACGCGACGCGTGACGCGCTCAGTGGGAACGAGCCCTTAGGCCGGCGTCCCATGGAGCGGAAATATTCAGCGGAACGGAAAGTGCGGAGCCAGGGCGACCAATCACAGCCATTCCGTTTTTTTTGCGGTGCTTTTTCTATGGCTGTGATTGGCCGCATTGGCTCCGCGCATTCCGTTCCGCTGAATATTTCCGCTCCATGGGACTTCAGCCTTAAGGTGGAAGCACATAAAATTGCAGGAACGCATAACCATAAGCATAAGAAAATTGATCGATTCATTTTCTTATGCATATATTTGTGGACCAATCAATTTTCTTATGCTTATGGTTATGCACCTATGCAATTTTATGTGCTTCCATTTTTAGGGTGCGTCCCGATGGAGAAAGAAATAGCGGAACGGAATAGTAACGGAAAAGTAACTATATGATGGCTAACCAATCAGAATGATTCCGTTCCGCCTTTACGTGACCGGGTTCCCCATGGCAAACATTTTACGGAACGGAATGAAAACGGAAATTATGTACTACATAATATCATCATGTATTACATAGATATATCATGTCTGTGATAACCTATAATCTGGTGAAGCAATTTACTGAAATCATGTGTAATAAAATAATTAACATTATGTTATCAATAATTAACATTATATTATATAATTAACATTAATATTATCATTAATGATTTTTTAATTAATTTTATTATTAACGCGACATGGTAAATATTCATTATATTATATTAATACATGATGACATTATGTAGTACATAATTTTCGTTTTCATTCCGTTCCGTAAAATGTTTGCCATGGAGAACCCGATCACGTAAAGGCGGAACGGAATCATTCTGATTGGTTAGCCATCATGGGTGCTTTCCATCTATATACGTTTGTGTTAGCTTGTGTCAACTTATGTTAACTGGAGTTAGTAACCTTAAATACAATAAATGGAAAGCATTTTATGCGCAAAAGTTGATGCGCACAATTATGTACATCGAGCATAAGAGAGTATAAGAGAAAAAATTAATTTCACGTACATATAAAATATTTTGTACATAAAAATTATAATTTTGTAATATAAATATATAAAGGTATGTAAATTTATAATCATATTTATATATTCTACATGTATATATATATATATATATATATATATATATATATATATATATACACATGTAGAATATATAAATATGATTATAAATTACATATAATTATATATATATGTAATTAAAATATTTATTTTTGTAAAATGAAAATCTCTATTTGAATACCCTGGTGAAAATTAAACGCTTCTCGAAGTGTCAAAGAAGCGTAAACGAACAGAATAAACACTTCTTAGAAGCTTCATTGACTTCCCATTAACTCTTCGCGATATTTCTCGAACGCTCCATAAAGTGTATACGAAGCATTCCGTTACGCTTCCCTTACGCTTTCCCTAACAGCACATGATATCTGAACGAAGTGTTAACGCTTCATTTACGTTTCGTTGTTTCAATTTACGCCTCCTAGAAGCTTCGTTTACACTTCTGTTACTCTTTCCTTACATTCGACTTACGCTCCGATATTTATTTTCGCCAGGGTCATTCATGTTTGTCGGAGAGTTCGATAACGTTTTATTTACGTTCCTTAAGGAGTTTGATGACGCTCCGTTTACATTTGAAAGATATTTCGTTCACGCTTGTCGGAGAGTTTGATGACGCTTCGTTAACGCTTTTCTAACACTTAATAGCCGCTTTCTTTACGTTCCGATGTTTTAATTTACGCTTTTTAATAGCTTCGTTTACGCTTCCGTCACTTTTCCGTTACATTAGATTTACTCTCCAATTCATGCTTTGTTAACGCTCGGTTTACATTTCATTTTCGCCAGGGTGCCGTCTTGCCGAGTCCATTATTTTAGAGTAATACGCCGAATGTAAAGTCATCGGGTGCCATAATTGAATTACTCAAAAAGTACCAGTTCCATTCAGAAATAATTAACGAAATTTTCATAATTTTGTTGTTACAGTTCATTAATGAGATTATTGCTCATTCTTTAAAATCGTTCAATGGTAAATATTGGTGTGATCCAATATTTCCGTTTCCCTTTATTGTAATAGTTTTTCTTCTGATTTTTCATTATTAAAGAATAAAGCATATACATTTTAATAATTTTACAATGTATTTCCTGCCCGATAAAAACATTGTAGCTTCATTTTGGACGTTTTATTAATAACAAGCTCGAGAGCAACCAAGCTAACATACTCTCATCATTTTGACGTCGAAAATTAGTCATTTTTAGTTTCTTGACGTCATGTGACCAAAAAGGCATTATATGACGTCATTATCTTAATCCTCAATTAATCACATTTCTCGAACTCGTCGTTTTATCGTTATATTCATATATTTATATTATTTTTCATTAATTCTTATATTTTAAATTATTATTTTAATAGATTCGATTTTGAAATAAACATTCTAAATTCATCTTAAAATTTTATCTTACGATAAAAATAAAAAATCGATTAAAATAAAAAATACGATTAAAATAAAAAATCTCTGTAGTTTTATAAAAATTAATGACTTTATTCCAGATAGCATACTCTTATCATTTTGAGATCGAGTCATTTACACGTTTCTTCGCTTATCGCTACACGATGATTAACTCATACCAGCCCCCTGCAACTCTTATTCATTTGCTACCCCTCTTAGCATCGCCGTTCCCAAAGTTGCTACAATGTCCACTACGTGGCGCTATTGATCTTGTGCATTTCGGCCATGATTCTTTTCCAAATTCGACGAGTTTGGGCCTCCGCACAAGGTGTTCCGTATCGCATTACGTTACGTTAAGTATAGATCGTAAATTTAACTCCGTACGTAAAATTAAACTTCAGTCAACGCACAGAAGAAATCGTAACGTAAAGACATGTCTTTACGTTACGATTTCTTCTGTGCGTTAAATGAAGTTTAATTTTACGTACGGAGTTAAATTTACGATCTATACTTAACGTAACGTAATGCGATACGGAACACTTTGTGCGGAGGCCCTTTGGCTGATGGCAGAGAACGAGATGTTAGCGCTTACGTCTGTCGTGGTCATGGACGTAAAGTAAGACAGAGAAAAACGTATACGTAAGTAGCATATATATTTTTCTCTGCCTTATTTTACGTCTATGACTACGACAGACGTAAGCGCTAACATCTCGTTCTCTGCCATCAGCCTTTCCTGAATGACACCCGGGCACCGCACACGCAGGGGTGCGTTCAGATTCCATATGAACACACCCGGGTGAGGGGAGAAAGCACCCTGCTCTTGACACAAGGTGACTGACGGAGAGACTTTGCCGCCAAAAGTGCTCTTAAGTGTTGAATGTAGTTAAAGTGAGGAAAGATACTCGATATTTAATAATGAATGCTAAACTCGTGATCGCAAAAAATGGATTTTCAATTATTACCAACAATAAGCTAATTGTATGGGACGTTGATAGTAAATTATTTATTTGTCATTGATGTGAGTTTTATTAACTCTAATAAAGTTAAGTTAGATTATGATGAAATGGTTTTTTCATAAAATTCTTCCTTAAATCTTCAAATAATTAATTTTTCTTTTATTTCAACAGATAATTGTCCAGTGAATCTTGATATGACACCTGAAAATTTAGCGTTATTCAATCTGCGCGACATAAATTCCGTTTCCTCAGGCAACTTTTTTGCTTTACCTCTGTTTTTATTAAATATTATATGTGAGACTATTTTATTCGAATTTTTAAAAATAAGTAATATTTTTATTGTTGAACAGATGAGACGCCAATGTCAGAGACAGAATTGTTGCCGGATGAACAGCCCGCTGATGTAAATTCTGAAAATATAAACTTACAAAGTCAACAACTTACCACCATCTCTAATAAAAAAGGTACGCATATCTTTTTAAAATCGTAATTTTGTCTTCTTATACTTATATTTCGACTGTTTCATTTATTACTAATTCTTATTTCTTACCACAGGTACAGTATCATGGAAAGATAAGTTTGCTGTTAAAACTCTCATCGAGGAATGAAAAGCACATGAAAGCTATTTTAAAAGTACTACCATTACTAATAAGAAAGTCTGGGAAATGATAGCCAGTAAATTGAAAGAAGAGAATCCACTCTGGAATTATAATGGTCAACAATGTGAAGACAAATTTAAAGATCTTAGGAAACACTATGTGAAAGCTAAGGACCAGAATGAGAAGAGCAGCGGCCTTGCAGTTGCTACATGCAAGTTTTATGACGAAATGGATGAAGTGCTTGGTGACAAGCCATCTGTAAAACCTCTGTCTATAACTTCAACACTAAAAAAACGTTCATTTGGTATTCAAGACTTTTCAAATGCAATTTCTGTAGGCAGCAGTAGTGAAGATGATAATGAACACGATGGCTGTAATTCTACTTCGAAAAAGAGAAAGAAAAGTGTTATTGAAAAAAATATCGAAAATTTGTTTATGATAAGAGCAGAGGAATCTAAAAAGAAAGAAGAGGCTCAGCAGAAGAGACATATTGAGTGTATGGAGCGACAGGATCGTACTATTGAAGTTTATCAAAGTGCAATGAACCGACTCCTGGAGAAGTTATAGAATTGTAAGTGGTGTACAGTGTGGTTTTTCTCTGCTTTGACAATGTATATTACTTTAAATTTTTCCTTGTTTTTTTGTTGTAGAGTTCCATAATGTAGCTGCATCACTTAAAATGAAACATCCTGTATACAGGGTGTAACTGAAAAAGCGCCCACGGAGCAGATAGCGTTATCCCTGATTAAAAATCGAGTCGAAAAGTCCTGAACCATTTTTTTCTATAATGCTTAATAAAGCGGTAATTATTGAGTAAAGTTGCTTCAATAAGCACCGATCTTTAGACGGGCGCATGTCAGTGAGCCGCGCGCTTGGTAGTGTGCGTGAGCGCTCCGCCACTACAGCGCTATGTCATGCCGCTATCGTGCAATATTCTTATGCGTTGTAATAATGCGAAGAACTTTATTTTGCATTAAAAATCATATTTCGTCCGTAAAATCTGAAATTGTATATTTCAAATGAGTCACCCAGTATAGTGTATGTTCCGATGTCAGATGTCTCGCCCTGTATAGTGTGTGTATAATAGGTTAGAAAGAGAGAGCAAGCGAGACAGAAGGTCACTGCCGTGATTGGTTACCACCAAATCCGCGCATGTGCAGTTTATTTTTACCCACGCTGAAATTGCCAGAGTTGCGCTACTGTATATACTGTGGTTGGTGCTTATGGCGCAACTTTACTCAATAATTACCGCTTTATTAAGCATTATAGAAAAAAATAGTTCAGGCCTTTTCGATTCGATTTTTAATCAGGAATAACGCTATTTGCTCTGTGGGCGCTTTTTCAGTTACACCCTGTATATATATATATATATATATATATATATATATATATATATATGTATGTATGTATGTATATATAAATATATAAATATGTATATACAGGGTGATTCTAAATAACTTTATGCTTTTGCAAAAACATAATCTTGACCGAATTCTAAGACGATTTTTCCTTTGGCAAAATTTCGTCCGAAGCTTAGTTTTTGAATTATTAAAGGAAGTAGTTAACGTATGACGGGTCGAATACAAGAAGCAGGCAAGGGTGACGCGATTCACTGTCAGACGCGGGTGCTTACGCGGGGCGCCTGCTGCGATCAGCTGGTCGCTATACACATACATACACACATGCGAACACATACATTCTCTCTCTGTCTGTCTGTCTGTCTGTCTCTCTCTCTCTCTCTCTCTCATTCGCTCACTCACCTGTAATTTTTTTTTTTTTTTTACGAGAGGGGAAAATGCATTTTATGCATACCCACCGGTCGATCCAGTGAGTTATGTGGGACTCGAGTACCAAGTCGAATTACCAACTCGGTACTCCCTACCCACTAAAAACCCCTCTCTTTTCACGAATTTCCTTTGACACACTGTCCCTCTGACTTCCCGAGATCTGTTTTCACATAACGTCAAAAAGTAGTTATTATTACCTTGTTCGATGACTTTTGATGTATTGCTGTAATTGCTTGAAGGAGAAATGAATTTTCCGATAGATCGTACGTTCTCAAATTTAACGTAGATATCACGTTGCAAAAGACAAGAAATCCACACTAAATTATTAACTGAAAATTTTTCTCCTTTCATGAACTGTATTCTTGTATAAACTTTAACGTAATCACATTTATTTACTCACTCGATGAGACGAGAAATTTACTAATGACTCTCACTAATCACTATTAATCACTGTCGAATAATAACTGTTGGCGATTAAAAATCACTCGATGAAAGAAACACGCGCGGACACGTTACTACACGACGCGACGACGCGACAATGCGACGATAATTACTCGGCGACTGCAAGCAGTTTTTTGTCATGGTAGGTTGCGGTAGGTTAAGGTACTACTGGCGCAATCGAACGCAATCATGTGTTCGATTGAAGAATGCGGTAAACATAATAAACATTTAACATATTAATATTATTATTATCATGAATGTGTGTGATATCCATACATCGTATATCTATTTAAAAATTAATTAGATTAAATAAGTGTTTTTAAAATATTTATTACTTTTACTATTATCTTAAATAAATATTTAATATTAATATTTTATATGATAATAGTAAAAGTAATAAATATTTTAAAAACACTTATTTAATCTAATTAATTTTTAAATAGATATACGATGTATGGATATCACACACATTCATGATAATAATAATATTAATATGTTAAATGTTTATTATGTTTACCGCATTCTTCAATCGAACACATGATTGCGTTCGATTGCGCCAGTAGTACCTTAACCTACCGCAACCTACCATGACAAAAAACTGCTTGCAGTCGCCGAGTAATTATCGTCGCATTGTCGCGTCGTCGCATCGTGTAGTAACGTGTCCGCGCGTGTTTCTTTCATCGAGTGATTTTTAATCGCCAACAGTTATTATTCGACAGTGATTAATAGTGATTAGTGAGAGTCATTAGTAAATTTCTCGTCTCATCGAGTGAGTAAATAAATGTGATTACGTTAAAGTTTATACAAGAATACAGTTCATGAAAGGAGAAAAATTTTCAGTTAATAATTTAGTGTGGATTTCTTGTCTTTTGCAACGTGATATCTACGTTAAATTTGAGAACGTACGATCTATCGGAAAATTCATTTCTCCTTCAAGCAATTACAGCAATACATCAAAAGTCATCGAACAAGGTAATAATAACTACTTTTTGACGTTATGTGAAAACAGATCTCGGGAAGTCAGAGGGACAGTGTGTCAAAGGAAATTCGTGAAAAGAGAGGGGTTTTTAGTGGGTAGGGAGTACCGAGTTGGTAATTCGACTTGGTACTCGAGTCCCACATAACTCACCGGACCGACCGGTGAGTATGCATAAAATGCATTTTCCCCTCGTAAAAAAAAAAAAAAAAAAAATCACGGGTAAGTGAGCGAATGAGAGAGAAAGAGAGAGAGTGAGAGAGAATGTATGTATTTGCATGTATGTCCGTGCATAGTATAGCGACCAGCTGATCGCCGAAGGCGCCCCGCGTGAGCGCCCGCGTCTGACGGTGAATCACGTCACCCTTGCCTGCCTCTTGTATTCGACCCGTCATACGTTAACTACTTCCTTTAATAATTCAAAAACTATGCTTTGCACGAAATTTTGCCAAAGGAAAAATCGTTTTAGAATTCGGTCAAGATTATGTTTTTGCAAAAACATAAAGTTATTCAGAATCACCCTGTATACAGGGTGTCACAGGTATCATCCGTCAAAAAAACAACCATAAGTACAGCTCGCTAAACTGAACTAAAAAGTTCTATACCATTTTGCAAACAACCACGTAAAATTTCGAGATATTAATTAAAAAAGATTGGTTAATAAGCGCGCGATCGGTGTGATTAGGCAGTCGGCCATTTTAGCGAGGACGGTGCGAAGTGATTGGATCGTATTTTTATGATATTTCCACGCGGTTTTGTCAGAAATTTTAATCATTTTCTAGTCAAATAATTATTTTTCAAATAAGGACCATATTGATTTTTAAATGTTGAAAATGGTTTTTATTTGAAAAATAATTATTTGACTAGAAAGTGATTAAAATTTCTTACAAAACCGCGTGGGAATATTGCAAAAATACAATCCGATCACTCCGCGTTGTCCTCGCTGGAATGGCCGATTGTCTAATCACGCCAATTGTGCACTTATTAGCCGATCTTCCTTAATTAATATCTCGAAATTTTACGTGGTTGTTTGCAAAATGGTATAGGACTTTTTAGTTTAGTTTAGCGAGCTCTATTTATGGTTTTTTTTTGACGAATGATACCTGTGACACCCTGTATGTATATATATATATATATATCGTTTCTTTCTTTGTAATATACGTAAAAATAAATTATAAAAGCATATAATATAAGTTGAAGAGATAAATGATTCGAAAAGTAAGCAAAAATAAGATGATTTGAGAAATGATGTATTCCAAATTTCAACTGGTCAAGAATAAAATTAATATATAGTATGTAATTTAATGAAGAATAAATAAAGTTTGGTTTAATAAAGATAAGAAAATTTATAAGAATGTCACAAAATTTTACATATATAATATAGTTCACATGTAATTATACATTAATCTTAAAGTTATACAATAAATAAAAATAAATATAATTTAAAAATATTATCTGTGTAATTATACAAGTAACGTAAATATGTTAAAAGAATATAAATATATGTAAAATGTGTTATAAATGAAACGTAAACAATCATTATGAAATAATTATTTTAAAAAAAGAATTTATTACCTTTTATATAAAGTTGAATCTTTCTCAGCTTGAAATCTTTCACAACTTCTCTTTTACGTGTCTCGCAAACTTCTAATAAAAATCAATAACAAATCGTCTATCAATTATTTATGTTTATTTACATAGCAACTTATTAATCGCATAGCAACATTATAATATAGTGAAATTTGCAATAAAATATGTCACGTAAATCGACTGCGATAAATCGATTAACATACACTATGAAATTATTTTTTATTTTTATTTTATAAACATATACAAGATGACTTATTATTATGATCTAAGTTGTTTTTCTGCTATATGTAAAATTATAAAAAAATATTCTTAACGAAAGTTTTCTTTATTAATGTAAAGAAATCTAACAAATTAAAATTATCAAATAAACAATATTATATGAAATATTTCATTTATGTTATTTTGAATAAAATTTTTTTATTTATTACAGAAAAAAATGTTTATTATTCATTAACTACTTAATAGATGCAATTCTAAAAAATGCATTACAAATGATGAACTAATTGAATATCTTCAATCTACTCTTAAAAAATAATTAATAAAAATAAGTTAAACAATAATACCATTTTCTTACTTGTAAGACATATAAATTAAAAAATAAAAAATAAATTAGTTATAGTATAATATGTATATATATACTATATACATATTTATACTTAAATAAAGTATATAAAAATTTTTAATAAAACACCTTTAGAAATGTTCATGATTTTATCTAATATTTTTCCAATATTTTCTGGAAAGTCTATAACATTTAGAGTTAATTAAGAAAATTAAGAAAAAGAAACATAGAAATAAGTAACTGAAAAAAGTAAATTATAAGTAAATAGTATTAAAAAAATATATATAGTGTATAATTTAATGAAGAGTAGAATAATGTGTGATTTAACAAAGATAAGAAAACTTATAAGAATATTACAAAAATTTACATATATATGTAACTCTCTCGTACATTAACCTTATACAATAAATAAAAATAAATATCATTTATAAAATATGCCCCCATAATTTTTGACATTTTAATTAATAAAATGTTTTTAGACCTATGCTTATATTTTTTTCTTATTTTTAATACATACATAAAAGATACTGATAAAGTTTGATCATTAAATTTACATACTATATTCTCTCACTTGAATTATAAAATGTTTATTAAAAATATTTTTTGTTATACTTACGTATAATATAGTAACATAAGAAGAAAAGAATAGAATGAAATTAAATGTCTCATTAAAAAATATATGTCCACGTCGATATTATCCGAATCAAATTCATTCATTATTGATCCAATCAAAAATAAACCTAATGTTTTGGATATTAACTCTATAAACAAACATCAATATATAAATTAATTAATATATCATATTGAATTCTCTTCTTAAATATTTTAACAATATTTTAATTACTGTCATTCCTCATTTTGTATTTTTTACCTGAATATAAAGACTTTTCTATAGCATCATTTTACTTTTATTTTTAAGTAGCTTCAGTTTGTTAATTTGGTATGAATTTCAACCATATTTATTGCGGCACACTATCCCATTTGGATCCAGTAACAATTTTCTTTCAAGAACAGTAAGTTATTTCCAACAGAAGTTATTTCCATCGAACATTAGCGAGATATCTATCAGGAACTATAACATATTTGGAAATCATATCTTATACATATTTCCTGTATTCGATATCAAAATAGTGTTAAATATTAATTGATTTTCTGTGGTATTAGTTAAATATTCCTACAGTTACATATCCTTATTAAAAGAACTTACTTGATAAATACTACGAAAATGCACCTATTCTGATAATAATAATAATTTTTAATAGTAATAATAATAATTAATAATAAATAATAATTATTTATTATTAATAATTAATTAACAATTAATTATTTTGTAATAATTTTTATATATTTTCTAAATTTATACCTCTTACAAACTTTTTTCCATTTTCTTCTTATGCATACAACTAATATTTAGTAATGACATTTGTTCCTTTAATTTCATAGGATTCTTTGAAACTTTATGTATATATATATATATATATATATATATATATATATATATCTTATTACAAAGTTTAAAAGATTCTTATGAAATTAGAGGAACAAATATCACCGGTACTATTACTAAATAGTTGTAGTATAATATGTATATATACAGGGTGACCCATTTTAACTTAGGCAGCCAAATAACTCGAAAAATAAGCAAGATAGAGAAAAATATTTTAGACAAAAGTTGTATGGTTTCGAGGGGGCCATAAGATGGTATCATTGGTTTGACCTTGAAGAGTCATTTGAAGGTCACGTGAAGGTCACTTCAATTTTTTTAAATGGAACATCCTATATATTTTTGTACATTCTTGTAGCTCATCTCGAGAGCTTTCCAAAACACTATAATTAAGTACATTTTCGTTAAGTACTTTTTGAGTTATGAGGCTTGAAATAATTTCTTAATTTTACATAAACCGTAAAATATCTTGTAAAATATTCATTTTTCGATTACCTTACCTTAATAGTTTTATGTACAAAATAATGAGAGGAATCAATTGGTGTAAAGAAAACACATAGTTGTTTCGAAGAAAAAATATGTAATTTGCAATTAACAATTCCATATTTTTTCTTAAAAACAACTATGTGTTTTCTTTACACCAATTGATTCCTCTCATTATTTTGTACATAAAAGTATTAAGGTAAGATAATCGAAAAATGAATATTTTACAAGATATTTTACGGTTTATGTAAAATTAAGAAATTATTTCAAGCATCATAACTCAAAAAGTACTTAACGGAAAGGTACTTAATTATAGTGTTTTGGAAAGCTCTCGAAATAAGCTACAAGAATGTACAAAAATATATAGGGTATTCCATTTAAAAAAATTGAAGTGACCTTCACGTGACCTTCAAATGACTCTTCAAGGTCAAACCAATGATACCATCTTATGGCCCCCTCGAAACCATACAACTTTTGTCTAAAACATTTTTCTCTATCTTGCTTATTTTTCGAGTTATTTGGCTGCCTAAGTTAAAATGGGTCACCCTGTATATGTATACTATATACATATTTATACTTAAAGTATATAAAAATTTGTAATAAAACTTATCTTTAGAAATGTTCATGATTTTATCTAATATTTTTCCAATATTTTCCGGAAAGTCCATAACATTTAGAGTTAATTAAGAAAATTGAGAAAAGGAAACATGGAAATAAGTAACTGAAAAAAGTAAATTATAATTAAATAGTATTAAAAAATATATATATAGTGTATAATGTAATGAAGAGTAGAATAATGTATAATTTAACAAAGATAAGAAAATTTATAAGAATATTGCCAAAATTCACATATACAGGGTGTCCTAGACCACCCGTACACCCCTTTTCTTTCAAAAACTAAGCATTTTATAGAAAAACGTTTTCGACAAAAATTGTATGGTTTTGAGAGGAACATAAGATGGTGTCATTGGTTTGACCTTGGATGGCATCGTTAAGGTGAGGTCAAGGACACCTTTAATTTCTTAAATGGAACCACCTATTTTTTATTGCATATTCTTATAGCTTATGTCGAGAGCTTTCCAAAACACTATAATAAAGTATTTTTTCATCAAGTACTTTTCGAGTTATAAGGCTCGAAATAATTTCTTAATTTTACATAAACCATAAAATATCTAGTAAAATATTCATTTTTCGATTATCTTACCTTAATACTTTTATGTACAAAATAATGAGAGGAATCGATTGGTGTAAAGAAAACACATAGTTATTTTTAAGAAAAAAAATGTAATTGTTAATTGCAAATTACATTTTTTTTTTCGAAACAATTTTGTGTTTTCTTTACACCAATTGATTCCTCTCATTATTTTGTACATAAAAGTATTAAGGTAAGATAATCGAAAAATGAATATTTTACTAGATATTTTATGGTTTATGTAAAATTAAGAAATTTCAAGCCTTATAACTCGAAAAGTACTTGATGAAAAAATACTTTATTATAGTGTTTTGGAAAGCTCTCGACATAAGCTATAAGAATATGCAATAAAAAATAGGTGGTTCCATTTAAGAAATTAAAGGTGTCCTTGACCTCACCTTAACGATGCCATCCAAGGTCAAACCAATGACACCATCTTATGTTCCCCTCAAAACCATACAATTTTTGTCGAAAACGTTTTTCTATAAAATGCTTAGTTTTTGAAAGAAAAGGGGTGTACGGGTGGTCTAGGATACCCTGTATATGTAACTCACTCGTATATTTAATTTAATCATTAAATTTACATACTATATTCTCTCACTTGAATTATAAAATGTTTATTAAAAATATTTTTTGTTATACTTACGTATAATATTGTAACATAAAAAAATTATTGAACTAAAAATCAATAATAACATATTTTGGATATTAACTCTATAAACATACATCATAACATTTGTTCCTCTATTTTCGTAAGATTCTTTTAAACTTTGTAATAAGAAACACATTATATATATATACATATATTAATCACATATATATATACTTAATAATAGGTTATATTAAACTATTAACCTTCGCGATGACAGAGTCGCTCGATATTGTGAATATAACACATAATGAGAGAGAATCGAGACAACCAATCAGCATCGCGGAAAAGCGGCAACAATACATGCAAGAATCGATTTAACATGCCTTTTTTAATAGTGGATAAACTTTTAATTTTGTAATAAAATAAATATAAATATATATATATAAATGTTATATGCATATATTTTTAATCTTTATATATTTTTAATCTTCTATATATATTTTTAATCTTGATTTTAATTATATCATATACCTTTTAAATATATTTTGATATATTTTATCTTTAAAGGCTGTAATAAATTTTAATTAAAAATGAAGAACATTATATATTATTTAAAAATAACTTATATTCAACTGTAAGTTTATACACAAATTACACTTATGTACATTGTACATAACATCAACCAATCACAAACGTGACTGCTGTCCACCAACGTTCGAAAGAGCTTGTTCGAAAAAGCGCTAAAGGAAGTACATAAAATCAAATCACTGTGATTGGTCAGGCAATAGAGAATAAAAATCCGCGTTGAAAATTTTATTCCTATTGCAGATACACAGTTTCCGATAGGTTGAAATCTTTGCCTGTGTTTGTCATTGTGCATAGGGCTTTAATGGTCCTGTTCTAATGACTTTACTGCTCTCGATTACGGATAGTCTTCATTTGACCAAGTACTCGACCGTGTTGATCCGTTAATCCTACAAATAATATTTAATTTTTTATTGACAAGGTCAATAACTAATTTCTCTGCTACACGGTAAAAAACATTTTGTATTTCTGTTAAAATTTTCTCGTGTTAAAATTTTTGTGTTAAATTTTTAACATACTCTTATGTTAATGTAACATATTGTCGTTGCGTTATTTTGCGACATTTCTGCGTTGAGTTAATATTCACCGTTTCTAAGAGTTAAAACAACACAATTAATATGTAAATGCACGAATTTTTGATGAAATATGTTATATGTTAAAATGAACAGATAAGTTGTGTTATTTTTCTCTCTATAACAGTTTCCATATGTTAAATGGACATATCTCTTCTGTTATTTATCATAAAAATGTAAGAATGACATTTTCTTTTAATTAAATTTAACATTATAAATATGTTAATTTAACATAAACTTTATTTCCAGATAACGTTTAAGAGTGTTACACTTTTGTGTTAATTTTTCACATATTACTTGTGTTATTTATTTACATACTTGCCTTCTGTTAAATTAACATTAAAATTAGAGTGGATAAATTGGGACATGTTAAATTTAACACAAAATTTTTTATTGTGTACTATTTCTAGAATTTTATTTTGTCGCGTAAAAATGATTCAAAATTTCTCAGTTGCAAATCTTGTTATAAAATGTAGCTACTCGACTTAATGCAAATATGTGCTACGAATTTAACCAGTATGTAATCAAGAAGACAAGTGAGTATCAAATTATTAAATAAGCTGATAAGGATTAAAAGGAAATAGTATTTTTTAGGAACTAACTACTGTGTTGATATTGAACATTTTCTTTTTTATATACTTAAACGTTATCATTTTAAAAATTCACGTTTAATATGTATCACGTTTATATGTACAATTTTTTAATTTCCGATAAA
Source organism: Camponotus vicinus (assembly GCF_025532165.1). Lineage (NCBI taxonomy): Eukaryota > Metazoa > Arthropoda > Insecta > Hymenoptera > Formicidae > Camponotus > Camponotus vicinus. Next base: position 19,995,153 of record NW_028141945.1, read on the forward strand.
TACTAACATTCAATCTTTTTCTAAGATGTAAAATTATTACAGTTTAATTGATTGTGCGATAGGTAAGAGACACATGATTAATATTTCATATTTCTTCTCGACAAACTATTTTATACATTAATTGTTGACTAATTACCGCACGTGCATTAATATCGGTATATTTTAACCGCAACCGTGACCGACACGACGTGAGCAGTAAATGGAAGATAATAACAGTTGTTAAGTGACCGTTAACAGTCATAAAATTATTCGAGTTAAAACGCCGTCGTAAAACATTGTCTGTTCAACTAATCATTTCAACCTGCTCACATCAAAGTGTGTCATTTATGTTTCAAAGTTACAGACTCCGCGTAAGATGCATAATTATTGCCGAATTGCGATGAGATGCGATAGTATTGTAGTTTTGTTACCAAGTAAGATCTCTGCATCTGAGAAATAAAGGCGAATGAGTTTAAAACGTTTTGACGCAGTAGCTCTTTCGTAATAGCTTTATAAATTAGAGTATAATGACATAAAATAAACTCCAATCAAAGCTTTTAAATACAATTACTCTAAAGTAATGTAGCAATAAATTCACGTTGTCATAAAAAATTCGTTGTATTTTGTGATGTGTATATAATACATATTTCCTAAAATAAAAATTTCATTGAGGTAAAGTTTTTCAATTTTTGAATAAGTATTATTATATTAAATATTTTTTTGCGTATTTCTTTGTTTAATTTATTTTAAAGGTGCGTACTTGCAACTTTCTACCCTCCGCTTTTTGAATTTAATCTTGTATTCTTTTTTGCATTTCTTAAATTATAAAATTATTTTATTAAATATTCGAAATTATTTTATTAAATAAAAATTAGTATGAGACAAATTGTTACAATTTTGCTTTAACTAATTAGGGAGTAATAACATTTTATCTTTAGTACTATCTATTTTTGAGGTGAATCATATTTCTCATCTTAACTAAACATATTATAAGTATTATCAATAAACTATATTCGAGAAAAGAATGGTGTGACTTGGTTGTTATTTGTGCTATTTCGCGAATAAAGGAAATTGACGTGCGTGAAACGCGCCCGTAAATTTATCTCGACAATTAGAAGCGATAATCGACACTAGCGTGATGTATAGTTGTTAACGTCGCCGAAGATTCGCGACATTTGACGTATTATTCTTTTATTGCGGGTGAAATAAAAGGGGCCCAGTAACTTGGTAATTTTCGGACAAAGCGAAGCGCGATGAATTCTTCAGTTAAAATAGAATACATTCTCGCGAAAAATATCTATTTATTTTTTTCATTAATATTCTCCAATTTTTATTAATATCTCCCAATTTTGTTCAAGAAGACCGAATGATATTTCTGCGCGGAAGGGGGCCCTAATTGTAAAGTTTCTTCGTTGCGAGGAGCCCCTGATCTCTGCTCGAAGCGAATGTGAATTTTCTCATGTGAGTACAAACAAGCGACGTCTACATTGACATTATTAGCAAATAATGATCGACATGTTAAGACATTGTAGTCCTCGTACGTCATAAACTATATTTATGGATATCTTATATTTTATATATACATAAGAGGATCAAGACAAATGATTGCTCGACTATTGTCACATTTTTTCTTTCATTATATTGTACGTCATTATATTATACGTCAATTTTCTGCGCCACGTTCTAAATTGATATAAAATATTATTTCGTCTCTAACTTGAAGTGGATATACGCTTATCTTGTTACGATAATTTTAATTAATTTAATTTAGCAAGCTTCTTTATTCGATTCTTAACTAAGAGATTAAATGTTAATCTTTTGTTTTACATCGCTAAACGAAAAATTAACTCTCGATCTCACAATAAGCAACTTTCATATGATCTCATATGACTTTCCGCCAATCCTGGAATACTTTATACTATTTCGAGCTATGCAATGCGTTTATGCAAATTCGCATATGATGCGCTTAAACCGGTACGAGTCATGAGACCAGACAGGAAATGTGAACTTGAGAAAGAGACACGTCTGTATTGTTTTACGCCGTAAATTATCCTTGCGAATGCAAAAATCGATCGCTATTACGATTCAAGTGGATCGCTATTACGATCTACGATTGGCAGGCAGGCCGGTGGGATATATGGTGTTCACTTGTAGAGACCGAGCGCATTGCGCAACCAGACATTGTCGAAGCAAGGGTTTTCGTAGTTCGCCGTCGAAGGTGCGCCGGATAGAGTATCGTTTCTGGTAAATATGGGATGCATAGCGAATTTTTGTAGACTCATTTTATATATCATTATATTTTAGAGCAGTGCTGTTACTTGCAACTTTTGGCCGGATTTCTTAGCTCACGCCTACCGCTCTCTTCTTACCGCGCGCGCCTTAGCAACCGCGCCGCCGAACGCTCGTAACTAAGGAGCGCGGCGGTAACCTCAGGCACGTGCGCATCACAAATGTAATGTGGCAATCTAAAAACAAAAAATTATATAAAAAACAATGTATAAAAAAATATATAAATAAATTATATAAATAATAATAATAAAATTATATAAAAAATAATATATAAAAAAATTATATAAATAAATTAATAAACCTTATTATGTTATTTATACATATAATTTTTTATATATTATATTTTATATAATTTTATTATTATTATTTATATAATTTATTTATGTAATTTTTTATATATTATTTTTTATATAATTTTATTATTATTATTTATATAATTTATTTATGTAATTTTTTATATATTATTTTTTATATAATTTTATTATTATTATTTATACAATTTATTTATATAATTTTTTATATATAATTTTTTATATAATTTTTTGTTATTAGATTGCCACATTACATTTGTGACGCGCACGTGCCTGAGGTTAACGCCGCGCTCCTTAGTTACGAGCGTTCGGCAGCGTGGTTGCTAAGACGCGCGCGGTAAGAGGAGAGCGGTAGGCGTGAGCTAAGAAATCCGGCCGAAAGTTGAAAGTAGGTGACAGCACTGTTTTAGAGGATGAAAATGTGTCTAATTTATTTAATATGATATTTATTTTTGAGATTTTTCATGAATTAATTACTTCGTACAACATTTATCCCAACACACTATTGATTTAAAACAGTGTTCGAAATTAGTTGACCTTTTCAGAGTGCCTATTACGGTTCTTGAAGCGAGGTGAAAATTACAAAAGTGAACAGATTTACTAGATTTCGACAAATGAAATTGTAGATGCTCTAGTAAATTTCCTCACTTTTGTTATTTTCACTTCGTTTCAAAAACCGTAATAGGCCCCCAGGTGATATCTGAAGCGACGCCCACTACCTCCCGAGGCTCGACGGCCGAGCCTGGGGCGGTAGCGGAGGGATCATAGGCGTCGCGTCGCCTCAAATATCAGCCTGAAAAGTGAAACTTATTCTGAGCACTGATTTAAAAAATTAAATTAACACTGTGATTGTGTAGGGACGATTGTCTCCTACTCCGCCTCTGTTACACACACACGTACATATTTACTCACGTATACTATATAAATTCTAATTCCGGCATGCATGCATCCGACATCCGCTTTCACTTTTGTAAAATTTTACAATTAATAATATAGTATGCCGCTGTGCGCCTCATGTCGATTCGAGATTTGATGACGAACTGTTAATCAATGCACATCACAGTTCACATCACGCGTCGAGAACAAATTCGTTTAATGTAACGCGTCACTATCTGTAATATATATTGTTAACATCGCGCTGAAGAAGGATCAAAAGATGATCCGAAACGTTCGCTTTTCGTTATTATAATGTGTTTTTTAATAAACTAATATTGAAAAAAGGAAGAAGTGTTGCTTCTCTGCGCTCCAACTACCGCGCGTTGGCTCTTATGCCATTTTCTTTTTAATACATCTAAAATTCTTAATTTCTTAATTTCTTAATTTCTCTATTTTTAAATGTAATCGTATCAAGAATCGGTTTTTATCTGAAGAGATTGTACTATGGATTTTTGCGACATTCTTTTTCTGGAATTAATTATTTGCAATTACAAAATCTATTATTTACATTAATTAATTAATATTTATCTGTGGAACCACAAAGGCGTTCTTAAAAGACATTTTTAGAAAAGCAAAATGTTTGCGTAAAAAATTTTTTAGACATTTTAATTAAAGAATAAACACCTTGTTTCTCTTCTTTTTAAATAAAATTATACATATCCCAATTAAAAAAATTTAGGCAACATAATAATTTGGAAATAATGCTTATTCTTTAATTCAAATGTCTAAAAAATTTTTCACGCAAACATTTTCCTTTTCTATAAAAGCGCAATTTTTAGATACTTTTTTTAATTATTAGATTTTTTGAATTAGTGTGATTCTTGATATCTTTTGATATCTGTTCTTGTTTATTCTTTTTTATTCTTTCGAAATTATAAGTTTATAATTTATTACACAGGATACGGTAATCTAGTACCCACAAACATACTTAGCCGCATCCTGATGATCTTCTACCGTCTAATAGGCATCCCGATGTATGGAATCCTGCTAAAGCAGTTGAGTAAATTTTACGGCCAAGTGTTTATCAAGGCTCATCAAAAGTACAAATCCTACAAGAACGGCCAATCGTCGTCTGATCACTCCTCTAAGAAACCAACGCCGTTTGAGACGCACAAGGTGGGCCTGGCCGCGCAGATTCTCATGTACCTGACACTCGGCTTCGTCCTATTCATTTTCTTACCAGCGCTCTTATTCACATATTACGAGGGCTGGACCTACGATCAGTCGGTTTATTACGCCTTCGTTACACTCACGACCATCGGTTTTGGCGATCTCGTGGCGGGTAATTATACTATCTTATCGCTTCTCAGACGTATGCGGAATGTGACTAATTGTTTTCAACATTAAGATTTTGTTTATAACCACGTGACGAGTTGCAAAACTGCGAGCTCTTAAGACACTTCTCAGAAATGCAATGTCCACTTTTGCATTTAATGGTGTATTGTTTATTTATATCATTCATAATATCTATTTGAACTGTGGCATAATGATAAAAATATAATACGATGAGATTAATATTTTTTTGCGATTAAAGAAATATTTTATTTTATTTTACGTATCTGTAAACAATAGAGAGAGAAAGAGAGAGAGAGAGAGAAATGTTTAAAAAATTTTAAGACGTTGGATATTTTGAAATTCTAGAAAATTAAAATCAATATTTAATTTATTTTTGAGAAAAAACTGGAGAGATATAGATTTATTACATTGTACGAGACATTTTTATCCTCAATGATGAATATAGTATAAAGTTGAGAATTTAAACATCGATTTGATTTAATGATACTGGGCCACTTGAGTACAATATTTGATAAATTTTATTAGCTTTTTTGATTATTGACATAGTATATATTTGATATTGATTGATATAGTATATACTATATAGTATATACAGTATATATACTATACAGATATTTGCATTCCCTCTCTCTCTCTCTCTCTTTCTTTCTTAACACATATATCAATCAAGCAAATCAAGCAATCTACGAACTTACATTTTAAAAGACAAATGTTTTCAATCATTACACGTTTAAGTGGGAAGCAGATCTTAATACATAAATAATTCTGTATACATAAATAAAGAGTAAAGTCATAAATTAAAAAGTAGTTATTTATTTACAGCAATCAATTAAAATATTGAAATATATTATAAAAAAAGCTTAATAAATAAAAAAAGTAAAAATTAAAAAAAGTCTAATGATAAATAATAAATTAAAAAGTAGATATAAAATAGTAAAAAAGAACATAATAAGTAATAAAATAAAAAGAAAAAAGAAAAAAGTTTAATAAAAAACAAATAAAAATCTAAAATAAAAAATAATTAAATGAATAAAAAAATAAAAAACAAAAAGCAAATAAAATAAAACAAAAATATTAAGTAATAAAAACAATATTTCACAAATATTTAATATTTAATAATAAAAATATAAGCTTAGAAAAGTTTGAAATAATATCTATTTGTGAATATTAATACAATTAACTTCAAACTATTATTAAATACTACATTTAAAAATTATACATATATATGAGAAGTAATTATTATTATTTCAATTTATTCTTATTTGAATTGACTCTTTTCATATATTTAGCGTAATATGATTTACAAAGGCTTAAGATTTTAGAATTAAATAATACTAACAAATTACTTTGTTACATTGTAATTATTATTAATTCTATATTTTACAAGAGCAGTCGGGAGACGCCGCGCTAGGTGTGTTCGGCGTGTATACATGAATGTGTGTATGTATGTGCGTATGTTTTTAATTTATCGCGACGTCTCCCGACTGCTCTTATAAAATATAGAATTAATAATAATTACAATGTGACAAAGTAATTTGTTAGTATTATTTAATTCTAAAATCTTAAGCCTTTGTAAATCATATTACGCTAAATATGTGAAAAGAGTCAAGTCAATTCAAATAAGAATAAATTGAAATAATAATAATTACTTCTCATATATATGTATAATTTTTTAAATGTAGTATTTAATAATAGTTTGAAGTTAATTGTATTAATATTCATAAATAGATATTATCAAACTTTTCTGATCTTATATTTTTATTATTAAATATTAAATATTTGTGAAATATTTTTTTATTACTTAATATTTTTGTTTTATTTTATTTGCTTTTCGTTTTTTTATTTTCTTTATTCATTTAATTATTTTTTATTTTAGATTTTTATTTGTTTTTTATTAAACTTTTTTCTTTTTATTTTTTATTTTATTACTTATTATGTTCTTTTTTACTATTTTATATCTACTTTTTAATTTATTATTTATCATTACTTTTTTTTTATTTTTACTTTTTTTATTTATTAAGCTTTTTTTATAATGATTTAAACGTTGTACTTTTGTTGGTAGCAGTCGAGAGTATTTTCTTTTTTCAAACAAGTTTCTTCGTAATTTAATATCCATTAAATATTCATTTCTCGACTGCAACTGGCGTGGACGCCTTCGGCACTTTTCATTCGCTATTTTTTTATTCATTTAATTTCTCTAGATTTCAAAGCTTTCAAACAGGTTTTAAAATCCTGCCCGCGGAAAAATCCGAGTGTCATCCTCTCTCTCTCTCTTTCTCTTTCATTCCCATCCAGCTTCCCGCCTTTCTCTCTCTCTCTCTCTCTCTCTCTATCTCTCCCCCCGTCGTCCTCTCCTTTTTTTTCTCTTCTGCTCTTCCTTCTTCTTCTTCTTTCTCTTCTTCTGCCAGACTGCACTGTGTTGAGCGCTGTAAATCCTTTCTCGTCGCATCGGCCAGCTTTTCGTCGCAGTCCATCATTTGTCCTCTCTATGTTATCCTACCCTCTCTTCTTGCAAGTGTTCGACATTGTTTCGCAAGGTATGAACGAGGAATGTCGGGTACCATTATGTATTTTTGTCTGTGCAATCAGAGAGAAGACTGAGAGGTGTAAGAGTGGGGTCCCATGGAGCGTATTACGATACGCACGTATCGGGCGTATTGAAAATCTGACCAATCGCAGACGTAACTTTCCCGTATCACAAACAGCGGAACGTCTGCGATTGCTCAGATTTTCAATACGCCCGATACGCGTATCGTAATACGCTCCATGGGACCGCACCCTTATAGTCCGCTTTTAGGTGATCTCTGAAAGCGATATTAGAGCACTAGAAAAGTAGGTATTCTCATTCCGTTATTTTTCTTCAAACTAGCATGAAAAGTTAGGTATGTTTCCATATATGTCAATACGCATTGATTGTACACTGCGCGACAATGACTGCGTTCAGCAGAAAAAGCTGCTTTGCAACTGTTGCAAAATTCGTGAATCTGATTGGTGTATGCTCTTATATATATATTTTTCTTATATATGAATTTGCAATGAGCAGCGACATATTTTTTCTTAAGAACAATCATATGTTTTCTTTACATTAACTGATTTTTCTTATTATTCTATGCATAAAATTATTAAAGTAAAATAATCGAAAAATGAACATTTTATCAGATATTTTATAATTTATATAAAATTATGTCAACTTAAAGAATCAAATATCTCGTTAACTATTCAATTTTTGACTATCCTATCTTTATAACTTTTTACACGGAATATTGCGAGGAATCGATTTATATTAAAAAATTAGGATGGTTCCATTAAAAAATATGAAAATAATCTTGAAATCTCTGAAACGCTTTCACTTACGAAAACAATATTACTAGCATATCATGGTCCTTTGAATCGTACAATTTTCGTAATTACAATTTTTTCATATCTGTAAAAATAGCGTAGATATTTCAAGTGAGCAAAGTTGTGTGTGTGTGTGTGTGTGTGTGTGTGTGTGTGTGTGTGTGTGTGTGTGTAGCGTATACGGAAGTTGTGAGCAAGCGAGAAGGTAATAAGAGAGAGCGAAATGGCAATAAGAGCGAGCGAGATAGCAATAGTACGAGCAACGAAGACTCGGAAATCGAGTCATTGGCTGTGTTTAGCAGAAAAAGCTGCTTTGCAATTGTTGTAAAATTCGTAAACCTGATTGGTATAGGCTCTTAATTTTGGCTGAATCTAAGAGCATACACCAATCAGATTCACGAATTTTACAACAGTTGTAAAACAGCTTATCCTGCTGAACGCAGCCTTTCTTGCAGCCTGGCATACTATTTCTCTCTCGCTCGTTCCTATTACTATCTCGCTCGCTCCTATTATTATCTCGCTCGCTCCTATTATTATCTCGCTCGCTCCTATTATTATTTCGTGCATATAGCACGGAATATATATATATATATATATATATATATATATATATATATATATATACAGGGTGAGTTTTAATGGTTGTGTCAATCTTTTTATCATGCGGGAGATTACCGATCGCAATTTTAACAAATTGATCGATACATAGATGTCAGTTAATTGGATCGACCGTATCGAAGGCCGAAATATAATGTGTACAATTAAAGCAAGTTAAAAGCTGAAATTATATAGTATGGATTTATTATTATTGTTAAAGCTACGCACTTATTATTATTATTATTATTATTATTATTAAATATATATATTATTATATTTATTATTATTATTATTATATTATTATTATTATTATTATTATTAAAGCTACGTATACATATATAATATATTAAAGCAGTAAGAATACATATTTAAAAATTCAGTTCAAATTTAACACTTTAACGTTTTATGTAAAACTTTATTTCAAATTCCGCATTTATTTTTATGATAAAAATTTTTAATATTGTTATACGCTAAAGGTATGTAGTATTTCTGCCTTCTTGAAATAAAATCACGCAATTGTTCCACAAGAAATACATTCTTATGAAACAATTGCGTAATTTTATTTTAAGAAGGAAGAAAATTTTTTGCTCCATATTTTTAGCATATAAAACAATAAAAATTTATCATAAAAATAAATGCGGAATTTGAAATAAAGTTTTACATAAAACGTTAAAGTGTTAAATTTGAATTGAATTTTTAAATATGTATTTCTTCCGCTTTAATATATCGAATACGTATAATAATAAATCCCTAATTTGATCACAGTAAAATAATAATAATAATAATAATAATAAATATAATAACATATATATTTAATAATAATAATAATAATAATAATAATAATAAATGCGTAGCTTTAATAATAATAATAAATCCACACTACATAATTTCAGCTTTTAACTTGCTTTAATTGTACACATTATATTTCGGCCTTCGATACAGTCGATTCAATTAACTGACATCTATGTATCAATCAATTTATTAAAATTGCGATCGGTAATCTCCCGTATGATAAATAGATTGACACAACCATTAAAATTCACCCTGTATATATATATATATATATATATATATATATATATATATATATTGTATATTATACATATATTCCGTGCTATATGCACGAAATATCCGTAACACGAATGTGACGAAATTTTTAAAGCAAGATGTTTATATGTATTAAATATATTTCTATTATAAATAAATTTTATGGTCCCTCCTTTACTCTTTTTTCTGTATATATATGTAAAAAATATACATATATATTTTGGATGCATAGTATAAACTTGATATTTTTATATTTTATGGTTTTTTCATAAATCATATATATGTTTCTCATATAGTAAATTACACAATATAGGGTGCGTTCCGATTTACGCATGTAACGCAGACTGCCCAGCAAACACCAAGTAACATTTATATAACTGTTAGTTGTAATTTCCCACTCAACAATATAACTGTTACATGTTATGTAATAGTTACATAACATGTAACAGTTATATTGTTGAGTGGGAAATTATAACTAACAGTTATATAACTGTTATTTGGTGTTTGCTGGGTGCATTAAGCCCCTTGCACAATGCTAAGCAACAGGCAATAAGAACAGAAATAGTATCTATTCTCTGCTCCTATTGGCGAATATTTTCTGTTCTGCGTATTTATTGGTGAATAGTTTCTATTCCTTATTTTTATTGCCTGTTGCCGACAGTATTATCTAGAGTAGAAAGACATACATATTTTAAAAAGAGCAATGTGAAATACAAGCTTTTTTTGTATTGTGTTTAATTGTATTTATATTGAAACAAAAAATATGTTGCATTTCTACTGCTCTATCGTCTCGCACAAGCAACGATTTTAGAGTATAGATCTGTCTTTATTGCATACATATTTAAATACAATTCTATCATTGCTCTCATTAGCTATGTCTCTTTATATATATAATAAAAATATATTGTGAAAATATTTATAAATATTACTTATAAATTTTATGAATATACGACATTACATCAAACAATTTGCATAATACATTTTATATTGTTAGTTTTTGATTATGTCGATTTAACAAACGTCGTACATAAATTGTAATTTGTAGAAAGTTATATGCAAATATCCTTTTTATTGTATGTATACAGAATGTCGCAGAGTACTATATATAAGCGCTTGTGAGGAGCGCAGTAAATTGAACAAAAAAGTCTCATAGCATTTTACAATTTTCGTAATAATAATAGAAATTTAAATAAAATCATAAATATGTATCTGTGTGTGTGAGAGAGAAAAAGAGAGAGAGAGAAGCATTCGGCCGTTCGAGTTATCGCATGATCCAGCGTGTCAAGGCTTTTTGTCGGCGCGCGGCAAGGAGAGGGACAGCGCGGCGCGGCGATGACGGTGTAACGAGTGGCAACGGCGTGCCCCGCTGTCCCTTCCCTTGTCGCGCGCCGACAAAATGGCTGCGTTCAGCAGGAAAAGCTGTTTTGCAACTGTTGTAAAATTCGTGAATCTGATTGGTGTATGCTCTTAGATCCAGTCAAAATTAAGAGCATACACCAATCAGGCTCACGAATTTTACAACAGTTGCAAAGCAGCTTTTTCTGCTGAACGCAGCCAATGTCCAACACGCTGGATCGTGCGAACGGCCGAATGCTTCTCTCTTTCTCTCTTTCTCTTTTTCTCTCACACACACACGCAGATACATATTTCCGATTTTATTTAATATTTCTATTATTATTACGAAAATCGTAAAATGCTATGGGACTTTTTGTTCAATTTACTGCGCTCCTCACAAGCGCTTATATATGTATAGTACTCTGCGACATTCTGTATACATATAATAAAAAGGATATTTGCATATAACTTTCTACAAGTTACAATTTATGTACGACGTTTGTTAAATCGATATAATCAAAAACTAACAATATAAAATGTATTATGCAAATTGTTTGATGTAATGTATATTCGTGAAATTTATAAATAATATTTATAAATATTTTCATACTACATTCTTTGCCTCAAAAGCATCGAAATAATAGATTTATATCGATAATATAATGGGCCCCTTCATCGCCCATTCCCGTGAGACGCAACCATAATATGTGTATTTTTTTCGTCTCTCCGATATATGCAAACGAGATTGAGGCGTCTTTTTCTAACGATATTCATTAGAATACCGTGATCAGATATGATAAATGTAAAATATGATATATGAATAATTTACCATTTTGGAAAAGGTAATTAATTTTCTGCTATAATTTTAAAAAAAATGTTGCTTCATTCATTTTATACATTATTGAAATATTTTTCCTTACAAGGATTTCCTTCTAAGGCTATAGTTTATAGTAGTATAGCGAAAGCTGCAGCATAAATTTCACAGCATATGCTATCAGGTTGTTAAAGCTTTTTAAATATTATATTATTTGTAGGCAACGGCGATGAAAGTAATTTTTTTTTAGGCACCAATTTATCATATGTACAGCCGGGTAGACTATCGTACATTCGAAGCTTGGTGTCATCAAAAAAAATCGCCAGCAATCACTATAATTTGCTCCAATAATTTGTTAGCTTTTGTCGCTATGTGACATGCTGCAATTATATAAGAATTATCGAAATATAGCACGCTTTCAAAATAAGAATCATCTCTTATGACGCGTAAAAATCGGTCCAATGATTCATCTCATCTGGATTTTTATTCTTATCAAATATGCCTTTTAGTTGAGGCAGTGTCTTTATGATCTCTGAATTAAATTTCGTTTAAATTTCGCGACCAGAATGTACATGCAAATCGTATCTGATGTAAAACATTTTTAGTAATTTTAAGATCGCTTCTCGAATTTTTTTTTAATAACCAGCATACAAATTAAATTAGATCGCCTCTGGATTTTTTTTGAATAACCAGAACACGAATTAAATCGTCTCTGAAAGACTTTTCGAATAACCAGCACACGAATTAAATCGCCTCTGGAAGACTTTTCGAATAATCAGCACACGAATTAAATCGCCTTTGAAATACTTTTCAAATAACCAGCACACGAATTAAATCGCCTCTGGGTTTTTTTTCAAATCAGCACACGAATTAAATCGCCTCTGGATGTTTTTTTCTTTTGAATAATCAGCTCACGAATATATCGCCTCTGAAATAAATATTTTAATAACTAGAACGCACATGCCAAACCGCATCTGGTAATAAAATATTTTTAAAAACAACCAGCTCACGAATAAATCGCCTCTGGATTTTTTTGAATAACCAGCATACGAATTAAATCGCCTCTAGGTTTTTTTACACCAGCACACGAATTAGATCGCCTATGGATTTTTTTAAAAAATAATCAGCTCACGAATAGATCGCCTCTGACATAAATATTTTAATAATCAGAGCGCACATGCAAACCGCATCTGGTATAAAATATTTTTAAAAACAACCAGCCTACGAATAAATCGCCTCTGGATTTTTTTGAATAACCAGCATACGAATTAAATCGCCTCTAGGTTTTTTTACACCAGCACACGAATTAGATCGCCTATGGATTTTTTTAAAAAATAATCAGCTCACGAATAGATCGCCTCTGACATAAATATTTTAATAATCAGAGCGCACATGCAAACCGCATCTGGTATAAAATATTTTTAAAAACAACCAGCCTACGAATAAATCGCCTCTGGATTTTTTTGAATAACCAGCACACGAATTAAATCGCCTCTAGGTTTTTTTACACTAGCACACGAATTAGATCGCCTCTGGATTTTTTAAAAAAATAATCAGCTCACGAATAGATCGCCTCTGACATAAATATTTTAATAACCAGATCGCACATGCAAACCGCATCTGGTATGAAATATTTCTAAAAACAACCAGCCCACGAATAAATCGCCTCTGGGATAAATATTTTTTAATAAGAATTTTTTTAATTAATAACTAGAGCGCATATGCAAACTGCATCTAGTAAAATATATAATTTGTACGTGTATATATATATATATATATATATATATATATATATATATATATACAGGGTGTCAGTGAAATATTAGCCCATACGAAGTAAGGAGGTAGATTGGCTCAAATTAAGAAGGAAGGACTTGTACTGTTTTGTGATATTCGTTATAATTAACGAAAAATTAAATAAAGAATATCGGCCAATCTGCGTGAGTAGAAGCGCGCGGCGACGAGAGTCGTCCCACTGTAATCTTATACTAGGCGCGCGGCGAAACGATCGCTCTCCGAGACATGATGGTGGCGTGCGATATATCGCAATACCGCGCCGAAAAATGACCCGTCCTTTTAGTGGCGAGAAAATGATGCGCTATCATTTCCACACCACCTTGTGGTAGATAGCATGGTGCGCTTTTTTTATAGTGGTTTCCCCCATAGGCCTATTCCACTCTCAATTTAAATATTTGTGAAAATTTGTTCAAAATGCCGTTACTGTACGCTGAATGTATCGTAAATGTAAAAAATTGATTATGACAGTACCTTCACAAAAATTGATCCGTGGTTGAAAATCCCTCGATAAAATGTATTGCACACGTTGGTAATCATACGGGCGTAATGCGTTACACGTAAAGCGTGATGTACCGCGTATCGCGAAAAACCAAATTCATGTGCCACAGGACGCACGCTAGTTCCAGGATTTTCATAAAATGCTTCGAGAATCCTTTCTTCATCTCGTACACGAACACACACTGCTGGACCGGTTATCCCGATATTATGCACGATACCCAGTTTCACATAATTATTGCACAACACGTAAAACTGTACGTCCACTTGGTTTTCGTGCACGCCCGGAAAATCATTCCACGTAAATTACGGCCGCGCGATAAGTATTTTCTCCCGCTAGCCCGTATGCCACAATCATATCCGTATATTCCTGCAGAGTACACTTCATTTTCACTGTTAATTTACTGCGCGAACACAAGATTTTTATTAAAAGCGTCTTAGCTCTCGCAGGCTGTTGTCAGAGTGCATTCGCTAGCAGCACGCAACTACAGCTGAGCGGACATGTGAGTGTAATCATAATGCGCAGGCGCCGAGCTCACACGTACGATTACACTCGCATATCCGCTCAGCTGTAGTTGCGTGCTGCTGGCGTATGCACTCTAGCAACAGCCTGCGAGAGCTCAGACGGTTTTAGTAAAAAACTTGTGTTCGCGCAGTAAATTAACAGTGAAAATGAAGTGTACTCTGCAGGAATATACGGATATGATTGTGGCATACGGGCTAGCGGGAGAAAATACTTATCGCGCGGCCGTAATTTACGTGGAATGATTTTCCGGGCATGCACGAAAACCAAGTGGACGTACAGTTTTACGTGTTGTGCAATAATTATGTGAAACTGGGTATCGTGCATAATATCGGGATAACCGGTCCAGCAGTGTGTGTTCGTGTACGAGATGAAGAAAGGATTCTCGAAGCATTTTATGAAAATCCTGGAACTAGCGTGCGTCCTGTGGCACATGAATTTGGTTTTTCGCGATACGCGGTACATCACGCTTTACGTGTAACGCATTACGCCCGTATCATTACCAACGTGTGCAATACATTTTATCGAGGGATTTTCAACCACGGATCAATTTTTGTGAAGGTACTGTCATAATCAATTTTTTACATTTACGATACATTCAGCGTACAGTAACGGCATTTTGAACAAATTTTCACAAATATTTAAATTGAGAGTGGAATAGGCCTATGGGGGAAACCACTATAAAAAAAGCGCACCATGCTATCTACCACAAGGTGGTGTGGAAATGATAGCGCATCATTTTCTCGCCACTAAAAGGACGGGTCATTTTTCGGCGCGGTATTGCGATATATCGCACGCCACCATCATGTCTCGGAGAGCGATCCGCCCATCGCTTCGCCGCGCGCCTAGTATAAGATTACTGTGGGACGACTCTCGTCGCCGCGCGCTTCTACTCACGCAGATTGGCCGATATTCTTTATTTAATTTTTCGTTAATTATTACGAATATCACAAAACAGTACAAGTCCTTCCTTCTTAATTTGAGCCAATCTACCTCCTTACTTCGTATGGGCTAAAATTTCACTGACACCCTGTATAGTGTATATATATTGTGTATAACTTACATAGAATATTTTCCACGTAACACGTTGTAACGCTGTTTTCACGCAGCTTGTCACGCGTACGATTGTTACGGCGCCGCGCGACAGCGAGTATCTATGACGCGCAATACGAGAAAGAAAACGCAAGAGTATAATGCCTTAGTGTGCGCATACATGTATACTGACGTATACTATTACACGCGAAATGGAAGAGAAGGATGGTGCGAGATTGTCTCTCCTTGTCACACAAACCGATTCTAGCGCCGTCTGTCTCGATATCGAGCAACTAATCTACGGGCCTGTTTTACTCTCGTGCCTCGATGTCGCACACACACATATGCACGAAAGTCTAATTAACCGAAACCTTTTTTATTAGGCTTCTAAACTCAGTTCTGAAAGTTCACTTATATTCCTTCATGCAATCTCTTCCGGGAAGCTATCTTATTTTGCACATACAAACTGCAAAACTTTTATATTAAGCAAATATTGTTACGACTTGACGCTAGAAGCCGATAAAAAAACTGTAATTTTTCAATTTTCTTGGTTTTTTGATATAAAACCCGGAGGTTCCCGGTTTGTTTTTATATGTACTTTAATCGTGGAGAAGTATTTATTATTCCGTGCAACTAATAAAAAGTTTTCGGTCTACTACATTTTATGGGTAAAACAGGAAGGTCCGGCATCCTCTTAATTATTCGGAACGTGTCTGCGCATTCTATGCGCTAATACGATTTGAAAATGGTAAAATAGTAAAAAAAAATAAATAAAAATAGAATAAAATAATAAATACAAATAAAATAAAAAAATAAATAATAAATATAAATATAAATAAATAATAATAAATATAAACAAATAAATATTAATAATACTAAATATAAATATAAATAAATAATAAATATAAATAAAATAAAATAATAAAATAATAAATCGAGGTAAAATAATATATTAATATTAGCTTGGCTTGCTTTTTTCATATCTTTTTTATTTAAAAACAAAGTTATTATTTCATTAGTCTCTTCAATTAAATAACTATAAGAAATTAGGCTCTGTGTATTAAAACATAAACTTAAATTTAAACGGGCAATAAGAGCTAAACGCGGATGGTAGTGCGTAAGTTCAACGAGAAATAAGTTTTCGTTGAAACTTATTTGTGTGCACAGGGCACAAATTTTCTTGGTACGACACCAAGCAAATTTAAATAATTCTCAATTCGAGAATTTTTTTAATTATTATCCCTCTTTCCCCCCTGTAACAAATAAGTTTCAACGAAAACTTATTTCTCGTTGAACTTACGCACTACCATCCGCGTTTAGCTCTTATTGCCCGTTTAAATTTAAGTTTATGTTTTAATACACAGAGCCTAATTTCTTATAGTTATTTAAATTTCACGCCGGCGGAAGATGGCGTTATTCTTCAATTTAATATATAATTGTAGGCGACCGAGAAGTATCGAGTTGAAGGGTCTGAATAGCTCAGTGGTAAGAGCAGTCGCTCGGCAAGCGAAAGACTCGGGTTCGATTCCCGATTCAGCGACTTTCGGCCCGATATTTTTCTCGCCTACAACATTACAGGGGGGAAAGAGGGATAATAATTAAATAAATTCTCGAATTGAGAATTATTTAAATTTGCTTGGTGTCGTACCAAGAAAATTTGTGCCCTGTGCACACAAATAAGTTTCAACGAAAACTTATTTCTCGTTGAACTTACGCACTACCATCCGCGTTTAGCTCTTATTACTCTTCAATTAAAATTGGAAATTCATATAATTGTTGTTTTTTCATCGTCACAAAGAATCTGTTATCCGTTATTGCGTTCCGAATTACGTATGAAACGCATAGATCGCATAAACGCATCAACGCATCAATTGGCTCAAGTCGAGAGTAGAGGCAGTCAATGCGCTGGAAGGAGTGCTAAGAATTTAGTACGGTTAGTACAATCTAGAATCTAGAGAATTCTCAGCGCTACTAAAGCCAGATAGAGAACGGCCACTGGCCTCCAGAAGCAAATTTCTTGACGCGCCGTCTGAGAAAGTGAACGTGAACTATGTACGTTACGCTCGGTATAAATACATGATTCGTGTCCATACTATGGTTCATATCCGAACTAGATAAGATGGTCAGAGTCAGACAAAGACGGACAAACAATCGCTCTGGCTTTGTCTCACCAACGCAT
Organism: Camponotus vicinus; assembly: GCF_025532165.1. Classification (NCBI taxonomy): domain Eukaryota; kingdom Metazoa; phylum Arthropoda; class Insecta; order Hymenoptera; family Formicidae; genus Camponotus; species Camponotus vicinus. Next base: position 20,013,122 of record NW_028141945.1, read on the forward strand.
GAGCAAACCACGCGGCGAACTAATAGCGATTTGTCTTCCCCGTTTCGTTTTTAACTTATTGATATTTCAAAAAGGATAAGAAATTGGAAAAAGGATAGGAAATATCGGAAAAAAAAATTTCACATATATATTTAAAATTTTATATATTTTACTCAAAAATTAATTGTATTTATATAGGAGACGTGTTTTATTGTGTACATGTTTTTTATTTCTCATAATAAAATATCTTTATGCCATCACTTTTGCCTCCGCCTGCACCTCTACCCCGGCCTCAACCTCTACCTCTTCCTCTATCTCTACCTCTACCTCTACCTCTACCTCTACCTCTACCTCTTCCTCTTCCTCTACCTCTCCATCCTCCTCTACCCCTCCATCTTCCTCTTTGGACAAAAATATTGCTAATTACAGTTTGCAACTGTTCTGTCTGCAACAAAAAAATAAATATATTATGTAATAAATATTATATTTAAAAAAATAAATATGTGTATAATCAATATTATATTACCGTAATATAATATTAATATGATAAATATTATATTAACTCTAAGGCGAATTCTGAAATATCCGCGTGCAAGACGTTAAATATGACATATACATGACAGATAAAAACAACATGCTTTCTTAAATATATATGAAAGTGAGACAAAAAATCAGGCAAGATAAAGCAAAACATTCCGCGATTTCTTTTATTAACACTTTGTCAGTCGCACACGGATAACATGCGATATATGCGGCCGTCAAAATGTTAATTATAATATGAATATCGGTTATAATATAAAATTTGAAAATTTACATTTTTTACATTAATATTACAAATATAATTATTTAATATATATTAATAAATTTATTAATCGTAAATTATTATCTATTAAATTAATAATTTAAATTAATTTAAATATTTATATATTAATGGATTCTTATTAATTAATTTAATAAAATTTATCATTAATATTCAAATAAATTAATAAAAACTTAAACAAAAGAAAGAGAGGAAGTATAAATCTGTAAATATAATTATATATAATTATTAAATATTAAATTTATATATAAAATTTATAAATTTATATTATATATTTCACATATTTCTACAGCATATCTGAGGTGTCCTACCGAAAAGTAGATCTCGTTAAATTAAACTAAAAAGTTCTATACTATTTTGCAAACAACATCGTAAAATTTCAAGATTTATTAAAAAAAGAGATTAATTAAAGAAGAGCTGATGAGCACGCCTCATTCGTGTGGCTAAATCGTGGGATGTACGCGCTAGGCGTGCCAGCGGCGAATAATAAAGCACGATAATAAAGTTTGGCTGTACGCCGCCCGATTCTTATCTTTTCGTTGCTGTAATTGCTTGCAAAATCATATAAGACTTCTTAGTCCAGTTTGTACTTGTACGAGATATACTTTCGGTGGGACACTTTACATGAGACACCCTGTGTAACATACTCGGATTTTCCATTGCTAGCATGTCAATATATAAAATAATGACATAATTATTGCACAGAGACCTACCTGTATTGCGTATCCACATATTGCATCTCACATCTTCCTGCTTTGGAAATCTGAATAGTCGTTTTCCATGCGATTTTCCATTCTTGCACTCTTTGTACACACACCTATCATAATAACTATTTACAAGGCACTGACTCGACATTGTTTATTAAAATGCGATGCGAAAAAAAAATTTAGAAATGAAGTAAAAAAATGAAAAATACTTAAAAAGAAGAAATACAACACGTGAAAAAAACAAACACAGAACCGACACGATAGAAGTATACATATACGCGTATACGCGAAAATATTGACGGGTAATCGGATGCCGAATTAAATGTCAGATAAACGAAACGCCAACACGTATTGCAAAACACACAGATTTTACAGATCGCTAAAAAGAATATAACTTTGAAAAAGAGATCCGTGTATATACTGTAATATACTGTAAGCACCGCAGAACCGAACGTCACTCGTAAAGCTCGCTATGCTGACTGATTATTCTCGGCGTATTGTCGCGCTTTATTTGTTTCATAGTACTAAAAAGCCGCGAAATTATGACATTTGGAAATTCAGGAATAATTATAAAGCTTGCATTGAATAATAATATTTCATCAATTCGCATCCAGATTAGTGGAGAAATAAGTGTACTCTAATTTGTAAAAATAAAAAAATGTTAAACAGAACGTAATTTTATTAACTATCTCCAAATGTTTCGTGGATAAAAAATTGCTATTATCACAATTTATATTTCTAATTAATATATTCCATTCGTGATAAATCTACAGTCATAAGTTTTCGCATTATTATGTTAAATGTATTAAATTCAGTTTTATAAATCAGTTTAAATTAGTTTAATGAATTCTTTTACTATTGATATTTTATATATTTAATTTTTTATATATTATATTAATATTTTATTTTATATATTCTCAAATAATTAATTAGAAAATGTTCATGTCGATAGGAATGATATCTTACTTTGATTTGTGTGCAATGTTCAAATATATCGTATTTAGATATTTACGCATTTTGAGAATTATAGCATTTTGAGAATTAAAAGTATTTTGCATTATATTATAATTAAATATGAATGATATATAATTAATTTATTTATTTTTGCAATATTTAATTTTATATAGATTATTTCACTCTGTTTATTATAATATGTACATATGTGTGTTTATTAATAAAGACACATATGTGTCTGACATTACAATATATGTATGTATGTATGTACATTTATTTATTCATTAATAGAAACATATAGATATTATAATAAATTGAAATATCTAAATTATCGAAATATCGAAATATTTAAATTACATATTGCAAATAAATATGGTTAATCATACATTACTTATATTAAATTATATATAATTAAAATACTTTCAATTCCTGACCTGCTAAATTTTATTTTAAATTATAATGCATAAATATATAACAAATGTTAAAAATTAATAGGCAGAAAAAACCACAGCGCAAAGGTAACAAAACGCAAAAAGAAAAAAGAAAAAAATATAATAATGACAAATAATAATGTTACAATCAAAATTATATTGAAGGAAGGACAAACGTTTCGATCCGATTATGGATCATTTTCAATGTCTCGCAAATTATAATACAATAAATGTCAAAACAAAAAATCGCACAAAAAATGATGTCAAAATCAAGAAAGAACAGATGGTCATAACAATGTGTTGCAAAAAAGCAGGAAACGCAGAAATCGCAAGAAGAGTGGTAACATTGTACACCGCACGCAATATTATAAATTTGCAAATGAAATTCGAAAATAGATCTCGCAATAACGACGGAATGACATACCGCTCACCTATGTTATAGAAGCGCAGAAGAACGTGGTTGCAAAAAAAGAAAACAAGCAATCACATGAAGGAAGCGTGTGCAATGAACCTCCTGCGTGATGTAGAGGAAAGACCCAAGAATGTGGCTCCAAATGTTAAATGGTAAAAAATCAAAAGTCCAGAAAAGAATAGTAGTAATAAAAATCCCCTGTATAATAGTAGTAATAAAAATCCCCTGTAAAAAGTAAAACAAAAGGCAGAGCAACACGCACACACATCGCAAAAAAACGAGATCACACACAGCACCAAGCAAATGGACAGATAAAATTAATCGAAAAATAAAAGGAGATAAAAAATAGCGCAAATCAAAGAATAAAAAATAGTTACCTAAACGGTGGAAAGAAATAAATGGGAAAGTCAGAAAAATGCAAAAGTACAGGAACTCGGAAAGAGCGAACTGACTCCGATGACATGTCTATGGTAACTGAGACTGACGTGGCAATACGAAGAGATACAAAAACTAAAAGCGAACAAACTCAAGGCAATAACAGGAAGATGGCAACACTGGGACGAAAATTTGAATACGATAGATCTCTGAGGATGAGAAAATTTATTAATGATTGGAAGATAAGATTTATCAAGGAGATCCGTATCTGTCTGAACATTAATGCCATTTTTCTAACACGCAATATGCATCATTTCCGAAAATAATCTTCTATAGGAAGGCTCTTCATCCAAAATCAAGACATTATCCCAATCAAACTTATGACCCGAAAGTTTGTGAGAAGAAATCACGGATAATGAATCTGAGTGTGCATTAATATTGGCCTTATGTTCTTTGATCCTCGTAATTAATTGTCTGCCGGTTTGACCTACATAAGACGCTGAACAGTCATTGCATTCAATTTTGACGTTCGAATGACTTAATTTGGGTAAAGGATCTTTATGCAATTTAATAAAATTATTTAATTTGTTGCGTACAGCAAAAGCCGCTGATTTATCCAGACTATTGATAACAGGAAGGAATTTATCCGAAATACCTGAGATATAAGGGATGATGAAAAAGGAATGGGAAGGGGGAGGGGGGAATTGGAAGGGTAGCTGCCAGGAAAAGAGTTTTGAGAAATGAGGGTTCGTAATCTCCGAGTGATAGAATTAAAAATAAATTTGAGAGGATAGCCGTTAGACAAAAGGATGTTAATGACTGACAAAAAATTTACAAACAAAATTGCCCTCTTAGAATTATCGTCTCATCGGTTAATAGTCCGCTACATGCCTTTGCTGCCTACCTCCACAACATATTATATTTACATCTTCCGAGACCGAAAAGCCATGTAAAAAATAGCTTTGAATTAGTCAAAAATTTGAGAGATCTTTATATTGAGAATGACTATATATTGTTATCTTTGGACGTCGTCTCATTGTTTACCAATGTCCCGACAGATTTAGTTGTGAGAGGCATTGCAAAACGTTGGCATGTCCTCAACAAAAAAATTGACATTCCGTACAGAGAATTTCTTTTCGCGATTAATCTTGTTCTAAATTCTACATATTTTAAATTTAATGGCATTATTTACAAACAAGTTTTTGGCACCTCCATGGGCTCCCCCCTGTCTCCAATATTAGCCGATATTGTAATGCAGGATCTTGAGGAGAGAGCGATCTCTAGTCTTTCGTTACATCTCCCTTTTTATTTTAGATATGTTAATGACATAGCATTAGCAGCTTCCTCCGCCTCCTGTAAAAATATTCTCCATGTGTTCAATTCATTCCATAAACGTCTACAGTTTACTATTGAAATCGCTGACGAGAACACCCTTAATTTTTTGGATGTTTCAATTACCATCAACCGTAATTTTATTGAATTTGACTGGTATCGTAAACCTACGTTTTCAGGTAGATTTCTCAATTTTTTCTCTCAACATCCGATCTCACACAAGAGGGGTGTTATCATTGGCTTAACTGACAGAGTTTTCTATCTATCCCATCCTCAATATCATGAAATAAAATTTTTTGTCAGTCATTAACATCCTTTTGTCTAACGGCTATCCTCTCAAATTTATTTTTAATTCTATCACTCGGAGATTACGAACACTCATTTCTCAAAATTCTTTTCCTGGCAGCAGCCCTTCCAATTCCCCCCTCCCCCTTCCCATTCCTTTTTCATCATCCCTTATATCTCAGGTATTTCGGATAAATTCCTTCCTGTTATCAATAGTCTGGATAAATCAGCGGCTTTTGCTGTACGCAACAAATTAAATAATTTTATTAAATTGCATAAAGATCCTTTACCCAAATTAAGTCATTCGAACGTCAAAATTGAATGCAATGACTGTTCAGCGTCTTATGTAGGTCAAAGTGGCAGACAATTAATTACGAGGATCAAAGAACATAAGGCCAATATTAATGCACACTCAGATTCATTATCCGTGATTTCTTCTCACAGACTTTCGGGTCATGAGTTTGATTGGGATAATGTCTTGATTTTGGATGAAGAGCCTTCCTATAGAAGAAGATTATTTTCGGAAATGATGCATATTGCGTGTCAAAAAAATGGCATTAATGTTCAGACAGATACGGATCTCCTTGATAAATCTTATCTTCCAATCATTAATAAATTTTCTCATCCTTAAAGATCTATCGTATTCAAATTTTCTTCCCAGTGTTGCCATCTTCCTGTTATTGCCTTGAGTTTGTTCGCTTTTAGTTTTTGTATCCCTTCGTATTGCCACGTCAGTCTCAATTACCATAGACATGTCATCGGAGTCAGTTCGCTCTTTCCGAGTTCCTGTACTTTTTGCATTTTTCTGACTTTCCCATTTATTTCTTTCCACCGTTTAGGTAACTATTTTTTATTCTTTGATTTGCGCTATTTTTTATCTTCTTTTATTTTTCGATTAATTTTATCTGTCCATTTGCTTGGTGCTGTGTGTGATCTCGTTTTTTTGCGATGTGAGTGCGTGTTGCTCTGCCTTTTGTTTTATTTTTTACAGGAGATTTATTACTACTATTCTTTTCTGGATTTTTGATTTTTTACCATTTAACATTTGGAGCCACATTCTTGGGTCTTTCCTCTACATCACGCAGGAGGTTCATTGCACACGCTTCCTTCACATGATTGCTTGTTTTCTTTTTTTGCAACCATGTTCTTCTGCGCTTCTATAATATACCCAGTCAGCAAAGTCTGTTCAAACAGATTTTGTCAATTTCTGTTACAAATTTTTGTCGACAGTAAGATTGCAGATTATTGAAAAGTAAATTTATTTTGTTTTGTTTGTAATACTGGTTACTAGGATTATATATGTATTTTTTTTATGTTGCGTGAACTGTTTGTCTGTGCGCGCTCTAGTCTAGTGTTCTTTTTTGTCTTTGTCTGATCGCTCATGCTTTTTTATTTTACGTTAATAAAGTCTTGTATTCAACAGTTATAAATAAATACTGTGATTTATAAATTGCTGGGTTAATAAAAGGTGTATTCATTAACAAGTTATGGGCCCAGATTCTCGCTGTAAGGAGAGCAAGTTAACATAATTCACAGAAAGACTGTTTTAGGTTAGTTTTCTTGTATGCGATTGCATTAATCAAAAATGACGTCAAT